>NC_050492.2:16934700-17245533 GCF_012460135.2 Molothrus ater | reverse complement strand
AGAATTCTCAGCATGACCCAAACTCTGAACAGGAAATGTTTGACTCTGGTGGGAGAGGAAAATGAGGAGCCAGGGGCTGGGGCAGAAATCAGAGTTGTGGCAGGAAAAGCAGAAGAGTTTCCAGGCTGGAGCTCAGAGCAGAGATGCTTTTTTCCCTGGGCATTTATCAGCTCCTTTGAGTAATTTGGTGGAATTTGGAGTGGTTGTTCCAAAAATAGATGGGGTGGGAAGCTGGAATTGGGGCAGGGGGTGGTGGAGAGCTGCATGGAGCTGCTGTGGAGAGAGAAATCACCTTCCAAGGAGGCCTCTGAGGAGCAGAGCAGGGCCTGAAATCAGCTCTGAAATCAACCCTGACCCCCAGCCTGGGCATGGGAGAGACTTTGGTTCAGGGTCCCTGAGACAAAATAAATCCATGGATTCCAGCAGGGAGAGCTGGATGCTTTCCCAAACTTCACACATCCAGGGCTGATATTGCAGATTCACCTCTTTGTTGTGGAATTGGGATTATTCTCCAGCATCAGATCCTGGCAAGTCCTGGTGCATGCTGAGGAGACAGTGGCTCTTATTTCATGGTTGTTATTTATTTTGCGGTTATTATTTTGTGGTTGTTATTTCATGTTTCCTTTCATTTGCAAGATGCAAATGCTGCCAAGCCACAAACTCAGGACAGTTCCCACATTTTACCACGGGAAGGAAAGGGGCAGCTGGGGACAGTCTGGGCAGGAACGGAGCAGGAACTCCTCACTTCCCACTCTGACACGATTTCAGTCTCCCCTTCCTTCCATCAGTTCTGTGCTCTTGGCTGAACACCCAGGCATGATCTTATTACCCTGTGAAGTCAATGAATCCCAACAGAAAACCTTGTGAGCTTTAAATGGTCCAGAATTAGTGTGTGCAGCAGGCAGGGCCCAATCAATCAATCAATCATCCCCAATTAATCTGTTTTGTAGAGTGGCCCCAGATCAGTCCCTGGGTGAGCTGAGCCCAGGATTGCTGGAGCTCTGATGGACCTAAAAGTTCTGGAAATGAAATGATTTAAATGAAAATTCAAGCATTAAATCAATGCTAAGCAGAACAAGAGGTGACATGTTCTCCTGTTTATTTGAAAATTAAACCTGGCCAGCTGTTGAGCAGTGCTATTTTTCATGGATTTATGGTTTTCTGGGCTGGCGGTCTGTCTTGTTCATGTCCTTTTATTGGCTTTTGATGCACTAATTTGGAACTGCATTATAATCACAGTGGTTAGGGAGAGATGGCCTTGGGGTTTTTCCTGAAGTTGGCAGAGATGATTTGAGTTGTGTGGTTCAGCTCATGAATAATAACCCCAGTTAGGGCCTCCTTGGGGATGTCTGCAGGGCAGGAGGAGCCTCTGTGGGCATGAGCCCCCAGGATAAACACAGCATTTATTCCCTGGGGGTGCAGATGTGCCCTGAGAACTGCTGCTCCATCTTTTGGGGGACACAGAATGATTTCATTTCCTGGGATTGATCCAAATCCTTAAATATATTCTAAAAATGAGAGGGGAAAAAGGTAGTTTGGTGATGAAGTTGTGTTGCAGCTTTGGTGATTTTCCAGGTGCAAGCCTGCAGTTGTCAATAAATAATTGGAAACAACTGCAGAAATGTTGGGTCCCAGGACTCTCCCTTCCAGCTGCAGGACTGTCACCAAATCCATCAGCTTCCCTGGCAGGTGGCACATTTGTGTTCGTGTTTCCCATGAAATAATTCACCTGAACATATTCTTGATTGGGCTGAGAAACCAGGAATGCTCCACCAGAGTCAGGACTTGGGGGTGCTCTGCCCAGAATTCCCAGTTCCTGACAGCATCTGGGATTTCTGCTCTTCCCTACCAATAATTCCCAATTCCTAACAGCATCTGGGATTTCTGCTCTTCCCTAACAATAATTCCCAATTCCTAACAGCATCTGGGACTTTCTGCTCTTCCCTACAAATAATTCCCAGTTCCTGACAGCATCTGGGATTTCTGCTCTTCCCTACCAATAATTCCCAATTCCTAACAGCATCTGGGATTTCTGCTCTTCCCTACCAATAATTCCTGATCCTTCAGCTGGAGTTGCACAACAGGAAAGGGCCAGAACAGCTGGAAAACTGCTCTGGAGAGCTGTGGGCAGGCAGCACGTGGGAGAACGTGTTCAGACATCCTCAGATCAGGGTGGTCACTGGGTTTCTGTGGCAGAGGGTATTTATGGGACACTGCCCAGTGCAGACTCTCAGTCTCCTCTTGGACATTTCCCTCTGGGCTGCCTGGGCCCCTCCTGTCACCCTGTGCCCTGGTTCCCAGTCCTTCACTGGATCTCATGAAAACACACAGGAAGATGAGTGAAAAAGGCCCTGGATAATCCTCTGAACACATTTTCCCCTTTCTTTTCTCTCCTAAATCAATGTGCCTTTCCCCAGAGCTGCAGCGGAGTCTCTGAAAGAGCCACCCTGAGTGCAGCAGATGAAGCAGCAAAGACATTTCCTGAGAGCACTCTGGGGCCAGGATCCCCTCCCATCTGTCCTGTCTGGTTTCTGAGGGAGCACAGAGAGGTGCAGCTGGAGGCAGCAGCTCACAAAGGGAAGCTGTTCAGGGGAGCTCTCCTGTCTCTGCTGTTTGTGTTTGCTCACCTGGATCCAGGTAAGCCCAGGGCCATTTCCTGGCACAGCCTGGAGCAGCTGAAGTGATGTGGGGTGAATCCTTTGCTGAGTCACAACTCTTCACTTGAAACCATGGGGAAGCTTTTAGGATCAGTAAAAATCCTGAAATTCCAGACTCTGCCCTCAAGGCACTGTCTGGTGTTTACAGCTGCACTTTCAAGAGTTCCTGAAAGCACCTCTCATTTTATGACATTTCATCTCCCTCCATTAACAGATAATCTTGTACAACCCACATGGATTTGCAAGCAAGGCCAATTATCCTGGCAGGAGCAGCAGGGGGAGAGGGGCTGAGAGCAGCAAGAGCTGAGCTGTTTATCACAATGCCCAATAAATCATTTACAGCCATAACCAATTACCTGCTTATTCCCAGGGCCTGCTCTTCAATTAACAGGGGGAATATGCACCTCTAAAGGGGATAATTTCTGGGCATGCATTAGATTGCAGTTCCAGCCTTGGCTGAGCTGTTCTGCTGGCATTTACTGAGGGAGCTCAGGGTGGCATCACCTGTGCCCTGCAGGCTGGGGGGCACAGGAACCAGAGCCCTGACCAGGGAGAGCTCTCAGCATCCCAGTTCCCAGTGAGGCTGGGCTGGGATGACCCTCCTGGGAGACGCTGGGGGCACCAGGAGCTCAGCCAAAGCATCAGTGCCCAGCCCAGCACCACGAATGGAACCAGTCAGCTCCTTTTACTGGGGGTTCTGGGCTCTCCCTTTCAGCTGGGAGTGCTCAAACCTGGCACTGATAAAATTCCTGTGATGGTGGTGGAGAGCACAGCCCCCCAGTGGGAGGGGTTTTAAATATATTGAAATATTTTTTTTAATATTTTAAAATATTTTACATTCATATTTTAATATACTTTATATTTATATTTTATATTTTGTATTTATAAAGTATATTATTATATAATATTTTATTTCTATCGTATAATTATAATTATATAAATATATTATATTTTAATTATTTTTATATTTTAAAATAGTTTTAATATTTTTTAATATTTATGCATGAAATATCACAGGGAAAGTCAGACATTGTCCCATTCCCAAAACCTGAGGCACAGACTGGCAGCCCTGGGAGTGCTGGAGCTGAGCTGGGAGTGGCCCCAGGCTGAGGGCCTGGAGGCAGAGCAGGATTTCTCCTGGAGAATTCCAGGTTGCTCCTGCACAGCTCACCCACAATGAGAAAGAAGAATGAAATCCTGTGGGATGGGACCAGGGTGAAACCCATGGAACTGAGGAGCTGCAGGGAGGGTTCCTGGCTGAGATTTGCAAACCAAATGAGCCCTGCTTTGCATCTATTTGAATGAGAGCATTTTCCATCCCTGGCAGTGTCCAAGGCCAGGCTGGATGGGGCTTGGAGCAGCCTGGGAGGTGTCCCAGGGTGTTCAACCAACTGTAAAAGGTTCTGGGAACCTGGAAAACCACCGGGGTGGGGACTCTGGGAGCCTCTCCTGAGAGAGCCAGGATTTGCCTTAGATCTGGGGGCACTGGGAGCACTGGGAGCCCTGATCCATAACAACCCCAAGGCCCAGTCAGTGTCTGTCAAATCGTTTAATGTCAATTACTTTGCATTATCAACAGAAAGAGTGAAAAAAGGAGCAAAGCTTGGTGTGCTTCTATTTCTGGTATTTGCTGTGCTGATGAATGATTAATGATTGATGATTAATCCCTCAGACATTTTGGTGACAGGGCTGGGAAGATCTTCCTGACACAGGAGACTTCACCAATTATCCCCCAGACTAAGTGCTGGGACTCTGTAATTTATGGCAGCTTTATCTCCTCTGGGATAAACCAGCAGTAAATATAATGCAGGGAAAAGTCTTGCAAGGCCAAGAGACTTCATTTGTAAAGGAGAGAAACTCCTCAGCTTTAAAGTCCTTTCCAACTCTAATTTCTGTGCAGTGAGGAGAGTGGCAGAAAAGTGCATTTTTATCATTTAAGTGATTAAATGTTTCTGTTGTTCAAAGTAATTCCTGTGTTCAGTGGATATATTTAGCTGTATGACAGCAAAACATCTCAAAGCAGAAAATATGGAACTACTGTGACTCCTGAATGGAAAATTCTCAGCGTTTGTCCTGTAAAGCAAATCAGGAGGGTTGGATCCCCATCCCTGGAGGTGGCACTGGGTGCTCTGGGCTGGGGACAGGGTGGGCATCGGGCACAGCTGGGGCTCAGGGGTCCTGGAGGCCTTTTCCAACCTGATAATTCCTTTTTTTTCCTGTGGTTTCCTGAGCTCTGCAGCTTTCCTGCAGCTGGAATTTAACCTGCACAGGTGTTCTGCCAAAGCAGCCTCTGGTAGCAGCAGAGCTCAGCTCAAACCCAGGATTTTTGAGGCCCTTTCCCTTCAGTTGCTCAACCAAGAGGTCTGAGTAACTCATAACTGATTAATCATCACTTCCAGGAGATTTTATTTATTAGGCTTTAATCCATTAACACAAGTTTTAGATGGAAAAGAAAAAAACCATTAGGAAGAAAAACATTGTAAATCTTATTCTTCTGGGAACTGTTAGTGGCTGATCCTAGTGAGGATTGCTGAGGCCATGAGCAATCCAGATGTTTGTTGTTTGGCTCAGGCTGATTTTTCCTCCTCCTGCAGTTCATGAACAAGGAGTGAGTGAGTTCCTGGGGCTGGACAGGTGGGATGAGAGGGAACAACTGGATGGACAAACCTCTGTTGTGCTGCTTGCCTGTAAGCAAAGCTGGTCATGTGCTAGATCTCTCTGCTTTTCCATTGAAACAGGTTTAAACTGGCTTTAAAACCCAAAATCCTCACAAAATGGATTTTTAACCCACACTGACACATGCAAGGATAGATCTCCCAACTTTACAGAAGTTTTTAGGTTGTACTTAAATCAGCATTTTCAATGGGAAGAGCCACATTAAATTGTTAAAATCGCTGGGAGGAGAAACAGAAACTCACTGAGCTGAGGGGCACTGAAGGAAGCTTGGCTAAATGCACTTTCAGAAATGTCCATCTCAGGACTGTCAGTCACAGGACAGTGTCTGTCTGAATCCTGAGTGTGTGCTGTGGGAAACTTTAGGAGTTAAAATCAATTCTTGTCCTTTAAAATCCATTCTTGTCCTTTAAAATCCTTATTTTCTCAGTAGCCCTGGGAGGGAATATAAATTCCAGATTAGGGAATGGTTTAAATGATTTCTCTGTTGTCTGCTGAGCTGCTGAGGAGAAATGCTTTCCCTATAAAATTGTTTCTTATTGTCCTTCTGCCTCTCCTTCCTGCAGCAGGTTCTGCTGCAAACCCATCAATCTGAATCACTGCTTAACAATCTCATCCTGACAATAAACTGAGGGGTGCTGCAAGCTAATATATTCTAATTTCAATCTAACATATTGTACACTCAATTGTGATCAGGGGAAAAAGCCCTCAATCCATCAGAGGGAAACAAGAAAATGACTCCTGGCTGCAATAAGTAGACACTTGTGTCTGTATTGTCTCTAGAATTCCTTGGCTCTGGCTTGTCTCATTAACCTGGGTCTGATTTTCATCTGTTGAGGCATTTTTACAGAGTTAGAGCTCAAGAAATGAGCACATGTTAAGAACATTTGGAAATGGAAGGGATGGGGGAAAAGGAGTGAAATATCCCGATTTCCATTGTGGCCAAAGGGGGCTTTAAAAAGCCATTTTTGTACCCAATTGTTTGTTCCATATCGCAGATATGGAATGGTTTGGGCTGGAAGGGACCTAAAATCCCATAAATGCAGACTGCAAGGAAATCCTGGGAGTGTGCAGGGAAGGGCTTGTCCCAGATGTGTCTGCAGCTCTTCCCAATGCCTGGGAACCTCCAGAAACCTCAGGAGGCCAAGCAAAGGAAGATTTCAGCAGCACCACAGGGTTTGGGACCACAAGGTCCAAAAATTATGGGTCTTATTTTATCCGTAGGGATTTTTACAGCACCCACACCCCAGGAAGGCTCTTGCAGCAGCTGATTTTGGTTGTTGCCTGATTTTATTTCTTGTCAGTAACAGCCAGAAACGCAACCAGGACCATCCCCAGGCAGAAGGTCCTGGAGGATTTGCTCCAGACCTTCTCCCTGGAAGCCTTTTCCACCCAAACCCAGAGGCTGGTGCCAAAATCTCTCCTGGCTCTGCCTTTGCACACCCAGGGCTTGAAGCTCCTCCTGTTCCCTGTCCCAAACTGCTCCACTTCAGAGCTCACACCCCAAAAAGTGCTGGGTGGCTCCTACAGAAATGGACAGCTTTGTTCAGCACTGTTAATATTTGACTGCAAAGTATTTACCAGTGCCATTATTCAGAGCCTTTTTGAAAGCCCAAAGTTTTACTGAAAATGCTCAGGAGCTCAGGGACTGATCCCAGCTGTTCCAACAGGATCTGCACAGCTTGCAAGCTGTTAATGGATCTTGGGATTTTTACAGGGGATCTGGGATTTGGAATCAAGGCTTTGCAGTTTCCCACTCCAAGGAGTGAAATTAATCTGAGTTTCAAGCAAAATCTTGTATTTCTGTATCAACCCATTGTCAGTTTTCATTTCAAATGTTATGAAAACATCTGTAACCTAAGTAAAAAATATTCTGAATTGATAAATCATTTTCCATCTAAGAATAGGAGAACATTTCAAGCCCTCAGTCTGCTCAGTGACTCAGTCCATCAGTAACTCACACCTAATTTTATTGGCAGGGAGCTCTGAGGGAGATTTATCCTTGCAAGAGCTGTTCTGGCCTCGGGTGGGATTTCCCAGAGAGCAGGGCTGCTCTGATGTGCAGTCCAGCTTCCTCCCTGCACATTTACTCGTTCCTTTGGATGAGCTCTGGTGGATTTGGAAAAACAGAACCTGCCTGAGTGTTCCTCTGAAGGGGCACTTTGGAAACACAAGTCCAGATGGCTCAGGCAGATTTCACAGCAAAGCACGGAGCAGCTGTGGGGGAAAAAGGGAAAAAAGGAACAAAAAGCACCTCCTGCCTGTTTTCTGCAGCTTAGCAAAGGCTCAGCTTGGAAGGAACAGAGTTCACTTGGAGCCAGTTAGCTCTGAATGCCAACAGGGCTTAAATTCCCTCATTAATACACAAAGATTGTTAATTGTGACCTGTGTGCTCTTGCTGAGCTGCAGGTCAGCTCGTTTTTAATCCCTGAGGAATGATCCAGGTGTTCTTTGGCCTCCACTGCGTTCCTTGGGCACCCCATCTCCCAGGAAAGCAGAAGTTGCTTCCTGGCAGGGAAATGTGCAGTGCTTGGTGCAGGGTGACTGAAGGGAACGTTTAATTCCATGTTTAGTGACAGCTTTGCAGCCCTGCACGAAGGTTCTGCAGGATGGATAATTCAGAATGGGCCCTGCTCAAAGAGTTTGACCCACAACTCCAAAATTCAGCTCAGCAACCACGGAGAAATTTGGATTTTATCCAATAAACAGCAAACAAGAGCAGCAGGGGGTCAGAATCTTAACTGGTGGTGGCTTTTCTTCATTCCCTCGAGCTTGTTAATTAGCAAATGAAAGTGCAATGAGTTAGCAAATCCAATAACCTGGGATTTCTCTGAGTCTTTGTGAGTCCCTCCCTGTTCCTGCCAGGCTTGGACTGGCTCCACACTCCAGGCAGGAGAATTTCCATGGGAATGGGCTGGTGTTGGCTGGCTCTGAGAGCACTGAGCAGCTGAGATTAAAAACTTCTTAAATCACAGCAGAGCAGCAGCAGAGGAAACAAAGAAACCTCACTATAAAAACTTCCTTGTTGTTTTGTTGGGTTTTTTTTTAAGTCTGAGATAAATTGAAAAAAAAAAAATTCAGCATCTGACTAGGAACTTGGTCCCTCTCTCTCTTGAGCCCTTCCTGCTCAATTAGCCAAAATGTTTTGGAGACCAGCGTGATTCTCTCTGCCCACAGAATGCCAGGAGGGCTCAGGCTGGGAGGGACCCCACAGGTCCCAGCAGGGCCATCCCAGAGCTCAGGGACAGGATTGTGTCCAAGTGCTCCAGAACATCCCAGAGTTCAGGATTGTGTCCATCTGCTCTGGGACATCCCAGAGTTCATGGACAGGATTGTGTCCAAGTGCTCCAGAACATCCCAGAGTTCATGGACAGGATTGTGTCCAACTGCTCCAGGACACCCCAGAGCTCAGGATTGTGTCCCTCTGCTCCAGGACATCCCAGAGCTCAGGGACAGGATTGTGTCCCTCTGCTCCAGGACATCCCAGAGCTCAGGATTGTGTTTTCAGGTGAGAGGTGATGGGAGCAATCATTTGACTGGAGCAGTCAGATATGGTTCAGCACCTGCAGTGATGACTCAGGAGCACTCTCAGCCCCATCAGCTCCTCTCATTTCCCCCTGCAATGTTGGAGATGTTCTGTTGAGGAGGTGCCAGCCCATGCAGGGGCTCCCAGGGAGCTGTGGCAGCCCAGGCTCCCCCTGGCCCTGAGCAGAGCTCCGGCCCTGCTGCACTGCAGAGGGGCTCTCTCCTGCCAAAAATCACCTTTTAAGGCCTTTTCTGCTAAGGCTGAGGCTAATCCAGGAGTAGGTCCTGGTGGGAATAAGCAATGATTCTTCATGAATAACAATAGCACAATCAGGCCCTAAATGAGACATTTATTCAACCTTTCTCATCTGCCTTCTGTAAATCACCTTCCCCGCGTGTCCCTGGAGGGAAGGACTGACCAACCACAGCTTTATTCCAGGAGGCAACAGCAGGAGTAGGGAGGATGTTAGAAATGATATTTCAGGCATGTTGTGACAGCCCTGCTTGGTCCATCCCAGCAGGGAGTGGGAAGTGTCCTTCAAACAGGGTCAGTGCAGTGCAAATGCAGACAGGGAGGGAAAGAGGAGCCTCTGAGCATCTCCAAAGTCCCTGCTCCAAGTTCAGCTCTGCAGTGGCTAAAGGGACACAGAAGTGCAGACTGCTTGTGTTCTTTTCAAACTGAGATGCTCAAACTGAGATTTTTCAGTACCTCATCCTGGATTAATGAAGAATTCAAAGTTTGGTGTTAGCACAATCTCCTCCTGACTCCCAAGACCTTCCTGCACTTCCTACAGCTCTCCATTTGTTCTTTCCAGAGGTTCTCTCCCTCCAATAGGGAAGGAATTTTCTAGGTTAAAATCACAGACAGGTAAGGCCCCACTTATCAGCCCAGCCTCTGTCTGGGCCATTTCTCGGGGCTCTGCTCCTCCCCGATGCACAAAAGCCCAGCAGGTTTCAGTTTCATGATCCTTCTGCAGAAGTGTGTGAAACTTCCTGGGTGCAGAGGCTGCACTCACCAAACCATGACTAAAAGGGCTTGAAGGGGACAGAGATTCCCAGGAAAAAAATCCTTGGGCACAAGGAAAAAAAAAATCCTGTGTTAATTGAGCTTTCCAAGTGGTACCAGCAGCCCTGAGAGAAATAAAAAATTCAGGATGTCCCATAAAGAGCAGAGGAAGAAAGGACAGAGGCAGCAACCCTCGGGTGGCTCTGGGATGAGGGTGGGGTTAGTGGAGAGATGGAAAATGTACATCACTTTTACATCAATGCCCAAAATACACAGACAACTATTTTCTCAAGTGACTGGGAATAGTTTAGAGATTTTTTTTTTCCCCATTCAAATAGCACGAGGGAAAATAGTCTGCAGGGGCTGGTGAGGAATGAGGGGTTCTTGAGGGAGAATGTTACAGAACAAAACAACTGCTCCTTTCTGCCATTTCTGTCCCTAAAATCCAAGCTGCTTTTTGTGGTTTTGGAAGGGGAGTGTTCATATGAGGAAATTAAAAGCCGACAATGCCTTTGCTCCCTTTGAGCTGACAGGAGCTCAGGAGATAACAACAAACAGACAAAATGAGCCCGAGGAGAAGGGGAGCAGAGGAATTGCTCAGCACCACCTCCCATTTCTGCAGCTTTGCCTTAAAGCAAAATGCAGATTTTGAGGGAAAAAGCTGAAGAACAGAACCAAATGAACCAGAATAAGCAGAAGCAGCTTTCCCTGCTTCCTTGGGGGGAATTCAACAGCTCCAAGTGGGTTTTAGATCTTGTGCCATTCTCATTCATCTGTGGCCTCCCTCACTTCACACTGTCAGTTTTGTTGAGCTGCTCTGCATGAAAAGTGCTTTTGATGTTTGGCAGGGGACCAGCAGGAGAGAGAGAGAGATGTCAGCAGCTCTGCCCAGTGGGGATAGAGCTGCTGGATGTGGCTGGTGCAGCTGGGAATTCTCTGGGGCTCACTCCAAGCAAAGCCCTCCTGCTGCAGCTCCTGCTGTCCCCAGCTCTGAGCTGGGCTCCGTGCAGGGAGCACAGAGCTCCTGGCCAGGGAGCTGCTCCTGCAGGGCTGGGCTGGTCCCAGGGAAAGGAGCAGGGCTGCTGTGTGTGAGAGAGGGAGAGGGCACAGGGACTGAGCACTGAGCACAGGGACTGAGCACTGAGCACAGGGAGTGAGCACTGAGCACAGGGACTGAGCACTGAGCACAGGGATTGAGCACTGAGCACAGGGATTGAGCACTGAGAACAGGGATTGATCACAGGGATTGATCACAGGGTACAGGGACTGAGCACTGAGCACAGGGACTGAGCACTGAGCACTGAGCACAGGGAGTGATCACAGGGATTGATCACTGAGAACAGGGACTGAGCACTGAGAACAGGGAGTGAGCACTGAGAACAGGGATTGATCACAGGGATTGATCACAGGGATTGATCACAGGGATTGATCACTGGGCACAGGGACTGAGCACTGAGCACAGGGATTGAGCACTAAACACAGGGATTGATCACAGGGTACAGGAACTGAGCACTGAGTACAGGGAGTGATCACAGGGATTGATCATTGAGCACAGAGATTGATCACTGAGAACAAGGGAGAACACAGGATTGATCACTGAGCAGAGGAATTGATCACAGGGCACAGGAACTGATCACTGAGAATAAGGGAGAACACAGGAACTGATCACTGAGTACAGGAACTGATTATTGAACACAGGAATTGATCACTGAGCACAGGGATTGGTCACTGAGCACAGAGCAAGGGAGAAAAGGCACCTTCACTCGTCCCCTCCTGGCTCTGAGTGTTCATCTAATGAGGAAACTCTCTGAACTCTGATTCCCTTACCCCACTCCCTCTGAGAGACACCAGAGCTGCTGGAATTCCTGCCAGGGGATGCCCCAGCGCAAGAGAACTTTCTGCCCATCACAGCAATGCCAGAAAAGCTCCCCTGTGGTGCTTCTGCTCCCCAGGGAGTTCCTGTGCTGGGGTTTAGGCCGTGTTTCACCTGTCCTTGGCCAGCTTTTCCCTCACTAGAACAGCTTCCATGCTCTTTGTCTATCCAGGGAGCCACATGAAGGAACGTCCTTGCTCCCATCTCTGTCTTGGGAGAAGCAGAGCAGCAGAAAACACTTCCATGTTTGATTTCTAATTTCCTGGAGAGGAACAGAAAGGAAAATGGGACAAAATCTTGGTGGGGCAATGCCAAGCCGTGAGCTGTCATTAAATGAGAGAGGCAGCTCTGCATGAATGAAGCCTGAGGTTTCTATGGGATCCACGGGAATGTTGCATTTATTCCCCCTGAAATTCAGGCAGGGGGGGCACCAGAGGACCCTCAGCCCTCCAGGGGCAGCACTGAGGAATCTCAGTGGTCCCAGCCCAGGCTGCTCCTGGGGCTCAGCAAACACAGCACAGATGCTGGGACGTTTTGGCACAGGCTGCTCCACTCCAGGCTCTCTGGGGACAGCAGGAAACCAGGAATTCATCCCACTCTCCTCAGCCTTGGATCACTCCCAGTTTGGCCCAAGAGAGGTTTCCTCCCCAGGGGAGGCTCTCCTGGAGCAAGGTTTCCTCCAAAGGACAGGAGCTGCAGCCCTGGGGGGAAAGTGCTGCTCAGGGACTTGGAGCACCTCGGCCTTGGCACCAAATCTGCCCCTTTCTTCTCCCCCAGTCAGGGAAAAGTGCTCAGGATTCATTCCCTGCTCCCTTTGTGCCAACAGAGCCATTTTTACCAGCTGACCATTTCCCAGAGCTTCAATTTCCTGCTCAAGATTTAGGTTTTTAATTTTTGTAATGAAGCTGGTCCCAGAGGTCCAGAAATTCCTAATTAACTTTTCCCAGTGTTCAAAATAACCAAATACACTTTGTCAATGAACTCTGAAGTTTTGGAAAGAAAGGCCAGCCCCAGCTGGAGAGGGTGAAGTTCCCTTTTCCCTGATCTTACATTTCCCTCTAGTGGCTGAGCCCTCGAGCATCAGCAGCCAAAGGGAGGAATTCAAGGTCTTCCTACTTTGCCTTTTCTTTTTTAGTACAATATTTCTCTTTAACCTCGTTGTACCCTGCTGATCTTGCTTTGCCCTGTGTGAAAACTCTGCTTTGCAGGTCCCTTCCCAGCGTTCAGGGATAACAGGACCCAGGTGCTCCAAACCCACCCTGTTTGGGGGAGGTGAACATCCTGTGGTGCCCAAATCTGGGGGCAAAGGAGGAGTTAAAGGGGAGTGTGAGGAGGGATCGTTTTGGTTCAGGGCTCTCCCGGGACTCTCAGACCCAGAAATGTTGTTCTGGTTGGACAAGACCCAAAATTTCCTGTTTCTAGCAGGGATCTCTCCTTGGTTCTCTGCCAGAGAAGTTCCCCAAGGCAAGGCTGGACTTCCAACCTGGGTAAGTTTGATTTCAATATAGTAAGAAGCAGGAGAAGGTTTAAGAGAAAAGATTCACCCATCAGTGCTCCCCTGCCCCACTTCTCCACTTCATGGCAAGCAATAATGGGAAGAAATTGAAGCTTAAAAAAATACCCTGTTAAATAAGCTATTTTGGTATTTCAAAGCCATTTTTGGTTATTATGCCTTCTAATCAAAGGTTGTTGGGGCAGAGAGGAGGTGAAGTGTCAATGTATGGAGCCTGTGGGATGCACCAAAAAAGCTCCAGAGACATTGAAGGCTGTGGTTCAGGACATGCAGGGCCTGGGACAGCCACCTCCACACTGGAAAATTTTATGGCACAAAATCTGAGCTCTGAGGGTTCAGGAGCTGAGAGTTCATTTCACCCTCTGTTTGAAATGAGTCTCCACAAGAAGCTTTTTCAATGAAAAGGGTTTCTTTCTCATAAACACTTGAGAGCAGACATGGAATTTCTGCTCACCTCAGGAAGATGATGCCATGTCTCTGGCTTTGTGCTCGTGTGTGTGGGTTTTTCTCCTCCTCAAACCACGCTGATTTTGTCAAAACTGTCTGAGCCTGAAAGCCTCCTGAGCAAACATTGCAGAACTGAGACTGTGCCCTGGGAATGCTGGGGGAGAGGAGCTGGGCAGGGCCTGAGCAGGGGGATGCACAGAGCAGCAGGGAAACCTCCAGGGGAGACGGGAGGGTTAATTACATTCACCCTGGTGAGGTTTTCAATGCTGGCAGAGATGTCCTTACCGCTAAAAGCAAAGCTGGGGATGTGTTTGTTTGGGATCTGCCGCTGAGTGATGAGAAAATCACCCAACAACTGACCCAGGGCTGGCAAAGCAGGGCCAGCTGTAACTGGGGGTGGTTTTCAGGCAGGGTGATAAAGGGGCTGTGAGCAGGAGGCAGAGGGGAAGGAGAAGCCTCCCCCATGCAGCATTTTCAGAGCAGCCCTTGCAGGTGAGGGCTTGGTGTGCCTGGTTTGGGGTCAGGAGCAGCACAGGGAGGGAGCTCAGAGCCTGCAGGGTTTGCCTGGAGCTGCTGCAGAGGGAGCCTGGGGCACCCCCAGAACAGGGAACCCCAACCTCACAGGGCTTGCTCTGCTTCCAGCAGCCCCCAGTGCTCTGAGGGGGATTGCAGGGCTGGTGCTGCCCTGGTGCACCCCAGTTAATGGGGAAAACCTCTGGGAAAAGGAGGAGCTGCTGGGTTTGCTCGACCTGGTTTGTGCCTCTGGTTTCTCTCAGTGCAATGGAGTTAAGGCCACAGTGTGCACACAAGTTTGCTGTTAAACCAACTCACAGAATCCCTGAGGTGGGAAAAGCCCTCCCTGCCCATGGAGTCCCAGCTGTGCCCCTTGTCCCCAGCCCAGAGCACCAAGTGCCACCTGCAGGGATGGGCACTCCAAACCTCCCTAGGCAAGGCCTGAGCACCCTTTCCATGGAGAAATTCCTGCTGGTCTGCCCTGAGAAGGAGCAAAGCCAGGTCTCTGTTGAGGCTCTGGCTCCTGGCAGCCCTTTGGGCACAGGGGAGCTGCAGGGTGGATGCCCAGCAGAGCCTTGGGTAGGGGCACAGCTGCCCAGAGGCTTCTGATTCAGCCAAAAACCTGAACTGAATACAGGGAAAATAACAAAAAGGGGAAGTAGACTGAAGGAAATGACTGACTGTACATTTTTTAAGGAATTGCTCTGGAGCTTGTTCATTCTGAGATGAATTAGGAGCCTTAGCCTTGCCAGTGAGCTCACCCTTGGTCTGAGTCTCTAATGGGGATTTATCCATCAGAGAGTGCCCTGAAGCTGCTGCACTTTCTGTGATGTTCCCCAGGCAGATCAGACCCTGCAGATCAAAGCTGGGAGTGAATTTCTCACTCGGGGTAAAAGGCACAATGTCATCCTCGATGGTGGAAACTCTTTGTAGCATTTCTTTCCCCTTTTGAAAGTTATTTGCCTAAAAGAAGAGACTGAGGTTGTAACTGGAGCACATGACAGAAACAAATGGTGTGTTTGTGTTCCTTTAGTCAGGTATCTCAATCTTTCAGTATTTTAATTATGCAATATCAAATGCCCTGGTAAATCCCCCCTGGGACTGTGAGGGTGCCCAGACTGTCAATGTGAAATTCTTGGAGGGAAGGTGAAAATGATTGAATGAGGTTATTAAAACAATGAGGGGAGTTGCAGAAGTGGAAGAGGGAAGTGGTGCCATTTTCTGCTGTAAATTAGCTCTTGATGCACCAAGCTTGGACAGCACTGATGGTTTGGGTGGCTCTGAATGTCAGAGCCCATCAGAGGAGCCAGGATGAGGGGGAATGGCTGAAAACTGCCAGGCTGTGGTCGATGGGATATTGGGAATTAGGAATTGTTCCCTGGGAGGGTGGGCAGGCCCTGGCCCAGGGTGCCCAGAGCAGCTGGGGCTGCCCCTGGATCCCTGGCAGTGCCCAAGGCCAGGCTGGACACTGGGGCTGGGAGCCCCTGGGACAGTGGAAGGTCCTTTCCCTTCTCCTGTGCTCCCCATTCCTCTCTCCAGTTCTGCCTTTTCCTCCAAAACAACACATCTGCCACAGTGAGAGGAAATCTCATTCCATTTGTACCATGAGTGCAGGCTTTTCCTCTCTTCCCAAATCTTTACCCCAGAGGTTCCCCCACCACGGCTGGGCTGTGCTGGAGTAGCAGAACAAAGAGCAGTGGGATAAAAAGACCAGTTTAACTCCTGGCCTGAACTGTGGGCCCTTTGCAGGGCTGTCCAAAGCCAATCCCCTTGTCCAGAGCAGGTTCCTGGAGTTTATCCCCCCAGTTCAGTTCTTTTGGTCCAAAGCTGGCCACACTTTGGGCTTGAACAATTTTTCATTTCCTAAAAAAAGCCTTGGCAGGACTTTGTTTTGGTGTCATCTCAAGGCCTTGCAGACTGGCACTGGGTCATGTGAGTTTTGTTGGCACCAGGAGTGAGACTTGCAGTCGTGGTGGGAAATGCATTCATTGCCCAATTTGAATGTCAACAGCACAGCTGAAGTTTCTGATGGCAGCAGTGACCTCAAAAGTGTTAATGAGGTCAGAGTTTAGAGAAAATATTCAAAGTTTGGATAAACTGCAGCTTCTTTTGGGCTTTTTTGGAAATTCACTCAGCTTTGGGAGGGTCTGGCTGAACACTGCAGATAAAACACAGGGTAAGCCAAAGCCTGGCATTTAATACAAGGAAAAGCTAAAAAGGGGTGTAAACTGTATAAATTTCAGGCAATGTACATGATTCAAGTCAAGTGTTTCATGCAACTTTATTTTTATTTCCTTCGCAGCAGAGGAGGTTCAGCCGAATGCCCTCGAGGGAAGGGAGTGTGGAGGGAATGAAAAGGAATTAGAGAGTCGATGTGGTTGGGAATTTCAGACATTCCACGAGGGAATGGAGCCCAGGCTGTGATCGGGGGGATGAGGGCGAGGAGGGGATGGGCACAGGGACAGGGTGGGCACAGGGAGCGAGGCCAGCCCAGAGCAGGTTCTTGCCAGGAACGAAACCTTTCATTTCAGGGGTGGCCACGACTCCTCCCTGCCCTCTTTGCTGTCCCTGTGGGTGGCTCTGCCCCCTCTGGGGGTGCCCAGAGGCTCCTGGTGACACAGGGACAACGTGACCCGCTGGGACTTCCGTGCTTTCAGTTTGGGTTTGCTTTGTGAAAGTGCTGCAAGCTCCCGACAGAGCAGCACCAAAACTGACTGAAACCACAAGTCCATTACTAACTATGGGTAAAGCCCAAAGGAATAACTTCCATTGGAAGGGCTGCTGCGGATGTGGGGGATGAAAGTCACACACACAGCTGCAGTTTGTAGCAGAGAATTGGTGCCTTTCTGTCTAATTACAAATTCTATTATAAAGAAATCATCTTCAGACTTTATTCTGATGTTTTACTTTGCCACCAGCTAAGCACTGATGAGAATTTTGAGTTGTGTACGTTTAGCTTTGCTTCTTATGAAATGAAATCCTCCTTGTTTGTATTTAATCTCCACTTTAACTCCCACTGCCATTCCTCAAGTCTCAGGTATAAATAACAGGAGGGAAATCCTGACCTGGGGAGTTAAACACAAAGGTTTTGTTCATTCTGAGTTAAAGATTCTGTTATTTAAATGAGCAGAAAGATAACTGCAATTCTTCAGCACCTGGAAACCAAATCAGCCAAATCCAAAACTGGTGCCAGTCACCATCCATAGGCACAGGACTGTGCTGACATGGAAAATATGTGACAAGAATTGATTGATCAATGTCCAGTGGAACGTGGCGGGGTTTATGTCAAAGGGAAGGATTGGGAATTCATATTTGAAAAGGTTTCCTTAGCAAATGAAGAGAATCAGTTTCTTTATTGTGGTCTGTAATGGTAAAGCCAGTGCAAACTGTGCAGAATGGGGCTCAGGGTTGGCACCAGCAGGAGTTTCTCCATGGAAAGGGCGCTCAGGCCTTGCCCAGGGGGGTTTGGAGTGCCCATCCTGGAGGTGTCCCCTGGAGGTGGCACTCAGGGCTGGGGCACAGCTGGGCTGGATGGGCAGGGAGGGCTCTCCCAGCTCAGGGGCGCAGAGGTGCCCGTCCTTGGGCACACCCAGCACGGTGACAGTGACAAGGGCTGGCTCTGCTGGGACAGCAGCCAGGGTCAGGCTTGCGGCTTCTGAGGTCAGGCCAGGTCTCCCAGCCCATTCTGGGAGAAGTTGTGCAGCCAGCCTGGCCCATTACATAACAGAGCTGCCCTGTGAGCCCTGCCTGCCCCTCTGGCACCCCAGCACAGCCCTGGAGCCACAGAGCTGCCCTGCCAAGGAGGGGCAGCCAGGGAGCTCAGCAGGAGCCAGCAGAGCGAGGACAGGGCCAAACTGTGCCAGGATTGCCAAAGAAACTCTGGGAATGGGGTCCTGGGGGCAGTGCCAGGCTCAGGGGGGATCCCACACGCACAGACCCAGGCTGGGGCTGCAGCAGCACCTCCCTCCAGGGAGACACACATGGGTTATCCAGGGGCAGTTCCAGGGCTATCCAGGGGCAATTCCAGGGTTATCCAGGCAGCCACACACGGGTTATCCAGGGGCAGTTCCAGGGCTATCCAGGGGCAATTCCAGCGTTATCCAGGCAGCAGTTCCAGGGTTATCCAGGGGCAATTCCAGCGTTATCCAGGCAGCGGTTCCAGCATTATCCAGGCAGCAACTCCAGCGTTATTCAGGCAGCAATTCCAGCGTTATCCAGGGGCAATTCCAACAATATGCAGGAGCAATTCCAGGATTATCCAGGCAGCAGTTCCAGCGTTATCCAGGGGCAATTCCAGCGTTCTCCAGGCAGCAGTTCCAGCGTTATCCAGGGGCAATTCCAACATTATGCAGGAGCAATTCCAGGATTGTCCAGGAGCAATTCCTTCCAGGAGAGGGTGCCCAGGCACTGCCCATGGGGGTCTGCAGCCCCCATCCCTGGAGGTGGCCCTAGAGTGGCACTCAGAGCTCTGGGCTGGGTACAAGTTGGACTCCAGGCTCTGGGAGGGCTCTTCCAGCCGCCAGGAATTGCTGGGATCCCTGGTCCTGCCGAGCCATCACAGCCTTGGCTGTTCCTGGCTGAGGACATGCTGGGGTTACCTGGGAAATGCTGCCTCTGCTTCCTCTTTCCCTCTGTGGTTTCAGCACAGTTTTACATCTCCACAGGTTTGTAACCACCAAAAACGCTGCCGAAACTCTGAGCCAGGGAGTTTCTTTTCAGTGAAATTGTGAGTGAAGGTGGAATTTTCTATTTTTTTACCAAATGCTTCATTACCCCAGAAAGTCCTCATAAGGGGGAAGGAGATCCAAACATTTGGGAAGAATTTTCAATCAAAACTGGTCAAGGCTGGAACCACGGGCAAAATGGATTGGAATGGGTTGGGTTAGCAGTTTGCTTTTAAGTGCCTAAAAATAAGATTCCCCAAAAGCAGATTTTGAAACTTTACATAAAATGTTTCTACTTTTCTTTCCTTCTGTTTGTTTCTTTCTTTTTCTGATTTTCTTTATTTCTTCTCCCTGCCTCCCTCCCCAAATCTATCAGGACAACTTTGAGTGCCTCATGTTCTAATAATTATGGTGAGACTCTGAACTGTTCCCAAGGAAATCTAAAATCCTCCCTATCTCTGTATGGCCATTTCAGCTGCCCAAACCTGAACTGATTTGAACAAATTTCAGCACTTTTCCCTTTCAGCCCAGCCCAAGCCTTTCTGAAGGGCAGAGTTCTCCTGGGTGTTTGTGCATCCACACTGCTGGGATTTATTGATAATTATTGGAAACTTGCAAACAGCCTGAGCATCACCTGGATTTTTAAATTAATTAACTTAAAAATGAATTTAATTTAAAATTAATTTAATTTTAAAGGAATTTAAATTATTTAATTTTAAATCAATTAATGGGATAGCGCCTATTTTATTCCCCATGTGTTCCAGTGGGACCCTGGGGGGATTCCAGCTCAGCTCCCATCCTCCTCCAAGGGCAGCAGTGGCACCAGCTGTGGGATGGTTTTCCTTGGGGCTGGGATCAGGATAAAGAGCCCTCAGTGCCACATCAGCTGTTCCTGGAGCACTTCCAGGGATGGGGACTCCACCCCCTCCCCAGGGTTCAACAAAGGGGATTTTCTTTTTTTTTTCTTTATTTTTGACCAGGATTCCCCTTTCACTGAACATCTCAGTTCTTTTAAGAGAAGTGGCTTGAAATTTTCCTCCGCAGACAATGAAGTGGGTGGTGAGGAAGGTTCATTGAGCTGCTTTGAACTCTGCTGGATTTCAACACCAGGGCTGGCGGGGCTTTTATCTAAAATGAGAAGTGGAGGTGAGGAGTCTCATGGTTTGTCTGCAGTGACGACAGAGGCTACACAGAAGTCCCACGGAGCTCTCTGCACTCTCTCACATGTGGTTTTACACCAGGGACTTGGAGCTTTGCTCTTCCAACCACATTTCTGCCTTGCAGGGCTCTGATTTCCCAGCCCAGGTGCCTCTGCTGAGCTCTGAGCTGAGCAGCAGGGCAGTGTGAGGTAATGGCACCTTCATTCCCTTCACAAAAATCAAGGTTATTTAGCAGAATTTGTGGGTTTCTTCATCCCCATCTTTCCTTTTCTTTGGTTTATTAAATAGAAATAAATCTGCAGTGCAAGTGAATGAAGTTCTCTCCCCCTGCTCAGCCACAGGTGCTCTAAGGAGACATTTGTGCATCAGGTATTACAATGTTTGTGGGGTTCCCTTCTCTCTCCATGAACAATTAACTGTCAGGAAAGGGCAGTGCAGGTGCAGCCCCTGTAATTAAATGATAATTACGGAGTTGTGGGAACCCAGGGCTGCTCAGGATCTGGCTGTTCCCAAATCCTGGCTGTGCCTGTGTGAACAAAGGTGTGGAGCCACCACCCAGCCTGGAATAAACTTTGCCCTGGGCTATTCCCAGCCTTGCTGCAGGTCAGAGCTTTGGGTTTTCTTGGAATGCCACCCCTGGGGCAGAATTCTCTGCAGGGCTGGGTGGGGACGCCAGGGATGGGGCTGGCTTGGGTCACATCCCACATCTGGGGTCACATCCCACATCTGGGGCTGTGGTGGTTCCCGGAGCTGTTCTGACCCGGGCTGGGTCCCTGGAGCAGTTCCAGGGTCCCTGGATCAGTTCCAGCATCCTTGGAGCAGTTTGAGGCTCCCCAGAGCAGTTTGAGATCCCTGGAGCAATTCCAGATCCCTGGAACAGTTTGAGGCTCCCTGGAGCAGAGCAGAATCCCTAGAGCAGGGCACAATCCCTGGATCAGTTTGAGGGTCCCTGGATCAGTTTGAGGGTCCTTGGAGCAGGTTGAGGGTCCCTGGAGCAGTTCCAGATCCCTGGAGCAGTTTGAGGATCCCTGGATCAGGGCACAATCCCTGGAGCAGTTTGAGGGTCCCTGGAGCAGTTTGAGGATCCCTGGATCAGGGAACAATCTCTGGAGCAGTTTGAGGGTCCCTGGATCAGTTCCAGGGTCCTTGGAGCAGTTTGAGGATCCCTGGATCAGGGCACAATCCCTGGAGCAGTTTGAGGGTCCCTGGAGCAGTTTGAGGATCCCTGGATCAGTTCCAGGCTCCCTGGAGCAGTTTGAGGCTCCCTGGAGCAGTTCCAGGGTCCTTGGAGCAGTTTGAGGGTCCCTGGAGCAGTTCCAGGCTCCCTGGATCAGTTCCAGGCTCCCTGGAGCAGTGCCAGGCTCACCCGGCCTGCCCTTGCAGGGGATTGATTCCCTGCAGCCCCTGCAGGTGGAAGTGCCCTTCCATGAGGGTGCTCAGAACCCTTGAGCAGAGTGTTTGGTCAGTTCAGCTGCTTGAGGAAAAAATTCTCCTCCCCACGTGCTCCATCCCCTCTGCACAGCAGGAACTGGTTTGTACTGGGCTGGTTTATCCTTTCACTCTCTGGTGAAATTGTTTTCTGCTGAACTCTCCAGACATGATCCCAGGACTGATGTCAGTCAGGATGGAACCTGATTTGCTCGGGGCAAACAGTAATTCCTTTGCCAAAGGGATTTATGGCTACAACTGCCAGACTAGAGCTCTCTCTAATGGTTCTTAATCTCAGGCATTAATTAGAGGTGCAGGAAACAGACACAGGGCGTTTGAAGTTGATATTATTTTTATTACCGGTGCAACCAAGTGTTGCATAAGAATATCAATGTTTGACTGCTGAGCTTGTCCCGGGTGTGTTCCTGGAGAGGTTCTGCAATGCAGGGCTTTTCCTGCTGCCTCTCCTGGCCTCAGGAATTCCAGAACTGAGGAATTCCAGTCAGCACAGCTCTCCCTCAGCTCTGAGTGCTGCAACAGGAACAGATTGGACCCTGGATTTTTTATGTAGGAAAGCTGAATGTTTATTGCATAGCTCATGTTTTTATAGGAATATTAGAAGGAGCTGTGTTAATCCAATTGGTTACCAATGCACTGACAGTTTATTGCTCACTAAATGGCCAGGGTGCATGTTCCTTAAACCCCTCTATTTTTGCTTAGTTTACATATTTTTCTTCATGGATTCTTATGGGTTTTTTTTACAGGTGCAGACTGTTTTCTTTACTAGAATAGGTTATTTAATTGTCATTCTCTCAATTCCTTCTCACAGGAATTTAAGCTAGTTGCTAGCTGCACTGAGCTGAAGTAAGGCTTAAGCTTGGGTTTTACAAAGCTTTTCTTTTGTAAGGTCTGTAACACCGGAGGGGTTTGGAGCGTGGCAGTGGCAGGTGAAGCCAAGGCTCTGTCAGAGGCAGGTGCTGGCTTTGCAGCTCAGCCCCACGGTGGCTGTCACCACGGGAGGAAGTCGTGTCCCTTGTGGTGGGAGCCACCCTTGATTGACTCCCTGCTGCTGCTGGGGAAGCTCTGGCGGAGATCAAAGGAAGTCCCCAGCTCCTGGGTGGCTCCTGAGCTCTGCACACACGGGCTGGGCTTGTTTGCAGCGCTGCCAGGGCTGTCCTGGCCGCCTCACCTGGAGGAATAGGCAGAAAAAGCCAGAAATAGAGGGGAAAGTGGAGTGATGAGTTTGTGCCTAAAATAGCTTCTCAACAAATGGATTTGGGGGCAAATGAATCCCCGTGCCCTGCAGCTCTGCCCTGTGAGTTGGAAAGGGAGTTTCATTCGTTTTCCAGCTAGAAATTGTGAGGATTGTCCCCCCAAGTCCTTCAGAGCAGTTAGGAAGTGACAGAGGAGAGCCCACAGTGGCTGTGTGAGAGCTGCAGGGCTCTCACATTGATTTACTGGCCAGGAAAACATCCTCTTCTCCCTGAAATCTGCAAGTTCCAGTTTCATCCCTTCATATCCTGCCCACAATGAGAGCAGAACCCAGCAGAGATCTCCTCTCCTGGCACAGGATCAAATGAGCTCCCAGATGTGCAAGAAGCAGTGAGTTTTTTATTTCAATTTTGTTTCCATAGCCCTGTGTACAGGATCACCCCCAAGAAATGACCCAAAATCACGTTCAGTTTTTTTTTGGCAAAATAAACCAACCCAAAATACAAATCCACGAGCATTTAAATGTGAAATACATCCTTTACTTGGTTGGGTTTTTTTTTTTTCCATATCTCCTCAAGCAAATCACAAAATTTCTGCTCCGCTCCAGGAACTTACTGGCATGAGTCAATTATTCCACCTGGGTGAAGGACCCTTTTCTGTGTTGAGGTGTTTAATCAGGGTGATGTCAGAGCACAGGGAGGAGCAAGGGAGCACAATTCCCAAAATGAGCAAGTCCAAGCACATCCTCATCCTGGCTGCCCCCAGCAGGAACAGATGTGCTCACTCCAGGCAGGAGTTTCATCATTCTCCTGGGAAAGTCCTTGCTGGAAGTTCCCTCATGCAAAGCCTTCTCCTCACTCTGAATTATTCACAGCCTGGTGCTACTGAGCTGCAGGAACAGGGATGTGCTGCAGGAGCAGCCCTGGCACAGCCCAGGACAGGGAAATGGGAGAAATGGATTTGTAAAGGTTCTCAAAACCTGGCTGGAAGCTCCCGCAGCCTTGTGCAGCCGTGTGTGCAAACTCTGAGATGAGCTGTGCTGCCTCAGGGAGGCCATGGAATGGAGATCACATTGATGAGAGAGAGATCGAGCTGAAAACAAGTCTCAAATGATGGCCTTGCAAAAAATCCAGATATTTCAGGGAATTAGAACTGTGGGAGATGCATTGTAGCAGGACCACGTGGGGTAAAAATATAGGTGATTGGTGTTATATATAGCTTAAAATATAGGTAAAAATATAGGTGATTGGTGTTAAATGTAGGTTAAAATATAGGTAAAAATATAGGTGATTGGTGTTAAATATAGCTTAAAATATAGGTTAAAATATAGGTGATTGGTGTTAAATACAGGTTAAAATATAGGTAAAAATATAGGTGATTGGTGTTAAATATAGCTTAAAATATAGGTAAAAATATAGGTGATTTGTGTTAAATATAAGCAAAAATATAGGTAAAGATATAGGTGATTGGTGTCAAATATAGGTAAAAATATAGGTGATTTGTGTTAAATATAGGTAAAAATATAGGTGATTTGTGTTAAATACAGGTTAAAATATAGGTAAAAAATATAGGTGATTTGTGTTAAATATAGGTAAAAATATAGGTAAAAATATAGGTGATTGGTGTCAAATATAGGTTAAAATATAGGTGGTTGATGTTAAATATGGGTAAAATATAGGTGGTTGGTGTTGGAAGCATTAGCAGCATTGTGTGGCAAAAGCTAATAGGCTGAAAAACATTTCTGAGGTTTTGTAACCAGGAATAGAATAGATAGAATGGCATTGAGTTTTTCATCTCTTATGTCTCACCCTTCATTGAGACTCATAATGGAATAAAACCTTTTAAAATGCCTCTCAGTTACCCTGTCTCTGTAAAAGCTGGGAAAACCAACAAGGGACCATGGAGATTGTCCCAATTCCTGAGGTTTTGGCACCAAAATCTGCCCTGTCCCGGTCAGAAGTGTGTGGTAGCACCAAAGGGAGCTGGAGGAGGATTTGCCATTGCACGATCTCCCTCTTCTGCTGTGGGTCCTGGAAACCTCCCCTGCCAGAGCTCCTGAATTTCAATTTGAAAGGGTTGGAACACCATTGTCCCATTTCTTACATGACTGCAGCAGAGGAGTTACAGGAGTGAATGTGAGGTCACAGAGCAGCCCTGGAGTAATTCCAAAATTTTCTTTGGCTTTCTGAAGTTCAGGGATGCCTCAGTGGTTCACTGGTGAAAAGTTTTTGCTTTCCAAATAGGTCTTGTATGACCTCATTCCCTCAGTCATGGGAGGTGTCAGAGCTCTTATTACATAATTTAAAGTTTCTTTTCCCCACCTTGAGGAACTTGGAATTTTCTGACAGATAAAAAATGATGTAACAAGATGCTGGGATCCTGCCTGGGCATTGAGTGTTGCTGTGAGCTCCTGAATCCCTTCTCCTGGTACCCCATCCTCAGCTGGGGTCCCCAGGCTTAGCATGAAATAAATCTTTATACATTAATAACTAATAGCAAAATAGGAAATTGTCACAGCTTCCTTTTTCTTCCAGGTATGTCCCTGAGAGCTTTAATTACAGAATAATGGAATATCTTGGGCTGGAAGGGGCCCTCAAGGATCATCAGTGCAGCTCCTGGACACCCCAGCAGCCCCACCCTGTCCCTGAGAGCATTGTCCAAACTCTCCTGGGACCTACAACGGCCTGGCTGGGCTTTGTTTGAAAACTCCTTTTCTAGGAGCTGTCAGACAAAGAAAATGTTCTTTGAATTTCAATGAAATGAATTTACTGGGCTTTTCCCTTGACTTTCAGTTTGTGATGTTATTTCCCCACCCCCAGCACTGTAACACAGCCCAAGCAGTGCTGCTGGTGGAGTTCAGAGTTACAACATCCCCAAGAAATGAGTGCAGCTCCAGAGAAGAGCCCAGCTTGCAGCTGGCTCCTCCAGCTGGGTGCTGGCAGACTGATCCCAGTGTCAGGTTTATATCACTGTCAGGTTTATATCACTGTCAGGTTTATATCAATGTCAGGTTTTTATCAATGTCAGATTGAGCTCAGTGTCAGGTTTATATCAATGTCAGATCTCAGTGTCAAGTTTTTATCAATGTCAGGTTTATATCAATGTCAGATTCATCTCAGTGTCAGGTTTATATCAATGTCAGGTTGATCTCAGTCAGGATTATCTCAGTGTCAGGTTTATATTAATGTCAGATGGGTCCCAGTGTCAGGTTTACATCAAGTCAGGTTAATCTCAGTGTGAGGTTTATATGAAGTCAGGTTAATCCCAGTGCCAGGTTAATCCCAGTGCCAGGTTTATATCCATGCCAGGTTAATCCAGTGGCAGGTTTGTGGTGGCAGCAGTGGGCTGCTACCAGAGGAGCAGGGATCTGCGCTGCACTTTGGAGCAGCACTGAACCATCTCCCTGTGCATGCCCTGGGAGGAGCCTCCTCAGTTCCTGAGCTAGGGAGGATTGATAACTCTGATTCTGCAATAAATCTATCAGAAATACCAATTCCTCTTGGACCCCTGCCCCACATTCCCTGAGCACCTGTAAAGATTTGCAAAAGCATCTCATGGAATCAAGCACCCAAATCCCATTGACTCTGCAGAGTCATTTACTGTAGAAAATGAGATTTGGCTCTTAAACCCCTTTGGAAATGTCACACCTTGCTTTGCCTTTCTTTAAAATTCCTTGTGCAAGGCACTTCTGGCTCTTCCTGTTCCTTTAATCCCTCTGGAGCTGTCTCCAAGCCCAGGGGTTTGTGCAGGGACCCTCAGAGCTCTGGGGGTTACACTCTGTGAGCTCCTGGGCAGCACCAGGAGGTGAAATCCCCTTTTCCCTCCTCTCAGGGGGCACCAGCTCCTGCTCCATGGATCCCAGGTGCCATCCTGGGCTGGGCACAGCTCCCACCTGGATCTGGGACCTGCACCAGCCTGGGCTTGGTTAGGGCAGAGCTCAGTGGTGCTCCTGCCCATCTTCCTGTCCCCTCCACCCCAGGAGGGGAGAGTCCCAACATCCCCATCCTGGCCAGCTGCTCCAGTGCTACCAAAACCAAATTCATCTCTGGCCTATAAAGCTTTTTGCTTTCTGGTAGAAGTTGGGTATATTTTTCCCCCGTGTTTTTGTATTTTTCTCAAGGCTGGAGCTTGGTTCAGTGATTCCATGGAGTGGCTTAATGGGAATTTTTTAGGAAAATTCGTTGGTGCACTAATATTACACAGTATTTCCTGATGAATTCATATAAATGGCTGAATTAGAGAATTACATATATAGAATAATAATTATATTTATAGAATAATATATAGAATTACAGATAAGAAAAGTGTTCCCCTCTTAGTGCTACTGCATTAAAAATCCTGGGAATAAAAGTTGATCTTTGGCATTAATCTGCCAATGGACATCCATGGAAAATGGATTCCAGATAGAAAAATCATACAGATTATAAACTTTTTATAATTATTCCTTTTCCCTTCGTTACACAGGGGTTTTTTTTCCCTGGATTGGGGTAATTTCTTTGTCATTCCACAAAGCAAAAATGCTAAGAAACGAAACCTGTTTTCTAATGGGCCTTTTCTGCCAAAAAGGAATTTTTCCTCAGCATTAACTAAAGCACAGCCAGGGTTTGCACATCCTCTGTCATTTCAGAGGGGAAGCAGAGTAAGGAGATGGGGAGAAGCTGATCCCCTCCAAATTTCCCCTTCAGAATCAATGAGCTCATAGTGGAAAACCAGGCTGTCATCGAAAGAGCTTTTCACAATCTCTGTGTTTTAATATTTAAAAATTCCTCTGGTGGATCACAGGAAACCATCCCATCATGGGAGTTCCACCCAGAGAGGTGTCTGTGCTCCAGAGCTGGTTTTTGGGATTCTTGGCAGAAAGCTTGGGCACCAGGTCATGGCACCAGAGCTGAGCCGAGGGAATTAGGAAGGCTTGATGCAAACACACACTGAAAATGTGCATTTGTTTGTATGATTATTAGGTGCTTATTTGTGTTTGTCCATGTTTCAGCAGTGAGCAGGCACTTGAAGAGCTCTGTTGAGCTCTGCATTAGTCACTGTGACTACAGAGACGTGCAGCCATGGAAGCAGAAAAGGGAGGATGAGCAGGAAATGTGCCCATAAATTCACTGCTGCCCTTATTTGAATCTGGGACTGACCTCACTGCCTGCCTGTCACTGCTGGCTTGCTGTTATCCCAAAAGGGATTTTGGATACTGCAAATTCTGAAATGGGGACAAATCTGTGCCCAGCCTGGGCTCTCTGTTCTTTGTGCCCAGGCTGTGCTTGCTGCAGCAGGGGAGGAGTCCCTGCCCCCTGAGCTGCTCCTGCTCCTCACTCCACAAAGGGCTCTGGGGATGAGGACAAGCAGGGGAGCTGGAAATGGTGCCCAGCACAGCCTCCTCTGAGCTGCCCTCAAAGGCACCCAGGGACCAGGATGAGGAGGGGACACCTCTGGCACCTGGAATGCTTTGGGAGTGCCCAGAGCTCCATCCTGTCCATTCTGGGACTGACACAGAGCTCAGGGGAGCAGTCAGGGGCTGCTGCTCAGTTCTGTGCCAGGAATGGCCCCATGGCCCCCTCTGAGCCACATTCATCGTTTGGGATGGGAAGGGAGCAGATTTGGGGTTGTTCAGCATTTGGGATGGGAAGGAAGCAGTTTGTGGGACGGGAAGGGAGCACTTTTGGGTTATTCAGCTTTTGGGACGGGAAGGGAGCACTTTTGGGTTGTTCAGCTTTTTGGATGGGAAGGAAGCAGTTTGTGGGACGGGAAGGGAGCACTTTTGGGTTATTCAGCTTTTGGGATGGGAAGGAAGCACTTTTGGGTTGTTCAGCATTTGGGATGGGAAGGAAGCAGTTTGTGGGACGGGAAGGGAGCACTTTTCTCCTCCCTCAGCCCTGGCGCTCCGCCCATGCCCAGCTCTGCCAGCAGCTCTGGCACAGGGAATTCCCGTGTTTGAGGAGCAGGCTGGGCACTCTGGGATGGGCAGGAGTCATCAGGGCCACCTGGGAATGCAGGGCCTGGGGTTGTGTCCTGGGGCATGGGAAGGAGTCACAGCTCAGCCCCAAAGGTGGGTGTGACCCCATTCAAGCCACGTTTCTTTCCTGGCCCCACCTGGAGGGACAGGACAGGGGAATAGATGCCAGTGCTAGAGGGCAGGGATGGATGGGATATTGGGAATTGTTCCCTGGGAGACCCTGGCACACATCTCCCAGAGCAGCTGGGGCTGCCCCTGGATCCCTGGCAGTGCCCAAGGCCGGGCTGGGAGCACCTGGGACAGTGGAAGGTGTCTCTGCCATGGCAGGGGTGGAATAGATGATTTTTAAGGTCCTTTCCAACCCAAACCATTCTGGGATTCTATAGCAAAAGAACAGGATTCTGGCACCACAATCCCTGCACTGTGGGAGTCCTGCCCCTGGAAAGCACCTGGAATCAAGTCGGGTCTCTCCATTAATTTCTAAAGTGTGTTACAACCCCCCCCCCCTTTTTTTTTTTTTTTTTTTCTTTCATTAGCAGGGTTTGCCTGGCAAATAATAAGAATTGTGTTCAATTACTTCACAAACAATAAAAGAAAAATCCACACAGCCTTTCCTCATTTTGAAAGGCCATGTGGAACACAGGGCTCTTCTTATGCCCAAGGTTTAAAAGGAACACCAGGTTCAGATTATATTTAAAATCTGCAGCAAAATAATGTGCAAATATCAGGTATCTCTAAGATAGAACTGATTGGTTTTTTTTTGGTTGACTTAAGTTTCAATTCATAGAACAAACACAACTCAAAACCAGCAATTAAAAATTAATATTCCCTTTCCTGCTGATTGATGTGGGAGCTGGGATTAGAGGTCATGTAATTATCTCATGCTTATCAGGTAGAAAAAGTTTTAGTTTATTGAACTTTCTCTTTCTGTCTCCATTCTGTGTTTCCCATTAGACATTTTGGAGTTTATTATCTCCTCACTCTTCCTCTGTGATGAAGAGACAGAAAACCAGCAAGGAAAGGAATTCACTCTGGCAAATCACTAAAGGTCACTTTACAATCTCATAATTTCATTTCCTCCTTGAGTTTACCTGGGAGTCCCAAATAATTTTTTTTTTGGCTGTAGCTGTGGCCCAATGTGAAGTAGGAACTGCAGCCACGTGTTGCAATCCCGTGGTATTGCACTGGCAGCAGGATTTATAAACTCCCCTTTCGTCTGCAGACTTTGGGACCAGAGCTTTGTTTCCTCCACATTTCAGAGCCAAGCTCCAGCTGCAGCTCCAGGCAGAGGCTCCCCAGGCAACGGTGAGAACTCATTTCTTCTTCACTCTAATGCAAATTTAACATTGTTCATTTGAGAGTGGATTGAAAACGTCTTGGGGACGTTTTCCTCAGGGCAGTGCTTATGTCCTGATAAAGTTTAGCACGTGATGTGCACCTGTAAATACTGCTGGGGCTGTACCCTGTGTCACCTGGCAGTAAGAATCCTTTTATTGACCAGGCTTGGTGTTTCTGGGCTGGGAGAGCTGCCAAACTCCTTTCCATGGCTGTTCTGTCCCATTGGCTCCTGCCTGAGCTGGGGCTGGCCCAGGTGAGGTCCAGAGGTTCCTTCCTGACAGGAATCCTTTGGAGATTCCCAGGGAAGGAGCCTGGGCTCAGCCCCAGCCCTCGAGCTCCAGAGGGACCGAGGGACACCAAGGACACTCTGCCCCTGTGCTCAGGTGAGACCCCACCTGCAGAGCCTCCTGCCTGGGGTCTCCAACATCAGCAGGACCTGGAGCTGCTGGAGAGAGCCCAGAGGAGCCACGGAGCTGCTCCAGGGCTGGAGCCAGGCTGGGAGAGCTGGGGGAGCTCACCTGGAGAGGAAAAGGATCCAGGGAGAGCTCAGAGCCCTTCCAGGGCCTGAAGGGGCTCCAGGAGAGCTGCACAGGGGCTGGGGACAAGGATGGAGGGACAGGAGCCAGGGAATGGCTGCCAGGGCCAGAGGGCAGGGCTGGATGGGATCTTGGCCATGAGGAATTCCTGGCTGGGCTGGAATTGCCAGAGCAGCTGGGGCTGCCCCTGCATCCCTGGCAGTGCCCAAGGCCAGGCTGGACACTGGGGCTGGGAGCCCCTGGGACACTGGGAGGTGGCCCTGCCATGGCAGGGGTGGCACTGGGGGGGCTTTGAGGCCCTTCCAGCCCAAACTGTTCCATGACTCTGTGATTCCCTGAACGTTTGGAGCTGGAATATTCTCATTTCTGAAGTGCTCAGGCACTCACTGGTGTTGTTCAGCATCTGAGCTTATTTCTGATTAACTTTTCAATAAAATTTTGAGATGGGGGAGGGGTGCTCTCCCACATCTACAATGTGAAACATTTCCATGCAAATTGTTGACTGTTTTCATCAAAAACCTGAATCGTGCAGCTTCTCCCTCAAAGCAGGAGAAACTTTTCTGTTTTGGAAGTTTTGTTTGTGATGAATGGAAGAAAAGGCACAAGTCCCACTGCTGTCCCCCAGTCTGAGCTGCTGTTTTGATGTTCAGTTTCAGGTTTATGAAGTGTGGTGACGAATTTCATGTTTCTGTGACAGAAACCAGCAATTTTCAGAAAGTTGCCAAATGAATCTTTCTGTTGGAAATTCCAGCTAATCCTGCCTGCAATCTGAGAGTGTAATGAAGCAGTTATTAGCACTGCTAATAGGATATAATATATTTTAGAGCTCTTTTCCAAACCAAAATTATTCTGTCATTTCTGTCCAATAATAACTGGCTTTTCCCTGAGCCTTGTGCCCCTCTCTGAGCACAACAGGAGCTGCTGCCTCTCCTGGGCACTCTCCAGGCACTTTATTGTAGCTCCTGGTCCCATTAAGAGCTGGATACACATCCAAAGGGCACTGGATGATTTGTGACCAGGATTTAGGATGCTCAGAACAGCAGAAGCTGCACTAGGAACTGATCTGCTCAGGAACACACTCTGCTCTCAAGGAATCAGGAGGGCTACTCCTCTTTCATTACAGAAAGAGTGGTTTGGGAGGAAAAAAAAACAACTCAAGCCACTTAATTTTGTGTTTTTCACCTGCATTCAGCCTCCCACTGTAGTTAGAATAGGCTTTGAAAATTATATTCACCATCTCTTTCTTGAAGAGATTTTATTTCTGTTATTTTGGTTTACTCTCAGTTTGAAAGGTCTGGAAGTGCACCTCAATAACTGGTTTTTAGAGTTAAAAAATTAGAGTTTAAATAAATTAGAGCTTTTATTCACCCAGTAGTTATGACAATATTTGGCAAAGGTATTTGGTGTTTTATGGAGAGTTCTGGTGGTATTTGGAACAAATTCAGGAGAAATATCCATTCATACATTGGACATAGAGCAGCAATGATCTCCACTCCCAGCCCTTGCTGCAGACAGAGCTGGGCACTGAACCCAGAGGAATTTTGCCTGGAATTGTTCACAAGCTCAGGCTGTGAGAGCTCAGATGGATTCCAGAGCCAGGAGTAAAAGTGGAGCTGGGATCAGCTCTGCCCTGGGCACTGGCCCTGCTGTCACCTGTTCAGAGATGGAGGCAGAACCCAGCAGAACCTTCAGCAGCTCCTTGGAGTCATCCTCAACCCTTTGCTTCAGTGGAACTGCTGATGAGCTGAGCCAAACGGGGCTTTGGGTGGGTGGAAGGTGATGCCATTGATCCTTCAGGGCAGTCCATGGGGAATCATGGAATCACCAGGGCTGGGAAAGAGCTTTGGGATCACCAGTCCAGGCTGTGCCCATCCCCAGCCTGTCCCAGTGCCACCTCCAGGGCTGGGGATGCAAACCTGCCTGGGCAGCCCCTGATCCTTCATCCAGTGCCTTTCCCATGGGATTGGCCCCACTGCACCAAGCAGGGCTTTTCCTGCACCAGGAACATTTAACAAGGCACCAGCCCAGAGCCGCTCACACAATCCCCTTGGAGTCATTCTCTAAACTGCCTTGGCATGAGAATCCCAAATGGACCAAAATCATGGCTCCAGCTCCAGCACAAACCCGAGATCCCATTTGTAAGGGATCCCAGAGTTCTCAGAATGGGAGGATGTTCCTCAGCTCACTGGGGCTCATTTTGTGTCCTTGTCACCTTGCCCAGCCCCAGCCTGACTTTGGAGCACACTCAGCCAGCCTCAGTGAAGTTTAATAATTGGGTTTTTCTCCCCTACAGATGCCTCACCTCCTCTGTGCCTTACTGTCCCTCATTTCCTTTGCTGCCATACTGGAAAGTGCCCAGTGGAAACTGCAGGAAAATGGTAAGGAAATCTCTGCTTAGACCTAAAACTTTGGAATTATAATTGTGGCCACTTGAACAGGATCTGTTGACTCCAGTATCTTAGGCCAAGGCCCTATGTTTATTTCTTTGACCATAATTAATTGGAGTTCATGGAAAAACATTTAAAAGTCCTAAAATGTCTTCCAACAGCATATTGGCAATATTTGCATTAGCAACTGCTTTATTTCCTATTCCTTCTCCTCGTGTTCAAAGTCACACAGCCTGGATACAAAAACTGTGACTAAGGGAACAGCTCTAAAAAAAAAATTCTGAGTAAAACCTAAAACCTAGAAATAGTTGATCAGCTTCTCTGGCAAAGATATAAATAAATAATATAAAATATAAATATATAAATAAATAAAATAATTGTTTATTACCTACCCTACATTTTCACAAATGTAAATCTATTTGTGAAAATGTAGGGTAGGTAATAAACAATTATTTTGAATAATTTATCAGAGAATTGGGCTAAATTCAGATTGTCCTCTCTTTCAGTTACTTATCTTCACATTAAAAAGAATATTTATCCTGGGGGTTCCCTGGGAGGGATTGGATGCTGAAAGCAGCAAATCTGTTTGTCAGCACTGAGGGTAAACTTTGAGTTTGAAGATTCCCTTTGCCCGTGCCCACAGGGAGTCTGGGACACCCCCAGACTCCCTAGAGCTGAGTGTTTCCTGCCAGCTGGGATCCCATGTTTCACAGCTTTCCCAGGGTTTCTCCCTTTGGAAAAGCCTCCCTGGGGAGCTCCCTGCAGGCAGGGCTGCAGGAAGGGCTCGGCCTGGTCAGCGGGAGCAGCTCCTGACGTCTCCTGTGCCCTTCCCAGTGTTCGTCATCGACTCCCAGTGGGACGCCGAGGCCCCGGCCACCACGGTGGAGCTGAGCTGTGACAGCCCTGAGGAGGCCGTGCTCTGGAGAAAGGACTCCAGCCCTTTGCAGGAGGGCAAACAGACAGGGAAGACCCTGAGAGTGGCAGTGAAGGAGCTCCCGGACGCCGGCAACTACAGCTGTGTGAGCCAGGAGAGCCTGAGGGTGCTGAGCTCCAGCCTGCTGCTCATCGCCAGGATCGGCCCCGGCGGGAGCATCCTCAGGGACATCCTCAAAACCTTCCAGGGTACGGCCCCAGGGCCGGGGATTGTCCTGCTCAGCTTGCTGCAGGCTCTGGGAACGTCCTTGCAAAGGGGTTTGCTGTGCTGGCAGTGGCAGGAAATCATCCCTCCTGTGGCTCTGGGCAGTGCAGCTGATGAGCAGCACAGGGACTGGGGCCATGGGATTGATGGGGGATTCTCCAGGCTGAGAGGATGGGAGGAATTCCTGGTTTGGAAAATCAGGGCTGCATGACAGGAGCCAGGGAAGGGCTGGGGCTGGGCAAGGGCAGGGTCAGGCTGGATTTTGGGAAAGGTTCTTCCCCAGAGGGTGCTGGCACTGCCCAGGCTCCCCAGGGATGGGCACAGCCTGAGGCTGCCAGAGCTCCAGGAGGGCTTGGACACCACTCCAGGGATGCCCAGGTGGGATTTTGGGGCTGGGCAGTTGCACTCCATGATCCTTGTGGGTCTCTTCCAGCTCAGGAGATTCCAGGATTCTGGGATTTGGCAGAACCTGGCCCAGGTTTGAAGTGCTGCTATTTGGGTCTCTCCATTCAGGAGACAAGCCTGGGATGTTCTGCATTTTCTGCATGAGCCTCACTCATCTGAGTCTTGTATTTGAGTCCCTCATGGTGCTGCCAGGGAATCTGTGAATTCAGGAATTGTTTCTCTCTGCCTTGGCCATTTTGGCAAACAAGAGTAAATAACTCCTGGTTTCTGTTTTTCTCTGTCTAGACCCCAGGACATTTTTGAAGTGTGAGGCAAAAAACTACTCTGGAATTTTCACATGTTCCTGGATGACAGAAAATAATCCAAATGTGAAGTTCACCATCAGAAGCCTGGAAGGGTAAGAGTTTGTCCTTCCCTTCACAGGGCAGCCTTTGGTGTTACTCTGTGTAGGATTTCAGGCTGTTGGGGCATGCACATGGGGGGAGATCTCTTTTCCAAGTCTGAACATCCCCAAAATGTTTTGAGTCATTACTGGGACAAAGTTAACTTAAAAAGGGCATGGAAGTCACTCAGAAATTATTAAAACCTTGAAAAAGGAATGAGTCCAAGTGGTCTGGAGTAGCCACTGGGTAACTTAAGCAATAGCAAAACAGTCGGTGGAGGGCGGAGAGGAAGTGGAGCCAAGGCAGAAAGAACCACAGCTCCCAGGGCAGGGTGGAGTGGGAGGCTGCCCCCACTGCAGAGCACATGGCCCCGACAAGGCTGGGCTGAGGAACCCTGCAGAAACCTGTGCTGGGAACCCTGGGGGGATTTCCTGCCTCCCACTGCCCCGGGGGTTCTCCAAAACATGGAGTGCTCCAGCAAAGGTCACCCCAGCCTGCTAGAGGAGAAACAGCTGCAAAGGGGTGCAGCTGGCTGAGAGCAAAACCAGGGCCAGCCTCAGGTGGTGCTTTGGCAGCTTTTGGTGTTTTGTTCTCCAGTGGAGACTCCTCAGCCCTCATTCCTTCAGCAGGGTTTGGGAGAGGGCAGAGGCACAAAGCAGGAAGCTGGATGGTGGAAATGGGAGATCCTGGTTGAGGTTTAAATATTAATTGCTGCTGCTGAGGCAGGGGTGAGCTGAGGCTGAGAATTGACATTAATCCATCCCACAGCACTGGGAGTGTGGCAGCTCCCACTGACCCTTTTCTGCAGCAGACAAACTGCAGGCAAACCAAACCATTTCCTCACCAGTGCTGCTGTTGTGGCAGCCATTGCCAGGACCATCAGCATTCCCTGAGCCTGTCCCTGCTCTGTTCCAGCCCCCAGGCAGACGTGTCCTGCAGCAGCCCCGTGGCTGTCACCGAGGGGGACCTGACCACCTACACAGCCCAGTGCCACAAGGAGAACTTCTGTCCCTTTGCTGAGGAGCACCAGCCCATTGACATCCTCCTGGAGGCCATTGATGAGGTGGTGTATGAGAACTACACCGCCAGCTTCTTCATCAGGGACATTGGTGAGTAGCCCAGCAGTGGGGGCTGTTCTGGGCTTTGTTTTGCTGCTGCCAGTGGGAGTCAGGGCTCAGCCCAGCCCTGGGAATCCCTGCCCCGTGCTCTGTAAATGTCCACCAGGCCCCAGTTACAGGAACAGGGGATGCCAGGACAGAAAAGGATGAGGAAGTGAAGCAGCAGCATCTTCCAGGCTTGTGACCTGCAGTGCCCCAACACCCACGGGTGTCCCCAGAGGATGGATGTGGTTGGGAAGGGACAAAGCAGGGAATAATGCAGCAGGCTCCTCTCTGAGAGCTGCTCAGGCTGTGGATGTTTCCCTCCTCAGCCATTCCCAGATGGGCAGCCAGGGCAGGTTCACAGACAGGGACAGGAATGAGAGGGCTCTGATGGTGGCCACAGGGCACAGGAAAATGAGGCAGCATCCCACAGAAACAGAGCTTCTCCTAAATGCATTAATGGTCAGCAGGTGCTGAAGATATTCCTGTGTGACCAGCAGAGCCCTCTGCAACCCTCCAGGCCAAAAAAAAAAAAGAAGAATCTTATCCAGATTGAGTCTAGGAATGTGCTTTATTTTCCATAAAAAGCACCCAAGGCAGCTATCACTGCTCAAGGCTGCTCCTCTCCTAACCCTGAGGCTCCCAAAGCTCATTCCTGTAAAACTCTCACCACTAACACACCAACATTCAGCTGTCACCATGAATTAATTCCCTCTGTGTTTTCTCTTGCAGTAAAGCCTGACCCCCCCCAGTGCCAGCACGTGGCCACCAATGGAACAGTGACCTGGACATACCCCAGGACCTGGAGCACCCCAAACTCCTACTTCCCTTTGACTTTCAAGGTCAAAGTTAAAAGCACAAGGAGACACAGATACCAGGTAGAAACACAACATTTGAGACACAATTTTCTTGCCTGAATAGTAGAAATAATTTTTGTATGCAAGAAAAATCAACAAAAATTTAAAAAATGGTGCTGAGCCCCAAAAGTGGCAAATTCTATCCTGGCAGAAAAAGCCTTTCCTAGGTCCATGAGCAGGAAGATCCCTGAGGCAGCTGAGGACAGAAAATCCTGTCCAGCATTGCATGGTTGTGTTTACTAATTCATTGGAGGCTGTGCAGGGCCTCATGAGGGGAAATCCCAATTTCCAAACCCAGAACCCCAGGATCTGTGACACAAATTTCCTCCTGTGTTGTTCATCCCTGGGCAGCTCAGACTTTCTAAGTGAATTGGAAATCAGAGCTCAGTGACTCATCTGGAAGCATTTCTATGGAGAGTCTGGTCTTCACCCCCTAATTCCCAGTAAATTAATGGGATTAATTAACTGTCTCAGGGTTAAATCTCCAATGTGTGCCCAAATTACCTCAGACACACAACGGCCTGCCCTGGAGGCAGCATCCTACAATAACAGAGCTTTTCCTAAATGCATTAATGCTCAGCAGGTGCTTAAAATATTCCTGGGTGACCAGCAGAGCCCTCTGCAACCCTCCAGGCCCCAAAAAAAAAAAGATCTTATGCAGATTGAGTCTAGGAATGTGCTTTATTTTCCATAAAATATCCCAGGTCAGGAATGGTTATCCCGGGTTATCCCAGGTTATCCCGGGTTATCCCGGGTCAGGAATGGTTATCCCGGGTTATCCTGGGTTAGGAATGGTTATCCCGGGTCAGGAATGGTTATCCCGGGTCAGGAATGGTTATCCCGGGTCAGGAATGGTTATCCCGGGTTATCCCGGGTCAGGAATGGTTATTCCGGGGGAATCCAAAGGCACCCGGGGATGTTTCCCGCTGGGGATGGATCCAGCCCGTCCAGCAGATGGGGCCGTTCCCCCGGGCTCGGTCCCGGCTCCTGGAGGTGAAAATTCCTGCACGCCTGGGGATGGTCCTGAGGAGGAGCAGCCTCTGGATCTCAGGGCTCCTGCTCTGGGAGAAGGAGGGGAAAGAGAAAAGCCCAGATTAACAAACCACCCCTTTGTTTAATAAGTGTTAGGCTTGGGGTTTGGGTTGTTCAGAACATCCACCTCAGGGAGTTTGGGGCATTCAGAACACCAGGCTCAGTGGGTTTGGGTCATTTGCACCCTCAGAGGGTTTGGATCTTATTGAGACAATCCCCTCAGTAGATTTGGGTCATTTAGAGCACCTCCCTCAGTGAGTTTGGGTCATTTGGAGAATCCCCTCTGTGGGTTTGGGTCATTTGGAGCATCCCCTCTGTGGGTTTGGGTCACTTTGGGACACCTCTCAGTGGGTTTGGGTCACTTTGGGACACCCTCAGCTGTACTTGAGCTTTCCAGCTCTTTCTGCTGAGCTCAGGTTCTCCCAAGCCCCTGGATTTTGGGACCTTTGGGAGCCCAGGCTGTGGTGGGGGCTCAGTGACCCTTCCTGGTGGCCTGTGGGGGCCCTGTCCCCCCTGAAGGAGCTGTCCCTGTCCCCAGGTGTACGACACGGAGGAGCAGTCGGTGCAGCTGCCCCCAGGGCCAGCAGAGGTGTGGGTGCAGGCCAGGGACCGCTGCTACCTCAGCTCCTGGAGCTCCTGGTCCTCGCTCTGCAGGTAAGGACCCAGCCAGGCTGGGCTGGGGAGAACCCAGAGTTCTGGTGGAAATCCACATGGAAATGAAATTTCTGATGTTATTTCACAGATAACCTGTAAGGAAGGTGGCACAGTGCTCCTAGAGAAAGCAAAGAATGAATTAGCACAAGAACAGAAGCACAATTAGAAGAGAAGTTTCCATTTGAGATTCTTAAGAAGCCATAACTTTTTTTTTTTTTTTTTGGTAACAGTTGAATGTGGTCCTGATTTTGGGAGCTTCTAAATCCCCCAGAATCAAGTTGCACTTTTAGCATCCATCATGTTTCATGAACATGATTTTGACATGTTGCTGGCAGCTATTATTGTATGTCCTTATATTATTATTGTGCCTTTATTTATTTCATATTTATTTATTTATTTGCTATTTATTTATTTAGTATTTATTTAGTATTTATTTATTTATTTATTTATTTATTTATTTATTTATTTATTGACTTTGCAAGGCCACTGGATGGCAGTTGCTGTTTAAACCACTGCATGTGTTAACTTATTTGGAAAGTCACTTCCTGAAAGAACTGTTTGAATCTTCCATTATTTAAATTGTTTAATTATTTGCATATTTAATATTTATTTGTATTTATTTCCGTGGGACGAGCACAGAAAGCCTTGGCTGCCTGAGCAGCTGGGTGTGGGGTGGCCAGGCCGTCCTCACCCTCCAGGACATTGGGGTAGGGAAGGAATTGCAGGAATTGCAGAGCCCTGGGGATGATTCCTGCTGCCCTTGCCAGCTCTCTGTGCCTGATGCCCAGCTGGAGAGGCCTCCAAGAGGGATCCATGGAGCTGGGGAGCACTGGGAGCACTGGGAGCACCGGTGTGAGGGCAGCTCTGGGCCTCCTCTCACCCCTCAGGAGCACTGGGAGCCAGGAGCTGCATTCCTCACCCCCAAAGAGCCTCCCCTGCTCCCACTGCTGGGGCCTCTCCTGATCCAGCTGTGCCCAGGGCAGCTCCTGCTGTGGAATTCGATCCAGCTGTGCCCAGGGCAGCTCCTGCTGTGGAATTCGATCCAGCTGTGCCCAGGGCAGCTCCTGCTGTGGAATTCCACAGCAGCAGCACAGGGCACGGAGTCAGGAACCCCCAGGACAGCTGGAACTGCACCCCAGGGTATGGAATCCCCCAGACTGTGTGTGAATGTCAATGATGCCATGAAATCAGACTTTTAGAGCAGAGATTTTTGTAGCCCACGTGTCCAGTGTGCCCCACCCTGCGTTGGTGCCTTCCCAGAACCTCAGGGAAACTCCTCCTGGCACAGCCAGGGCCCAGCTCTGGGAGGGAGCAGCAGCATGGGTTGAAACTTTTGTAATTTTTCATGGAATCCTGGAATTGTTTGGGCTGGGAGGACCTTGAAGATCATCTGTTCCAGCCCTACATGGGAAGGGACACCTCCCACTGCAGCTCTGAGGGTGCTCAGAGCTCCAGCCTGGCCCTGGGCACTGCCAGGGGTGGATCCCTTCCCAAAACACTGAGCCCTGACTTCCAGGAGGACAAAATACTCTGAAATATCTTTGAGGATTCAGGCCTTAACCTCTGGTACAGAATCACTGACATTAAAGTCTTCCATTGCAACCACGCTTCCTTCCTTTTTCCCAGTCTTAGCCATGGGTGGTAATTTAAGATATTTAAACACTGAAATGTGTGAAGTATCTGATATTTCAGGAAACTGCTGATAATTTATTTACAAGTCCTATTGGTATTTATTAATATTAAGTTTACATGTCTTATTTTGGCTAGAAAGGCAACTTATGTGCTTGTTTACAAAGGAGCTAACAATAAATACACCTGAAACCAAGAAAACTTGGTTTATTTGTGGTCTTTTAAGAATGGTTTGTGTCACTGCTCACTTTTGCACCAGAGGATCAGGCACTATTTCTGTCTCAGTGTCTGCAGGGCAAATGAATTACTACTAATTAACAATACCAAATTCCCAGCCTGTAAAAGTGCAGAGGATGGCCCAGCCAAGGGAGCAGGGTGTGCCAGCAGGATCTGCTGAGCCCTGCCTGCAGGAGGGGACAACTCTGGGCTTCTCAGTGCTCTGCAGCTCTGAACTGAACCCTCCTGCCCCAGATCTGAGGGCTCTGAGGTCTCAGGACCCTCCTGACCCTCGGGGTTTAATCCTTGGCACCCTTGAACCCAACCCCTGAAACCTCTCCTGAGCCCAGCCCAGTCTCCATCCTTGGAATATTCAGCTAAATTTTGTATCCTGACAAAGCCTAAATCGATCTTTGCCTTTCAGAATGTGCCTTTCTGTGCCAGAAAATGAGAGAGGCTTCAGGGGGAAGGCACGGGCTGAGTTGATTCAGGAAAATAACAAAGCTCAGCCTGGAGCTGCCCCTCTCTCTGCAGGTGACTGGCAGGAGGCTGCTCCCGAAGGCGTAAGGTTGGCTTTGATCCCCAATTATCCATTGCCTGGGCCTTCCATGGATCCAAGTGCCTGTGAATGTCTCCTCTGGAACTGTCAGGCTCCCATCTCTGACTAGATTGGATAAAAAGCATAAAATATTCACTGTGGTGGCTCCACACGCAGGAGATCACATTCTAACATACTCCATCCATCCAAGAACATAATAATTGATGTGTCAGTCAGCCCCTGGGCTTCTCTTCTTTCTTTCCTCTCCTTTTGCACTGTAAATAATCTGGAAACCTCTGGAAACGTCAAGTGCACAGATTTAGGCTGCACAATGTACAAAATTCCCCACCCTCACCCAAAAAAAAAAACCCTTTAGATTGCAAAATTCAAGCTTCTGACATAAAATTTCAGATCTAATTTATTCCTGAGAGAGGACTGTCACTGACTGTATAAAACCCAGATTTTTCTGCTTTTTTTCCTTCTCCTTTTCCCAGGCCCCACCGTTCCCTGGGAAGGGGCAGCTCCTCCAGCTTTCCATCCATCCCCATCACTCAACCCCTGGCTTTGGGCTGGACACCACACCTGCCGGAATCTGCTCTGAGCAGAGCCTGACTAATTCCCCCCAGGCCTTTCTGTGGGTGCTGCTCGGCTCAAGGAATGCAGGCAGATAAAGACTCGGTGTCCTTAATGAGGCACTAATTGGTCGCGGTAGGGATTTGCTGTTCTCCAGGAGCTTCAGCCCCTGCGCTGAGCAAGCAGGCACTTGCTGAGAGCAAAAGGGGGAAAGAGCTGATGTTTAATGAGGGGTTCTGGGGGAGAACACAGATTTCAGCTCCAAATGCTTCATATCCACCCCTTCTCCATGCTGATCTTCTTCCCACCCCTCTTCTTCATAAGTTGTAACTTCTCTGTTAGAAACATTTTATTTTTAATAAAGGGAAAACCAATGCATGTCCTCCAACCCTGCTGTGAGCCATGAAAACACCTTGAGACCTTTCTTGAAATGTCAGTTTGATTGACTTTGACAGAAGGGCAAAATCCAAACACCTGGAAATTGCATCTCGAGGCGATTTCAGATCAGTCCTTTTCAAAGCCCATTCCGTGCAAGTGTTAAGCCATTAATGCTTTGTTTTTGTGAAGAATCAGCTCAGAACATCAATGGGCTTGATGCCTTGTGAAGGCTGAGCTAGAGCAGAGGCTGGACAGAGTTCCAGAATAAAGCAGGGATTTATTCAAAGCATCTCCTCCATGGATGCACCTTGGGCAGCACCAGAGCCCAGCCAGGGCTGCACCCAAGATGAACCAAAATGGCCCCAAAATGCACGGCCGGGCACGGGGTCTCTGCCTTGGATCAGTTCTGCTCCATTTGCACCTTGCAGTTCATTGTCCCATTCCAGCTTTAGCCCCTGCAGTCCCACCCTGCTTGTTTTTCTCTCTCCAGCCCACGGGGTTTGTGCTCCTGGGGCTGAGATTTGGGTCATTTGTCCTTGGTGCCCAGCTGGAGCAGGAATTGTTTTGTCTCCCTGCTCTGTGCACAGAGCTCAGCATGCCCTGATGTGAAGCCCAGACCCACACACTAAAGCAGAGCAGAATCTGAAAATAGAAAAGCCAAACCTGAGGCATCAACAGGACACAGGAATCACCGGATCCCTGAGCTGCCTGCAGGATACCGGAACCACTCCTGGCACTGTGTCCCAAAGAGATCAGGAGGGACAAGGAAAACAAAGATCAGCTCCTGCCTTTGCACAGCCTGCTGGGTTTGCTTTTAGCTTCTGAGACAACACACGAGACCTTCAGCAGGGCTCTGGCCTGGCCTGACACCCCCAGTGCTGAAGGAAGGCTCTGATCTCCCACAGGGGTGGAAAACAGGGAACTCAACTGCTGCCTTCAGAGGCTGCCTGGAGCAGAGGCTGGGCAGAGTTACAGCAATAAATTGGTTTTTATTAAAAGCCCTTCACAGGACACACCTTGGGCAGTGCCAGAGCCCGGCCGTGGCTCCACCTCAGATGGATCCTGGCCACGAGTTCTCACACTTTGATAAGTTTGGGTCCATTTCCACGCTGGGTTCACTGTCCAATTCCAACTCCAGGTGATGCAGTCCCACCCTCCCAGGTTGCTCCCCTCCATTCCCTGTTGTTTGCACTTTTGGGCTGAAGCTGCAGCGGTGTCCTTGGTCCTGGGGCTGGAAAAGGATTGTTCTGTGGGACTGAGCTGTGAGGAGAACCTGCTGACACCTGATATGGAGTGCAGAGTCACACATTAATGCAGTGCAGAGGCTGGGAAATAGGAAAGCTCAAACTGAAGGCATCATCTCCTTGCCCAGGCAAACACCCAAAGGCTGTGGCACAGCCTGAACAAAGGCAGCCCTTGGTTCTCAAACCCTGCGTTGAGCAAGACTTCAAAATCTGATGCTTTAATTGCACCTGGGCGGACAACCCTGAGCCACCCACCCTGGCTGGGGCTGGGGATGAGAACACCTGGGATACCAGGCAGGGGAGGGCCCCCATGACTGCAGCAGCCCTGGCTGGACCCTCCCTCCCGTGACCAAGTGGTTTTTTCTCCTTTTCCACGTGCTGCTCGTCACCTCTGTGGATGCCCTGCATGGGAGGCTCTCCACGGATGGGTGGGAGCAGGTTCCTCCTCTGGAATGCAGTCAGGGAACATCCTGCCATGCACTTAACTCATGACCTGCTGTGGCAGCATTTCTGGCATCCCAGTGGTGCTTCAACCAGGGCTCCAAAGCTAAAAGCGATCTCAAATTTGGAATAAATAATAATTGGGAAAATTTTCTTACCCTCAGAAAAATGCACACTAATATTTTAGCGCATGTAACACCCAAATTGCTTTTTCTGCTTCAACAGATCAACTTGGAGGGATAAGAATTTGGGAAAAAACCAGGATATAATGGCAAAGGTAGAAAATTACAGGAGTTCCACAATTAACTTACAGGTATTCACGGGTTTGCTGATGAGGGCAAAATTGCACTCACAGTTCTTCAATATAAACAATTTATTTGCCATATTTATCCTAAATTTCAGAATGAGTTCAGCAATTAGCCCTTACTCACCCAGCTTTGGGAAGCAGCTGTTCCTATACACATCCCAACATTTGTTTTCCAATGAACTTTTTTCCCATCGTGGTACTTCATCGCCCACATTTGCTCTGTCAGACATTAATTTATGAGGACAAAGACACCACAAGGTCCCTGAAAATGCCAGCAACACTTGACATTCTCCAGTGGGAATGCTAGACCCAGTTCCATGGGATGGCCCACGAGGTCACCTGGCTGCCCACACCCTCTGTGGCCCCTTTAGGACAGACCCATTTTCACAATCTCTGTGATCTCTGTGGGTAACCTGTCTCCATGGTTGACTCCTCTCATGGTTGTGAAATTTGTTTTGCTCCCATCTAATTGGAATTTCTCTCCCTGCAATTTGCTCTGTTCCCTCTTCCTTTCACTCTGGGGCTCCAGGAGGACTCTGGCTCCCATTCCCTCTGTTTCCTCCATCTCCCAATGGAGCCAAACCCTTCTCCCGAGTTTTCCTCTGTGTTTCACCCCCTCAGCTTTCACTTGGTGCTTCCCCACGGGCTCTGCTCCAGCATTTCAGGGCCCTTCCATGCCAGGGAGCCCAGAACTGTCCCAGAGCAGCAGCTCCAGCCTCGCCAGGGACACCTGGGGCAGTTATGGACTGAAATTCAAGTGCAGAGCTGGAAAATCTCCTTACATGAACTGGGCAGGATTTGTATTCCCTGAGAGGGATGGGATGGGATGGGATGGGATGGGATGGGACGGGACGGGGTGGGGTGGGATGGGATGGGATGGGATGGGATGGGATGGGGTGGGATGGGATGGGGTGGGATGGGATGGGATGGGATGGCATCCATGGCATGGGAGTCACTGGGAGCACTGGGCTGGGCCCTTTCCTCGTTTCAGGGTCAGGATCTGCCCGCTGCAGTTTCAGTGTCAGGACACCCCTGAGGGCTGTGTGTGCTCCAAACCCTCCAGAGCAGGAGGAACTTCTGGCACACTTTGGGTTCTGCTCCTGTTTCCTAATTGCTCATAATTGTCCATCAACTACAGACATGTCCTGAATCCTCCCCACGAGTTCCTGCATGCTCCTTGCCAGGATTTTCTCCAGAAAAGCTCCCCAGAACACAAAATCACTGACAGCCCCAAGCAGGGGGATCCAGACCAAGCCCAGTGCAAACCCCACCCTGCCTTTTGTCCTCTCAGCCCTGCAGGAACACAGGTCCAAATTAGGGAAAAAGAAAAAAAAAATTTAGAACAAAACCACTGAAGGGCATTCAAAAAATAAAATTCCAGGCTTCCAGCTCCAACTGGATCTTTGCCCATCCTGGAATTTGGATTTGATGGCATTTATGTTTTTTTGTCCTGTTAAGTGATGAGAAATTCAACATTTATTGATTAGCTCTATTCCTTAAAGACAAAATTATTCATATCCCTCTTGGATTGAGTTAGAGGGGCCCAAGGCTTACCCAACCTATTGAAATCTTTTCTGCAGAAGCTTTCAGGCCCTTTTTTACTGGAATGAGCACCTCTGGCCCCAATCCTGCACAGAGAAAGCCCTGGGCTACCCTGCAGTGAGGGAATCACTGAAATACTGGGAATTGAGGTGGTGTGCAGGGATTTTTCCTGTTGAGATTTTTGCACATTTAGGTGGTAAATTACTATGAAAAAGCAACTCTGGAAGGAGGGCTGGAAACCAAGCTGTCACCTCCAAGCTCCACATCACTCTGGGCTTCTGAAAATGGAGCCTCAGACCTGAGTGTCCCATGGGGACTCTGTCATAAAAGACAGAAATTGCTGCCTTTTGGTTAAGCCACCAACAAATGTGGGGTTTGTTTAAGGAATCCCTCCTGTTGTGCTGGAAACGGGGAAATGGGAGCAGAGGAATCTCCCCTGTGTCCCAGGCTGGGCAGGAGCTCAGGGGCTGGGAACTCCTCTCCTGTCCTGGCCAGGCAGTGCCCTGGGCTGCCTCTGCTGCTCCTCTCCCAAAACATCACTTCTGACCCCAAAATGGGCACATTTGAAAGGAAGAGGAGCCCTGGGGATGCTCTGGGCTGGGTGTGAAGGGTTTCTCTCCCAAAACATCACTTCTGACCCCAAAATGGGCACATTTGAAAGGAAGAGGAGCCCTGGGGATGCTCTGGGCTGGGTGTGAAGGGTTTCTCTCCCAAAACATCACTTCTGACCCCAAACTGGGCACATTTGAAAGGAAAAGGAGCCCTGGGGATGCTCTGGGCTGGGTGTGAAGGGTTTCCAGCAGAACACACATTTCCCAGAGCAGCTGAAGGGCTCAGTGCATGGCCACAAGCAGCTCAGCTCAAACCACGGCTCAGAAACAGCTCAAAACCACCACGAAAAAATAAGAATTAAGCCCTCCTGGGATGACTGTTTTGGCAAACACCCAAGCCAGGATTATTCTTGCCTGGGAACTGTGCTCAGCTGTGAGTCCCCGTGGCAATAGCAGAGCAGGCAGCCCTGAGTCAGCCTGGCTGCTGGGGCTGGGACAGGAATTGAACGAGGCTGGGCTTAGGCAGGAGCACCGGGACAATCTCCGGACCTGCCCTGGGCGCCTCCTTCCCCCATTTCATCACCAGCCCCGGCTATAAAGGGGCCATGGCCGCAGTGCCAGCCCTGTCACACCGCGGGCAGCTGGGCTGGCTGGGGACAGCCATGAAGGTCACCCTGGTGCTCCTGGCAGCGGCAGCTCTGTGCCTGGCATGTGAGTAACTCCCTGCGCTCCCCGGGGCTCTCCTTCAGTGCTCCTGCACTGGGTGGGAGGGAGAAAATGGGATTTTCTAGTTAAAATCCTGTTATTTAGCACCATAAGAGTTCTTCATAACCCAGCTGGGGCTGGGGTGGATGGAAGCTGCTCCTTGCTGGGTGTAGCTCAGAGCTGTGTTCTGTGTCTCAAAAGAGCTGCAATGCCTCAGAACCACCTGGTTTTGTCCGTTTATTTCTAAATTTCCATCTGAGAAGGGAGCTGGGAGCTGGTGAGGTCCTGCCCTGCCAAACTGACCAAGCAGGGGACAGCTGATGATGCTCAGGTCACATAAACCAGCTGGGAATTATGGGTTTTAATCTTATTTTTCCAGGCTGCAGGGAGATTTGAGGGATATGTTGCTCTAAAAAAGAGGGATCTGGGAGGAATTTCTTCAGCCTTTACTTGGCAATTTTATTTTTACTAAAAATTTGCAGTAAAAATGCATTTTTAGAGAAAAAGAAGTGCATTTAAAAAACCAGAAAGACTTCACACCTCTGCAGGTAGTATAGAAGTTTTAAAGCATAATGAACATTAAAGATGCAAAATAATGAAAATGTTAAATGCAAAATTATGACACAAAATAATCTTTTAAGTAGCTCTGAAGAGGTTGCTTTGAAATTTGTCTCAACCCCAAAATTTTTATTAAAAACAGCAGTTTAAATGAAATGTGATGGAAATAATTCATTCAGTGTTTCATTAACTGGTGGGAAATAAAGAAATATTCCTCCCATTAGAATTCCAGGAAATCTCTTCCTTGAACTTTCTGGTTTATCTTGTCTGCTTGAAAACTTCATGAATCAGCACTTTCTGAGCCACACCTTTATTGCATTCACTCCGTTTGCAGAGTGGCTCCTGAAAGGTTACCAGAGAAAAAATCAGATGTGAATGGTTGGGTGGAAGTGGAATAAATCAAATCCAATTCCAGAATAATGAAATCTCAGTCATTCTCTGGTGACAGAGATGGAAACCTGATCTGGAGCTTTATTTCTGCTCATTTTCTTTATGCTGAACAACTGTATTTGATGCGAGGGTGTAAACAGGTTTATGAAAGGAAGTTTTTGTGCAAAGTTTAACCTTTGAAGATCAAAAAAGCCAAATTTATTCCGAAAGACAATTGCTAGAGCTCTGCTCCAGAACACATTTGGAAAGTTTAACCTTTAAATATCAAAAAAAAATCCAAATTTAATCCAAAAGAGAAGTACTAGAGCTCTGCTCCAGAGCACATTCCTGCTCCTTCTGCACAGAAATCTCTCCCTGGAACTGCCACCCCTGGAAGCCCCAGGATGTGATTATGGGACAGCAGAGGGGCAAACACATTCCTAAGGAAAGTAAGAAATGTGTCAGCAGCGTGGAGCCACGCCAAGGAGCTGATTGCTTTGTGGGAGGTGTAATTAGCATTGTTTGGAAGGAGCTCCTTGAAGCCCCACCTGAGGACAGGGCTCTGCTCCAGAGGAATGAGGTAAAAATAGGAGCCAGCCACCTTAAAATCCACATTGAAACAAGGGAAACGCTTCCTAATGTGGGATTATGAGCCAGATTGTATTATCACTGTTATTTACAGTCAATGTTGTATTTAATTCTCATTATTGACAGGAAACACAGGTATAGAAGGGATTTGTGGTTTGCTCACAGCCACATGCAGCTCTTGGTAAACTCAGGATTAAACCCCAGTCATGTTCAACCACCAGTTAATCCTGGACATTAAATATAAAATAACATGATGAACAGTAAGTACAATATTGACTGCTGGGCTGTCAGTGGTTTTGTGGTGAACAATGGCTCCATTCCCCCCCTCCAGCAAAGGCTGTTCCAGCAGGTGTCAGAGTTTCTAAGGTAAATAAGGCACCAAACCCCACTTGTTCAATAGGTTCTGACACCTGGGCCTCACTAAACACTGCACAGCTCTGTCAGTATTGACATTTAAGGAGGTAAAAGATTCAGTGCTGCTGAGTGAAGTCATCCTGGTTTGCACCTGAGTGTTCATTAACTGTGGGTTTCCATTTTCTCTTTTGTGGTTCAGTTTCCACTGCAGATGCTGCCACACAGAATGAGGTGAGTGATTTCCTTTTTCCTGGATAAAAATATAGAATATGAGATAGAAAATTATGGTATAATAACATGAGGTCAGAAAATAAGCATGTTCAACTTTAATTAAATGCTGCCAATTTGCTGAGGTTTCAGTGACAGTTCCTGAGTTTGGGATATGGGGTTGCCATAGAGTTGTCCTGACAACTTCCAGATGTTTTCACCTGTTTGGCATTCTGGGCAAGAAATTGGGCAAGGACAAGTTTTAACACAGAGAAATCTAAAATTAAAAAAAAAAAAATTAAAAATATATATTTATTTGATTATGACCTTATAAGGCTTTTCTGATGACTTTTAGCTCCAAAATCAGGTACCTGGAGATTTTCAGTCTCTCTGAGTACTCTGGGGTCAATGTCTGGAAGAAGGGAGGGGGTGGAGTCCATCCCTGAAGGGTCCAAGGAAGGGCTGGATGTGAATTGATCCCACCTGGATTTCCTGATTGTTGTGATGAGATAATAAAATACCCCCACCCTCTGCTCCTCTGGGGCTGTGCTGTTCCTGCCCATCCCTGTCACAGGCAGCCCCACTCTCACCTCTGAGCAGAAATGTTTCATTTTTGGGGCTTAGCCTCGGCCAATAGAGGTGGTGCCACCTCCCTGGCTGTGCTGCCCCAAAGCATGCCCCAAAATTGGATATATTCATGATTTCTGCGCATGGAGGATGTGTCACAGTAAAGCAGACAGGGCTCAGTTTCTTCATGCAGAAAAAGCCAATTTTTATTCCGCTATCTCATATTTATAGGAATTCTAAGGACACTGTGTTAAACCCAACTGGATAACAATACACTGTCAGTTTATTGGTCAGTAAATGGAATTTTGTGCATCCACCAAACCTCTTTATTCTTGGATTGTTTACACATCTTCCTCACTGATTCCCATTGCACCAATTTCTTGGTTTTGCAGGCACAAACTTATTTTTCTCACAAGAATAAATTGTTGTGTTAACTGACTTTTCATTCTTATGGTTTTTCTCACGGGAACAGGCAGATGAGCCGCACCCAGCCCCAGCAGCAGGCCTAAGCCATGATGTTATAAAGCCATTTTTTGTGAGTTTTTTCCCTGTAAGGCTCAGGGGTGTGAGACTCAGGGCTGCCCTCTTTGCAGGTGGACTGCAGTGAGTACAAGAGGCTGGAGAGGGGGAGGCCCATTTACTGTGAGAGGCTCTACCAACCCTTCTGCGGCTCCGACGGCAAAACCTACAACAACAAATGCTCCTTCTGCAAGGCTGTGCTGTGAGTACTGAGCTGCCATGGGCTTGAGCAGCTGGGATTTCCACCCCATAAAACTGCTGGGTTTCTTTAGGGTTGGTTCTTCTCTGCTCCTGTGCTTTGCCTTTACACCATGATTGCTCCTCCCACTGATAATGTCCAACTGATCTAAAGAAGAAATAATGGTGATGTTTGGGTGAGGACTTCCTATTCTGGTAGGAAGTGGAAAATAGGCATCTAAAAAATGACCCAGATATTCAGGACTGAACTTCCTATTCCAGCAGGAATGGTGAAGTTGGACACTAAAAAATTACTTGGATATTTGTGTGAGCACTGTCCTATTCTGGCAGGAAGCATAAAATAGTAAACCAAAAATAGTTTTACGAGTAACTTGCAACAGGCACTGTAAAGCTGAACACTAAAAAGTTATTTCTCTTTGTGTGAGGAACTTGCTGCAGGTGCTGTAAGATTCAGTCACTAAAAGACACCCTGATATTCGTGTGAGCAGCTTCCTATTCCAGCAGAACCTGTGAGTTTGGACAGTAAAGAGTCCAATGAGCAGCAGAGACCTGACAAAGCGCCTGCAGGTCACACGAAAATTCAGAAGTGGTGCTGGCAACGTCTTGGGTTTATGGATGAAATGTGTAATTTTGCAAGGAAAGGTGCTTGCAGAGGAGTGCCCGGGTGTCTGCTGTGGGTGTCTCTGGTGTCTCCTCTGCCCGCAGAGGGTTGCAGAGGCCCGCGGTGCAGCTTTGTGTGTGCAATGCCGTGTTTTGCCTTGCAGGAGGAGCAGAGGGGCCCTGCACATGAAGCAGGCAGGAGCGTGCTGAGGGAGCTGCGCTGGGGCAGCTCCGCTCTGCCTTTCCTGCCTTTGCTCATCCTGCCCTGCCAAGCCCAGCCCGGGGGAAGAGCCAGCCCTGCTCTCCTGCTCCAGAGCTGGGGCTGACCCTCCCGTCCTCGCGCACCGCTGCTCCTGTGCCTTCACGCCAGCCCTTCCTTGGATCTTTGTCTCCATGGCTGAAGTTCAAATCCCCTGACAATGCCCCAAGTCTGTCCCCCTCATTTATCAAATGTTTTCTTTCCCTTACCCAGAAACTTCAGCAGATATTATTTTCCTAAAGGTTTTCAGCTTTCCAGGCACTACTCTGACTCTCCCAGATTTGTAGCTGAATTTTAAGTGCTTATTTTTCATCCCTCTCTGTACAATTCTGGTTCTTGTATGGTGTTCAGCTACTCAGTGTACTTGTTTATTAAAATAAACCTTCACTCTTTTTTTTTTGTCCATGGTGAACTTTCTAGAGAATTTATTGCATCCATGACTAACAAGTATTTCCCAAATTACAGAAAACTGCAGTGGAGCAGGGGCTGAGTCCAGAGGTAAAAATCCAAAGCTGGGATTCAAAAGTTGTATATTCTGGAATTTACCTCCCAGTCTGGCTCTTTTTTTTTTTTTTTTTTTTTTGGTAAAATGTAAGACTGCAGCAGTCTGTTAAATCCTGTTATTTAAATGGGAACATTCATTAATCTTTTCACTTGACAAATTTCAGAATCTAAAGAAATTTACGTCCTGCTCTTACATCCTGATTGTCTTCACTGTTAATTAATGTCTTTTACTCAATACTTGGTCATGGGAATGTATTTTCCCAGAATTAAAATTGTGAATGACTGACCTTATTGGAGGAAAATTTTGGAGCAGCTGGACACAGAACAAATCCAGCCCTATCCTTAATTCTGTTTATCTGGAAACCAGGTCCCAGCAATTAGGCAGCAGGAATGAAAATGAGGAAGGTAATATAAAAGTTCCTCATAGTTCAGAGGCTTCAGTAAAGAAGTTCCTAGAACAAACCACCTTGACTGAAAAAGATAAAAATGAGAAAACAAAGATCAAATTGAGAAAACAAAGGCAATCCCTGTGGTTTCCTCAGGATGTCAGAAAAACCTGATTTGTGGATATTCGCTGCCTTCCAGCCTCATGGATATTCCCACCCTCTGCTTTGGTTTGTTGGGATATTTAATGGGCTGTGCTTGTGCAGCAAACCTAGGACTCCAAAACTCTCCTGCAGCCCCAGGAGTGATGCAAGAGGCTGCAAGTCAGAGGTGTAAAGCACCCCTGCATTTCCTGGCACTGCAGTCTGCCCGGTCTGATCATTCCTGACATGGAATCCCTGGGCAGGAGCAGCAGGAGAGCAGGACCTGCCCACCCAGGAGCTTTCCCTCAGCCCAAAGCTGGCAGAGGCCAGAGCACAGCAGCTCCTCCTGCCACATACCAGATCACAGGACATCACCTGCAAATTGCTGCAAGTGACACCTGGAGAAAATGCTGGAGAGGCTGGCCAGGCTGGCCAGTCGGGTCTGTGGGATGGAGCAGAGCCATGGAAATGCGGGCAAGGGAAAATGAGCAGAGCCTGAGCGAGCTGAGCTCGGGTTCTGTGGGACAGAAAATAAATACTGGTGTGGAACAGGAAACAGAACAGATCCTGCACTCAGGGAAGATTAGAGTGCAAAACTCTGCCCTGGAAGGGTTCCTAAATACCTGCTGTGTCTTTATACCTGATGTATTTACAGGTGAGGGACAAGGAAAGGTTTTTCTGAAGTCTTGCAAAACATTTATTTCATTCTAAGACGAGCAGTGATTAAATCTGGAGATCAGACAGTGGGATCCCTGCAAAAGCACAGCCAGGGCCAGAATAAAGCTGGCTGGGGTTAGCACAGCACCATTCTCACCTGAGCTCGTGCACCTGAGGCCTTTGGCTGCTCAGATGTTCTCTCAGAAGCTTTAATTTTGGAATGTTGAGGTTCTGCTCCCTGCAGAATTAATTATTGTGTAATTAATGTCTCCTTTGGTGATCAGGAGTGCCCAAGGATGGAGCTCTGGGACAGTGGGAGGGTCCCTGCCCATGGCAGGGGTGGGTGAGATCTCTGAGGTCCCTCCCAGCCCAAACCATTCCATGATTTACCAGCTAGGATGGAGAACATTCATTCCCTCAGAAGGTAAAAGATTAAAAACCTCTCCTAGGGATGCTGCTAAGCACGGAGAGTTTGTGGGGTGCAAAACTTTGGGTTTTTAAAGGAAGGCATTAATTCCCTCGGTCCTTTTATTTTTGATTCAGCAATACCTGTGTCAGAGAACCAGGATTCTGAAACCTCCCTAAAATATAAACCCTGTATGTCCAAATAGCTTCCACCGGCAGTAAATGAGAAACAAGAAATGCAACATGCTCTTTTATTTTGCAGCTGATCAAGACCAGAACAGAATTTTTATTGGTGACTGTTCAGCATCTCTGATCGTTTTCCTTTGGGGGTCAGTTCAGATATCCTTGGGTGCCTTAAATTCTAAATTTTCCCACATATGGCAGTGGAGGGAGAAAGAAATGGAGCAACCCAAAACCCTTCAAAGAAAACCACTGATCTGTGGGGTAGATCACAGGGTTTCTGTTAGAAAAAAATGGGGTGGTTTTGGTTTCTGCTGTCTGTCTTGTAACCACTTCACCATTCACACTCTGTGACTGTTTCAACAACAGCTCAACCCAAGGCCCTGCCCAAATTCCTTAATTCCATTTAGGTCTCCTGTGTCCTTCAGGCAGCCTCCTCTTGCTGCCACCCCTGTGTCCCCTGCCTTGGGCTGAGGGAGGGCAGGACAAGCTCTGCTGGACTTGGCTCTGCTCTTCCCACAGGAACCCTCACTTGTCCATTTTTGGGGCTGGTTTCTTGGATGTTCTATTTTTGAGGCTGTGTATTTTATTGCTGTCACAGGTTGGACTCAGTGACCTCTGAGGCCTTTTCCAACCTCAGTGATGCTGTTGACGCATCCAAAATCCACAGGGATTGCCAAGAATTTATTTTGTTATTCCTACTCTGCCACAGAGCGTTGTGGATTCCTCTGGGATTGTCACTGAACCAGCAGCTGAGTCTTTGCACGCTGTCATTCACAAAAAATAACTCACCAGCAGTCTGCTGGCTGATGAACGAGCCTTGTCACCCAATCCCTCGGGGCTTGCATGAAACATGACTTTAAAACGTTGAGGGAATTGTGATTTCTGCTGGGATCCACCCAAACACAGCCATTAAAACCAGGCTTCAGCGCAGACCTGCACAATGCTGCAAATACACGTGTGGGGCCAGGGTAGAGACTCTGTAGGGAAAATCTTTTATAAACCTTGCAGAGCCTCCAAAGGAGGGGCATGAGGGTGGGGAGGGTCTGGAGGGGCCGTGGAGAAGCAGCTGAGGGCGCTGGGATTGTGCAGCTGGAGGAGGCTGAGGGGAGACTCCTGCAGCTCCTCCTGAGGGGCAGCTCCGATCTGTGGGACAGGAACAGGACCCAGGGAAGGGCTGGAGCTGGGCCAGGGCAGGGCAAGGGTGGATTTTGGGAAAGGTTTTTCCCCCAGAGGGTGCTGGCACTGCCCAGGCTTCCCAGGGAATGGGCGCAGCCCCGACGCTGCCAGAGCTCCAGAAGGGCTTGGACAGCGCTCCAGGGATGCCCAGGGTGGGATTTTGGGGAGTCTGTGCAGGGCCAGGAGCTGGGCCGGCTGCTCACAGAACCCTGCAATGGTTTGGGCTGGAAAGACCCTGGCGCCCATCTCATCCCGCCCTGCCACGGGCACCTCGCGCAGCCGCGGCCGCTCGGAGCTCCATCCCTCGGGTGTCCCTCAGCTCGGCACAGCCGGGACTGCAACTGCGCCAGCACCTCCACTGACTCCCGTCCCTGTCGCTCTGTGTTGAGCGAGCCCAGCCCCGATCGGAGCCCCGAACGGAGCCCTCAGAACCTGTGGTGCCCTCAGAGCCCCCGGTGCCCTCAGAACCCGTGGTGCCCTCAGCGCGGCCCGGGCGGTGCCTCCCCCCCTCTCCCCCCGCCTTAGCGCGGCCGGAAGCGGAAGCGGCGCGCAGGAAGCGGCGGCGGTGGCGGAAGGGGCCGCGCAGGAAGCGGGGCCGGGGCTGCCCCGCGGCCACAACCGGGGCGAGGGCGGCGAGCGGAGCCAGGGCAGGTGAGGGCAGCGAGCGCCAGGGGAGGGCAGCGAGCGCCAGGGGACGGGGGCGCGGCCGGCTCGGCCCTCCGGGGCGGCGGGGCGGGCAGCCGGAGGCCGCCGCCGCCTCCCGGCCCCGCGGGCTCGGGCCGGCCCCGCTGTCACAGGCCCCGGGGCGCCCCCGGGAGTGACCGGCGGTGCCGGGGCTATGGGAGAGCCTGGTTTTCCTTGGCTCATCTCGGCACAAACCACCGCGTCCTGGCGTTTCCCCCGCTCCGGGAGCGCCCCTCGCTACCGGCGCTGCCGGCCCGGCCCTGGCTGCTCTCGCCGCGTTTTTCCTCATTTCTCGCTGCTGCGGAGTCTCCCCGTGGTTCTTTAGGCTTTTTAAGGTCCGTGGGGTGTTTATTCATCAAAAACAGAGCACGTCGAGCTGTTGTTTCGTGCGACCTTCATTGTCGGGAATAAATTGAGGTGGGGGCCGCAAAATCCCGTTTGATTTATTGGATATATAAAGCTCTTCCTGCTGTGAAGATTTGTCTTTTATTTTTAAATGGGGTCAGCTCGATGATGTAGAATGAGGTGTTAAAGCTGTGCTCATTAGCTCAGAATAACCCCAGGAGGAGCTTTAATTGTGCAGAAACTGCAGACTCATGGAGACAAATCCTTCTTCTCCCCCTTCATGGCAGGGGCGGGTTGTGCTGGAGTCATTTGTGTCTTGCAGGGTTTTTCCTGCTTTGCCTGTTAATATTTTCATTTCTCTTGCCTTTTGCCCCAGTGCTTCTGCTGTTCTCTTTCCTGCTGGATTGTTCCCAGCACGTGGCTGTGCCAGCCTGGAAGGTTTTAGGTTGTGTTGCAATCTTCTGTTCAAACTGAGTTATCCCAGGTGATTGGGGATTGATGTTTTCCTCGGAATTCAGTCTATAAATAGTTAATTTTGGGCTTTATGAGGTCGGTCACCCCAAACTGACCCCTGCCAGCCTGCCCCAAAAAAGAGCAACAAACGCAGGGTCTTCACTCCTGGCTGGAGAATTCCCCCAGTCCAAAGGAGCAGAGATCCAGTCAAACAACAAATCCAGGTGGGGAAAATGCCCCCAAAATGTGTGGCACCACCTGTTTTGCAGTAATTAGATCACAGTGGAGCTGTCACTGTTTCAAATTTTGGCTGCAACAAGGCCTTGCTGAAAGCTTTTCCAAAATCTGCCCTTTTTTTTCCAGTTGTTTATCCTCAATCCACTGAATTTTGGCATCCAACCTGTTTAACAGGTTCACTGAGCTGGTGATGCTTTGCCCTCCTCATTCTTGTTCTTGTGTTAGAATAAAATAAATCTTTGCCAGGTACAGTTGGGAAAGGATCTCTCAGCATCTGTAGAAGGTGATTTTCTGTCAGCAGTGAGTTCATCTTTGTTTAGTTGCTGATTTGTTGCTTCCATGGTAATTGTGGGTGTTTTTACATGAAGCATTGGAGCCCCAGAGCCTGGGAGTGCTGCAGAGGGGAGGACACAGCTCAGGGAGGAGCAGAGAGAGGATCCTGCACGCTGCTTCCAGTGACTCCCAGTTTTCCTGTGCCTTTGATCTGTAACTCAGCACCCTGAATATTTTACTTGCTGTTCTCCCCTCCAAGAGGAGCTGGTTTGAGGGCTTTTAACGGGGCATTTTTTGGAGAGTGATCAGCTGGAGCCCATTTATTCCAAAAAGAATAAAGAATAAAGACTTCTGCTGGACAGACTTTGCACTTTTATTTTGCACTGGAACATTGCTGAGCTGGTGATCCCTGCACAGCTTCCCTGTGACTGCCTTGATCTCAGGGTGGGATCTTGGGAGGTTTTTTATTCATGAAAAGAGCTGACCCCTGGTTACAGCTGTGGTGACGTTTCTTCATCACTCCCTCAGCTGAGAGGGTTTGTCTGAGAATCCTCAGGTTTTGGGTGAGCCCTTGTGTCTAATGGAAGCACAGCTGGGTTTTGCACTGCTGTTCCCTCTGTGCTGTGTCCCTCTGTGTTTCAGGTGCCTGAATTTCATGACTCTGTGCCCGTTTCCTCCCAGCAGAGCTCGCAGCAGAGATGGGGCCCCGGCGGAAAACTGTGAAAGCAGTGAGCAGGGAAGGGGCAGAGTCTACCAAAGCTGAGGAGCCAAAAGATTACATGAACCAACTCTCTCATGAAGTGCTTTGCCACATCTTTAGGTGAGCAGCCTGGCAGAAATCAGTTCAGTGCTTCTTGTTTTAGAGTTCTTTATTTTTTCATCTGTTTCTGACACAGCAAACAATGGGTGTACCATGAGTGGAGTGGTGGATAAAAAGGGATGACAAATGTTTTTTTCAGTCTCCAAAATTCATTTGTAAACTGAAAATTAATTTATGTGAGCGTCATGAATATTAGAATGAAGAAGAAATAAATAAGTGATTTAATTCTGTTATAAATACTGATTTTAGAGCAGAAATACACTTTGGTTGGGCACAGTTGTGATGATTTTTTGGGAATTGTTGCATCTGCAGAAGGGATCTGGGGTGAGGATGTGACCTCCCCTGCAGCAAAGCCCTTCTTCCAGATGTTCACTCAGCCCTGTTATCCAAAACATAGTGCCTCACCCACAAGTTCTTGGAAAACAGCAGCTCTCCAAAACATTTGGGAATTGAGCTTGCAGTACGTGCTAGAAAAAGTAACTTAATCAAACCTGTTGATGGAAATGGCTGGGTCAGCAGGGTTTGGGTTGGTTTGCATTAATTTAAGGAAGGAATTGTTCCCTGTGAGGGTGGGCAGGCCCTGGCCCAGGGTGCCCAGAGCAGCTGTGGCTGCCCCTGGATCCCTGGCAGTGCCCAAGGCCAGGCTGGAGCCTCGTGGGACAGTGGAAGGTGTTTCTGCCCATCATAGGAGTGGCACTGGATGGGCTTTAAGGTCCCTGCCAAGCCAAACGTTCTGTGTTTTTATGATATACCAGAGAACCAAATCATCTGGGCATTTAATGCTCTCTTTGTGTGACTGTTCCACACTCAGTGTCAGGAATGCTGAGTCACTGCTTAGCAGAACTGTGGATTGAACTCCAGGCAATGCTGTGTGAGAAATGCCCCAGTGCTGCAGGCAGGCTGTGTTTGGGCCAGCTGGAGGCTGCAGCAGGCTGTTTGTGCTGTCCCCAGGTACCTGTCCCCAGGTACAGGCTGTGTTTGGGCCAGCTGGAGGCTGCAGCAGGCTGTTTGTGCTGTCCCCAGGTACCTGTCCCCAGGTACAGGCCATGCTGGAGGCTGCAGCAGGCTGTTTGTGCTGTCCCCAGGTACCTGTCCCCAGGTACAGGCCATGCTGGAGGCTGCAGCAGGCTGTTTGTGCTGTCCCCAGGTACCTGTCCCCAGGTACAGGCCATGCTGGAGGCTGCAGCAGGCTGTTTGTGCTGTCCCCAGGTACCTGTCCCCAGGTACAGGCCATGCTGGAGGCTGCAGCAGGCTGTTTGTGCTGTCCCCAGGTACCTGCCCTTGCAGGACATCATGTGCATGGAGTGCCTGTCCCGGAAGCTGAAGGAGGCGGTGACGCTGTACCTGCGCGTGGTCAAGGTGGTGGATCTGTGTGCGGGGCGTTGGTGGGAGTACATGCCCACAGGTGAGCTGCTCCCTGCCTCTCCCCTCTGCTCACTAACCCTGCACTTGACTGGATCTCCCCTTCCTTTGCCTGGCTGCCCTGGGGAGTGGCTTTGCCAAGTCTCTGTCTGTGTGTAAATACAAATTTGGCATTGCTGTATTAGGTCATAGGCTGGACTTGATGATCTCAAAGGTCTTTTCCAAGGCAGTTCATTCTGTGATTCTGTGACTGGGAGTGCTCTGTAGGCACCTGTCAATACAATCTGTGTTTGTCTGATTGCTGGAAGGGAGTTTATCCAGGGGTTATGCCATGAAGAGGCTGTTTGCATGCAGGCAGCAAAAAATACTATGGAGTGAGAGAGCAACTCATCTGCCAGCACTTAACAATGTAAGGATAAGTTTTGATGTCACACCTCGAGTCACCTGCAGATCAATAGATAAATTTGTCAGTCTGGGTGAACCCTGTGAGTACCAGGATTTCTGTTGGGTTTAAATTGCACTGCTGAGATTTGGTGGGGACACAGCTAAAATGAGGGAATTCTGAAAATGAGAGGATTTGCAAATTGAGATTGACTATGGCTGGTATTAAGCAGGTGTTTAGAGACCTAACTTAAAATTGGTGTAAATACAAGTAACTTAGCCAGTTAAAATCCTTTTTTATATGCTGTCTTTCACTAGAATGAAATAAACCTTTGCTTTAAGAAACCATCCTGTTTCTGTGAGAAATGTGAGCTGTGGTGAATAGTGAACTGAAATAAGGGATCCAGCTGGGATTTTTTTGACCCATGGAGTTGATAAATGGAATTCCAGGAAAAATAGACCCACAAAGCTTCATGTGAGGAGGGAGAGAGCACAGTGAACCCTGCAGCCATGCAGCTCCTTTGAAGGAAACCTGTAGCAAACCTGCAAAATTGAAGGCAGAGGAGTATTTAGGTCATGGTTTCTAGAATGTGGAAGTAAAAGAAAAGCTATTGCTTCACCAAGTGCATCTTTTCAACACCACAGAACTTGTACTGCCACATAAAGAGAGAAGTGTGTTTGGCTTTCCCTTCAGAGCCGAGTGTCTGCTGCCACACCAATACCAAATGTGTTGTTGTTGTCTTAGGTTTCACTGATTCCAGCTTCCTAACGCTGCTGAGGAAGATGCCAGACATTGAACAACTTTATGGTCTTCATCCCAGGTATCTGGAAAGGCGCCGAGTCCGTGGCCACGAAGCTTTCAGCATTCCTGGAGTTTTAGAGGCTTTGCAGGCCTGTCCAAATTTGCTGGTGAGTGGCTGGACTTGGGAGAGAACCTCCTTCAACACTGTTAAAACTTGTGACAGGGACTTGGTGCTTCCAGGGCTTTGGTTTAGGCCCGGCTGCACGGGGAGGAGTTAATTGTGACCCTGTTTGCTGATCACAACTATTTTTAGTTGCACCACTGGGAATCCCAGGTGCTCTTAAGCCCAGCAAGGAATTAAAGCTCTGATCCCTCTGCTTTGAAACAGACAAGTCTTGCTAGAAATGAAAAGTGAAATAATGCTGCATTCTGTAGTTTACATGGTTAAGAGGATGTTGTTGTTGAACTGGTGTTAGAGCATTTGCTTTGCTTCCTTTTATCCAGGGTGTTGAGACCTCTCATTTAGAGCTGGTGGAAGCTATTTGGACATACATGCCCCAAGTCCACATTTTAGGGAAGTTTCGTAATCGTAATGGTGCTTTTCCAATTCCTCCTGAGAACAAGCTGAAAATTCCTATAGGAGCTAAAATTCAGACTTTGCACTTAGTAGGTGAGTGTGGTCGTGGTGAAGTAGTTGGCTTCAACACAGGTGGATTTAAAGGCTTTGAAACTCTGCAGATTTGTAATTCTTTGAAGGAGAGGGAGTTTGGGCTGTGGCATCTTGGAGATCTTAGTTGGATATTTGATAGCAGGTGCAGAGGGCAAGTTCTAAAGAATTTTTGACAAACCAAGGTGAAGAACTTGTGTTTCAAGTGTTCACAGCTTTTCTCACTTGCCACAAAGCACAGAAAAGCTTCCTTTTGAAAGCCAGGAATTTGTCATGCAGAGGATTAGTTTAAAGCTTGTTTAAAATGTTTGTTTGTTTTGTTTATGTATTATTAGGGGTGAATGTCCCTGAGATTCCTTGTATCCCAATGCTGAGGCACCTTTATTTGAAGTGGGTGAGACTCACCAAACCACAGCCTTTTAAAGATTTCCTTTGTATCAGCTTACGTGCTTTTGTCATGAGGAACTGTGCTGGTAAGAGGGATTCTTCCTGTCTGAAGGGGATGGTAGAGCATGGAGGAAATCTGGTTCTGTTAAAGTCTTGGAATTCCACATTCTCAGAGCAGCCCTTGTTTGATTTGTGGTGTTGGACAGAAATCTCTCCCTGTCCTGTCCCTTACTTAGTGCTGTGTGGTTCTGTTGACTTGCTGCTCTAGAGGGACTTGTGTGGATGTGTTTTAGTTCTTCCATGGGATAATGCAGGGAGAAGTGAACAATCTGCTCTGTCTTTCTGGCCTTGTTGTGTGCAGGACCCACAAACTCTCTGAAGTATGTTCCCCTGGTGACAGGCCTGGCTTCTGCCAGGAATCTGGAGCACTTGGAGCTGGTCCGTGTTCCATTTCTTGGAGGACTTATCCAGCACGTGGTAGAAGACAGCTGGAGATCTGGTGGGACACTCCTACTCCCTCATACCTAAATAGAAATAAATTAATTAATTAAAGCTTTAGCAAATTCTGGGGGCTTTTTGTCTGTAGCACGTTCTTTTTTGAGTGTTTGGAACTATGGTCATAGTGCTGAACATGCTCTGTATTGGGTATAATTTTGATATTCTAACTGCAGTTAACTCTTAATGAGCTACATTTGTTGATGAGCAGAACCAGGATTGGAGGAGTTAGGTGCAAATATTTGTTTTCTTGATTTGCTGAAAAAGGTTAAGACAACACTGGTGGAAATGTGTAGGGCTGAGGGCTGTGATGTGAGGCTGAAGTGTAAGAAGCTGTTCTTTATTTGCCAGGTGGTTTTAGGAATTTGCACACTATAGTTCTGGGAGCTTGCAAGAATGCACTTGAAGTGGATCTTGGCTACCTCATCATAACTGCTGCACGAAGGTACCTCCCTTCAGATCTCTTTTGGCTTCCCCTTTTTCAAAATAAATGTCTTAGAAGTGACATCCAAGAGCCAGAACAACCATCAGAGTTTAAGGAATACACATACAAACTTTGCATAACAAGACTGTTCTGTGATTAAAATAACTGCAAATACCCTCTGGGTCCTGCCAGATTCTCTGTTTTATTAGAGCAGGGCACCTTCTTGAGTGTTTTCTGTGTTCTGGCCTGAATTTTGATAGGAGCAATTCTGAATTCCCTGCAGGTTGCACGAAGTGCGGATCCAGCCTTCCTTGACCAAAGATGGTGTTTTTTCTGCTTTGAAGATGGCTGAACTGGAATTCCCACAGTTTGAAACTCTTCACCTAGGCTACGTTGATGAGTTTTTACTACAGTGTATGACATTTTTTATATCCATAAATAACACCAGGATTACAGAAATTGCTGTGTTTTCCATCATGTTCTCAGTGATTAATGAGAATATTAATGTTGCATGTATTGAGGCTGCTGATCTCATACAGCCAAATCTGGTTTTCCTCACTCCCTGAAATTGGGAAAGCTGAGCTTTATTAAAGGAATGATCTGATCAGTAGGGAGTTAGAAAATCCTGCTATAAAAGACAAATTTACTGCTGTGTCTGCTCCTCTCTTTTGTAGGTAAAATGACGAGTACGGACTTGGTGAGGTACGGCTTGGCTGATGTGGTTGAAAACCCAGGAATAATTACAGATATTGGTATGAAAGCTGTAAATGAAGTTTTTTCTTTCATCAAGTATCTGGTCATTTACAACTGCCCACATCTACATAACCCAAATAATTGGATCACAGGTATTGCACACCTTTGAAATTTCAGAGCTATTATATGAATTTCTGTGCTAAACCAGAATTTCTCTGCTCTAGTACTGCTTGTTCTGTTGTTAGTAAGTACAGTAGATGATGCTTGCTTTGGGGCCATGGTGATGCTGGGAGCAGGATGGAGATGCAGAGGATGCTGCTCTCAGATCTGAAGAGGGGGTGATAAACAAGGAGTGAGGTGGGAATCCCTCAGGAAAGGCCTCTCTTGTGTTCCAGACCACTCGAGGTGGACGCGCCTGGTTGACCTGACCCTGGTGAGGTGCCATGCCATCAAGCTGGACTCTTTCAGTCAGTTCATCGAGTTACTGCCAAGCTTGGAGTTCATTTCTCTGGACCAGATGTTTAGAGAGCCTCCAAAGGTAAATTCCAGGGAATGATTTGGCTTTTTCTCACTGTTTTTACTTGTTTCCATTTCATTGGCACACCAGTGTGCATTCTTCTCAAAGCTGTCATTAATTGAAGGGATTGTTAATAAATGACTTTGGTTTGCAGTTGCTTTTAGCATCATATGATGGGGAGAGTGGTGCTGCTTCTGCAAATGGGAGCAGTGGCAGGGAATGAATGTGTGACGAGAAAAAAAAACTCTTTGATTCTCTCAAAAGTAAAACTCACTGATTCTCTCAAGGTCTCTGCTGATATTTCACTGTGCTGCTGCTTTTTGTATTGTTTTTTCATCTTAGGCCTCTCTTTACAATTCTAAGAGGTTTTTATGATTTTTTGCTGGGTGAAATGGGGGTAGTGTTTCACTTTTGAAGTGCTTTCAGAGCTTAGGAATTTTATTTCTTCGTGTTGTCCCCCCCACAGTGTAACACAAATCCTTGGTAAGCTGCTGGCAGGCAATGGAAAGTGTAAAACCTGCTTCCTTTGGCCATTAATGGTACCTGGAGTGCTGGGAAGGCTCTGATCTGCTGTTTGTATTCATTCATCGTCCCACAGCAAATTAATAGATTAACACAATTCATAGATTAAAATGAAGTGTGTTGAGGACTTCCCCTTTCATTAGGAGTTGAAGTTCTGGAGTTGCCAGCCTGAAGATGGATTCTGCACTCAGGAAATCTGAGGGACAGTTTCCCTGGCAGTGTTGTGCTGTCCCAGACATTCCAGCAGAGTGGTTTCCCTGGTGCCTTTAGGGGATGTTGAGATAACAGCTCCATCTTCTCAAATCTGAATTTCTGCCTTTGTTTCAGGGCTGTGCTCGTGTGGGCCTAAGTGCAGGCACAGGAATTGGGGTCTCCTCTGCCCTGGTGAGCAATCAGAACTCCAACAATGACAATGACAACAACAACAACCACCAGAACAACAACAACAACAACCCCAACGTGCACCACAACAACCACCAGCACCCCAACGAGCAGAACGAGGAGAACGAGCTGCGCCAGGAGGGCCCCGCTGAGGAGCAGCAGATTGGGGCTGAGGGTAATCCTGGGGGCTTTGGGGGCAATTGCAGCTGAGGGGAATCCTGGGGGCTTTGGGGGCAATTGCAGCTGAGGGGAATCCTGGGGAGCTTTGGGGGCAATTGCAGCTGAGGGGAATCCTGGGGAGCTTTTGTGGGGGGATTTGTAGCTGAGGGGAATCCTGGGGAGCTTTTGGGGGGGATTTGTAGCTGAGGGGAATCCTGGGGAGCTTTTGGGGGGGATTTGTAGCTGAGGGGAATCCTGGGGAGCTTTTGGGGGGATTTGTAGCTGAGGGGAATCCTGGGGAGCTTTTGGGGGGGATTTGTAAGCTGAGGGGAATCCTGGGGGAGCTTTGGGGGGATTTGTAGCTGAGGGAAATCCTGGGGGAGCTTTGGGGAGGGATTTTATCTGCAGTCCCCCTCACACAGGCTCCTGGTGAAGATGGGAATCTGCACTGAAAGCTTGTTGCTCTTTCAGCTCCTGGTGTGGAGTTTTAATCTGAGCGAACTAAGCCCCAAAAGTTAGGCTGGGCTTTGGCTACAGAGATGTAGAACAAATCTGTGAGATAATTTGTGAAGCCCAGAGGCTCACCAAAGGAATCAAGGCAGTGTTTATTTGTTTCCTGTGGGTGTTTGAGGGCTCAGTTTGTTCTGTTTCCTGTTCCTGACCTCCTGTTGCCCTTTGCAGCCCTGAATGAGATGGAGGAGGTGGCACAGGAGGAAGGGGAGGCCGCTGGGCAGGGCCAGGACGAGCTGCCAGCTCCCAGCCAGGCTGTTGTTCCCATGGAGGTGGATGAGGAGCAAGCAGGTAACTGGGTTTGGGAAGAAATCACCTCTTGGTATCTCCCTGAGGGATTCATTTTCCACTCTAACTCTGGTTTTGGATGTTTGGCTTCAGCAGGGTTGTCTGATTTTGAATAATGATGTTAGCACAGCTTAGTTCTGTGAAGGAATTTATTCTCTGTTACAGCCCAGAGCTTTCTTTGCATGTGCAGGGAAATACCTTGACCATAAACCTGATTTTTGTGCTCAGTATAATAAAGGTCAGAAGGCCTCAATGAACTTGTCCTGTTGCTCTCTTGGTGTTCATGGCCTTAGTTTTTTCACTGCAGCACTTGGGTTGTTCTTGCCTTTTCTCAAGCCACACAACTTGTCCCAGTGTTAATTTAATTTAATTTAATTTAATTTAATTTAATTTAATTTAATTTAATTAGTGACACAAGGCAATCTTGATTCTTTTATTGCCACTTTTAGCTGGACAATATAATTTTCTACTGAATATCCCAACAGCCTGAAGTAACACTCCATTGTGACACTCCTCCCCTTCCAAACCAGAATGCTTTAATGCTGACATGCAGTATTTTGCTCTTCTCCCGTTTAGATTTTAGTGAGGGGCCCGCAGATGGCCCGCAGACTAAATTGACTCCAATTAATTTCTTATCAGTTTTTCAAGCAGTGCTAAAAGATTTTCAGCCCTTTAATCCATGCTTGGTTAATTTTTACATGAAATGCTGATATTCTTCTTCTCAGGACCAAGTGGAATTCAACCTGCTGTAAAAGCAGCTCCTATTACCATCCATGATTCAGACAGTGAGGATGAGGAGGAAAACATGGGCACTTCCAGAGCCTGCATCTCCAACAGCATTGCACAGAGTTACTCAGATGGGGAAGACAAGAGTAGGGATCCAGTGGAAACCAGAGAACCTTCAGGTGTGCAACATTCCTTCTTAACTTTCAGTCTTTCCATGTGGTTCAGGTTCATTTCCAGCTTGGTTTGGAATGTAGAGTGAGGGTGGAAGGAGATGTTTGAGCTGCAGTCACAGGTACAGAAACACAGATAGTGGTGCTGCACTGACCAGAGACCTGCAGCTCCTCTTTGGGATTCCAAGTGGGCAGAATTTATCAGGCCTGTGAGCCCACAGTGTGGATGTCAGTTCTGGTTTCAGGGGGGAAAGAATCTGTGTTTGGAGGGAATTTACATGAACTTTTGTATTGCCAATATTGGGGATCTGGGGCTTGGGGTAGTGTAATGGGCTGAGACGATTAATGCAGACATTCAGGAGGACTCCTGCATGGAAAGGGTGCTCGGGCCTTGGCAGGGGCTGCCCAGGGAGGGTTGGAGTGCCCATCCCTGGAGGTGTCCAGGGAAAGGCTGGAGATGGCACTCAGTGCTCTGGGCTGGGGACAGGGTGGGGATGGGGCACAGCTGGGGCTGGATGGGCTGGGAGGGCTTTTCCAACCTCAGTGATCCTGGGGTTAAGTTCTGTTATGATTTGTGTGGGTTTTTATTCACCTGTGAGCTGAGCCTGCTGTTACTGCTGGCAGCACTGCCCAGACCCAGGAGGGGGAGCTTGGTGTCGCTGCTGAAACGTGAACTTCAGTCCTGTCTGCTCCTGTTTGATTGCTCATATTTGAGAAAACAAAAGCCTCTCTAGATTAAATATTAGGAAAAAATCCCCCCTGGGAGGGTGTGAGGCCCTGGCACAGGGTGCCCAGAGCAGCTGGGGCTGCCCCTGGATCCCTGGCAGTGCCCAAGGCCAGGCTGGACGTTGGGGCTGGGAGCGCCTGGGACAGTGGAAGGTGTCCCTGCCATGGCAGGGGTGGCACTGGAGGGGCTTTAAGGTCCTTCCAACCCAAACTATTCCATATTTGATTCTGCTATCAGTGTGTCTTTCATGTTGCTGTGCCTGTGTGAGCAGTGAGCTGCTCTGGACAATCTGGTGGATTTGTGTGGCAAACCCTCCAGCACATCACTCCAAAAATAGCTGCAAGATGTTCCAAAGGTGCAGCAACAGCCACAAATACCAATAATTGCCATTCCTGGGGAGATTGTCATTGGCCTCTGGGCTGCCCTGTGTTTCAGTACCTTCACAGAGGAGCACTCAGGTTTGCTGGGGTTTCTCACTGCTCTCCTCCCTTCCCTCCCGCAGTGAGCGGCAAAGGCAAGACCCCCCTGCGGAAGAGATGCAGCACCAGCCACGGGGGCCAGGCCAAGCAGTTCCCCGTGGAGGAGAGCAGCTGTGAGAAGGGCTGCCAGGTGACCAGTGAGCAGATCAAAGCTGACATGAAAGCAGCCAGTGACATGCCCGAGAGGAGCAAGAGCAAGGATTCCTACGGCAGCTGCAGCAACGCCCCGGCGCCCACGGCAGCACCCAGCTCCTGCAGTGCTGCTTCCCCCAGCCCTGACTGTGCCCAGGCAGCCCAGAGCCACTCTGCTGGCAGCAGCCCAGCAGCTGGAGAGGAGTGCAGGCAGTGTGGCTGCTCTCCCTGCAGGAGGGATGGGTGCAGTGAGAGGGAGCCCGAGGAGAGCTCCGTGTGCTCCCGCTGCTGCTCCCGGGCACAGCAGCACAGGACGAGCGGGGGGTGGGATGGGGAGAGCCCCTCCACCAGCGGGGCCTGCAGGGACGGGCCAGACTTTGCACTTAGGACACTGCCAGACTGTGGGGCTGCAGGAGAGCCTGGGCATGACAGGACTAGTGGGAGTGCCTGTGGGGCTGGCAGCCAGGAGCAGAGCACGCAGCCCCCGGGCTGGCAGCTGGACTGCAAGGAGGAGTACCCACGGAGACCCCTGACCAGGGCCAGGAGCAGGCTGTCCCACGTGCCTCTGGTGTCAGAGCCAGGTAGGACTCACAGCCACAGGAAGGGCTGAGGGCATGCAGTGAGCAGCTGCAGCTCCCCAGGAGCTCTGAGGTGCAGTTTGTTAGTCAGGGGTTTAAACCCCAGTGGTTTGAAAGGTCAGAGCTTGATGGAACACAGGTGCCATCACCAGGATTCTCTGAAAGTGCCACTGACTTTTTCCTCCGTGCAGCTCTTTCTTTTTGTGCTTCATCCATTCTAACCAGTATCTGCTTTACTCCATTGAAAAGCAAATGCAATTTTTTGGTGCTCTGCCTGCCTGTGGAGGCTGTGATTCATTGAAACAGAAGTTGTCTCTTCATAAAACACTCCATGCAAAGGCAGCAGCTACACTTAGATCTGAACAAGAGGGCAGAGGTTACAACTGGTGCTTTATCAGCCAATAAAGTCATAATTACAATTGAGCTAGGCTTTTGGACCTGCATTGGGTTCTGCTTCCAAGTGTTTAAGGCAGGGTGATCAAACCTACTGAAGATTGTCCTTTTGTTAAACACCTTCATGCTTCACGTTATTATTTTGTTCACCTGACATAAAATAAAACCCCTGAAGGGCTGGAATGAAGGGAGAAAACAACAGATGTGAGAGGGGAACTGGCTGTTTCTTTTGAATATTCTTGGTTTCCAAAATAATCATCTTAGTGTGGCACAACCTCATATATCCCGGATTCTTTGCTGGGAATGTCTGGCAGGTAAAATGAAACTGGAAGATGAAATGTGTGCTTACACATCTGTGAGTGCTGGAGGTAGGGATGATTGAGGGCAAATTCCTGCCTCTCTTAACATGGAATGATTCAAACACTTCTTATCCTGGTGTTTTTCCAGTTTATTTAATGCTCCGGTTTATTTAATGTTTTTGTGTTAACAAAACCTAAATCACCTCAGATGTTCTGCAGGTAGATGCAGCTCAGGTTTCAAGAAGAGATCTTGCTAATAAATTTAAAATGTCTGCTTTCTACCTTAGGACCAGTAATTAATTTGGGGATCTTTGTGCACATGCCATATGTTTTAATAAAGACAGCTTAGTTTTAGTAAAATAATTTCTCATTTTGCTGTGTTAATGACAGAAAATTAATTCTAGGGCATTTTTTTCCCTCTTTGTGTTGGAAGTAATGCTTGTGGTGATTTTTTTCAGAGACTCAGCTGTCAAATCAAGCAGGAATTTGAGGTCCCTCGTGGAGCTTGGGAACATTAAAGGATTTTTATACCTGGGCATCCTTTGCAGTATTAGGCAAAATTTAGTGACAGTTACAAAGAACAGATTTTCCAGAAGTTTGAGATAATTTCTGCTATTTAAACATTAAAGTTATTTTGGGTCTTGTATTTGTCAAGGATGTTCTGTTTCCTGCAGAGATTCAAGTGTAACCTAACCATGAATCTTTTCTTCCCCTGGCTCCACATCTTTCTGTGGTGTAGGTTCAGCATTCCTGGGTTTTCACCTATAAAGTTATTTATTTAATAATTCTGAGCACCAAGCTGACAGTGGGGTTTGAGCAAGCAGGGATTTGTTCTGAAGGCAGGCAGTGTTTGGATTTACCTGGGTGGGAAAAGTTGTCATGGGCTGTTCTCAGCTGTCCTGACATGGAGCAGAGCAAAGATTTTGCCGTGTTTTTGTTTCCAGAAGTAGCAAAGCCAAAGCCAAGGCAAACCACCAAGAGGAAAAGGACAGCTGACAAATCCACCAGCACCAGTGACCCTGTGATTGAGGATGATCACGTTCAGGTAAGGGCTTTTCCTTCACCCCTGCATCTTTAGCACCATAAACACCTGGTGGGAACTGAAGCTGTATTATATTAATTAATATCGTCCTGTATCTCATAAAATTCAATTTAGTTTTCTTTAATTTTTAACCTTTCATACTTTTTTTTCCCTTTTCCCCAGGTACTGACTTTGAAATCCAAAAACCTTGTAGGAATCACATTGACCAACTGTGGAATAACAGATTTGGTGCTGAAAGACTGCCCCAAAATGATGTTCATCCATGGTATGTGGTTCATGGAAGGGCTTCCTCCTCCCTCTGGCATTATTGGAAATTCAAGAAAGAATTCAAGTCAGGCCACTGCTCATTTTGTATTCATCAGCTGCATTGCTGATGAATTAGAACTCCAAATATTGCTGCTTCCCACTCTGAATGGCTCTTATAGCAGCTTTAATAAAGATTAATATCTGAAAATCAACAGCTGAAATGATCTGACAATTAGGGAGATGAGATGTTTATTGAAGAGTGGTAATACAGTAATTAGGAGTTGATGAAATGAATTTGAGTACCTTGTTTTTCTCTCATTTCTTCATTCTCCCCTAGGTTTTTCAGCTGACAGGATGATACTTTTGCTCCTTGATATGATAAAAATCTGTTTGCAGTGCTGGCACTTAGGTTGCATTAGTTTCTCATGCCAGGGTGTGACTGCTCCTGGATTGGGTCATTTATTGTTTTCTGCACCATCCAAATGAAGACTTTTCCTTCTGACATCAGATCTGTCTACTTAGCAGAAAGAATAGAATTATTTCTTTATTGCAGAATACTTAGAGCACACATTGATTTTGAAGGCAATTGTGATAACATGAGCGGTGTTGCTAGAAAGGAAACAATTTTATTTTCCATTGTGTGGCTTCCCAGTCCTCCATGTTTGAGCTGATTTTGGAAGTTGTGGCAGCCCTCAGACCATTTCAGTGAAAGGAAACAGAGGGAGGAGAAGGTTATTAGATGAAATTTTACAAGGCATTTTAAAAGGCCAGTTCTGGCAGGGTCACAGCAGAAAAGTTTGATGATAATATGGAGAAAATGAAGAGCTGGGCTATATCTGATATACTCATTTAATCTTTTGGAACTTCTGTTGCTTGTTTGCTTTCTTTTGAACCTGCCAGCTGTGAAATGCTCTGACAGGAGGCTCCTGAGGTGCTTTATTTCCTTTTCCAGCCACCAGGTGCCGTGTGCTGAAGCACCTGAAGGTGGAAAATGCCCCCGTGGTGAATCGCTTTGACTACGCCCAGTGCAAGAAGCTGAACATGGATCAGGTGCTGGATCAGATCCTCAGGATGCCCCCAGAGAGGAACAGGATCATCTACCTTCGTCCCATGCAGCAGGTACAGGGCCAGCCTGGCCTCCCTGGGCTCCCCTGCAGCTGGGGCAGGGAATGGCACAACAACACAGCCCTGAAATTCGGTGTGTGAACCCAGCAGGGCTTTTATTGCAGAACCTACTCTGCTAGATTCAATATCAAAGCTCACTATCTCCAGTGAACTTTACTAAGTTCCAGTTTAACAATACCCTCTAATTCACTGCATTAGAGGGTATGGTAAACTGCACTCCTAAAGGTGCAGAACTTCATATCCAGCATAAGCAGAGCAGGTGATTGGGGATCCCAGCATCATAAAGTCACCCTAGGACAGATGCATTGAGTTCATTTCAAACTGAATAACTCAGACTGTGAGAGCCTGGGTGCTCCTGGCAGCTGTGAGTGAGCAGAGCATGGCACAGGGATCTGAAATCCTTGACCCATGTCCTGTTTCCTGAGCAACAGCAGAGTTTGGGATTCTGAAAGCTCCATCCCCTCCTGATGCTGGACTTTTGCAGGACACTGGTGGGACTGGGAGCCCCCTCTCCTCCCCCAGGCTGTGTAGGAGCTGGAAGCAGGGACATTTAGGGAGTTGTTTAAATCATCTGGTGAGGATTTATGAGGGCTTCATTTAAGATCTGGAAGGCTGGGAATGTTTGATTTTATCCTTCTGTGGTGCTGCTCCTCTCCTGCTTTCCTGTCTTGGTTTGCCAACAGGGGAAGGTTGATTGCACATAAAATCCATAAAATCAGCTTTGCTTTGAAACCACATCTCTTAAAGGACAGTGGTAAAAATATTAGATGGGAATAAAACCCCAAATCACTGATCCCCTCCTTGTAACAAAAATTAGTACAAGTAGAAAAAAGTAGTTTTAGACCATTTTCTAATTTTATGGAGTTTATTTCCACATTGGAGTTGGGAAAGACTCCCAGAAATTAGACATTTCCCATCCAATTCCAGTGCTTAAGAAGATAAGCACTTTGGCAAAGCTGCCCTGAGGAGGTTTCACTGCCCTCAGCCCTGTATTTATTTGTGCTGTTAGAATTCTCTCCCATTGCTACATTTCCCAGGGATTTGGTCAATGCCTGTTTGCTCCTGACTCTGCAGCCCCATGGCAGTGTTTGTGGTGCTCACCAGTCTTTGTCCCCAGGTGGACACGCTGACTCTGGAGCAGAAAATCTTCAGTGGCCCCTACCCCTACCACATCTGCATCATCCACGAGTTCAGCAACCCCCCCAACGTCCGCAACAAGGTGCGGGTGAGGAGCTGGATGGACACCATAGCCAACATCAACCAGTGAGTACTGCCCACATCCAGAGAGCCCTGAGACACCATAGCCAACATCAACCAGTGAGTACTGCCCACATCCAGAGAGCCCTGAGACACCATAGCCAACATCAACCAGTGAGTACTGCCCACATCCAGAGAGCCCTGAGACACCATAGCCAACATCCACCAGTGAGTACTGCCCACATCCAGAGCCCTGAGACACCATAGCCAACATCAACCAGTGAGTACTGCCCACATCCAGAGCCCTGAGACACCATAGCCAACATCAATCAGTGAGTACTGCCCACATCCAGAGAGCCCTGAGACACCATAGCCAACATCCACCAGTGAGTACTGCCCACATCCAGAGCCCTGAGACACCATAGCCAACATCAACCAGTGAGTACTGCCCACATCCAGAGCCCTGAGACACCATAGCCAACATCAATCAGTGAGTACTGCCCACATCCAGAGAGCCCTGAGACACCATAGCCAACATCAACCAGTGAGTACTGCCCACATCCAGAGAGCCCTGAGACACCATAGCCAACATCAACCAGTGAGTACTGCCCACATCCAGAGCCCTGAGACACCATAGCCAACATCAACCAGTGAGTACTGCCCACATCCAGAGAGTACTGCCCACATCCAGTGAGTACTGCCACATCCAGTGAGTACTGCCACATCCAGAGCCCTGAGACACCATAGCCAACATCCACCAGTGAGTACTGCCCACATCCAGAGCCCTGAGACACCATAGCCAACATCAACCAGAGAGTACTGCCCACATCCAGAGAGCCCTGAGACACCATAGCCAACACCAACCAGTGAGTACTGCCCACATCCAGAGCCCTGAGACACCATAGCCAACATCAACCAGAGAGTACTGCCCACATCCAGAGAGTACTGCCCACATCCAGAGCCCTGAGACACCATAGCCAACATCAACCAGTGAGTACTGCCCACATCCAGAGAGCCCTGAGACACCATAGCCAACATCCACCAGTGAGTACTGCCCACATCCAGAGAGCCCTGAGACACCATAGCCAACATCCACCAGTGAGTACTGCCCACATCCAGAGAGCCCTGAGACACCATAGCCAACATCCACCAGTGAGTACTGCCCACATCCAGAGAGTACTGCCCACATCCAGAGAGCCCTGAGACACCATAGCCAACACCAACCAGTGAGTACTGCCCACATCCAGAGAGCCCTGAGACACCATAGCCAACATCAACCAGTGAGTACTGCCCACATCCAGAGAGCCCTGAGACACCATAGCCAACACCAACCAGTGAGTACTGCCCACATCCAGAGAGTACTGCCCACATCCAGAGAGCCCTGAGACACCATAGCCAACATCCACCAGTGAGTACTGCCCACATCCAGAGAGCCCTGAGACACCATAGCCAACATCCACCAGTGAGTACTGCCCACATCCAGAGAGCCCTGAGACACCATAGCCAACATCAACCAGTGAGTACTGCCCACATCCAGAGAGTACTGCCACATCCAGAGAGTACTGCCCACAACCAGAGAGCCCTGACCCTCCCCAGGGAGCATTTGCCCCCCAGGGACTCTGCCATGGTGTCCTGGAGCAGCTGCAGCTCCAGACTCGCTCTATTCTTCCACCCAAATTAAAAAAAAAAAAAAAACCCACACAAAACAACCTTTGGTTACTACTGAAGGTTGAATTCTGGGTGGTGCAATGTAAATCCAGTGTCAAGATGTATTTAGTATAAAGCAGATTGTGAACCCATATGGAAAATCCTATAAATTCTCCAGCAATGACCTCACATTCATCCAGCAATAATTCAGTTGTACATTGAAGTTGTTGGAATTGTTAGGAGATGTCTTCAAAGCTGAAGACAAGTCATTTTTAAAAGAGTGGTTTGCTTCAGGGAATAGTGTTGGTTTCTGTGGAAGGTGATGTTCAGTCAGTATCAGCTCCTGGAAGCTCCCAGCAGCAGGGAATTGTGTCAGTGGATCTCATCCAGCAGTTCTGCACTGTCCCTGTTGGCTGTGGTTGCTCTCCAGAGTGAAGGGATGGAGGCTGAGCTGGCTCTTGGGGCAGTTTTTCCTTGGATTCAGGCTCATTGAAGGGAAAGTTGTGTGTTAGGATTTCTCCTTTGCTTGTTGTCCCTGCCACCTCCCCATTTCCTGGCTGTGACCTCTCCCTCCCTCCCTCTCCCCAGAGAGCTGATTAAATACGAGTTCTTCCCTGAGGCCACCAGGACTGAGGAGGACCTGAAGAAATACCCCAAGTACCCCTGGGGCAGGGACATCTACACCCTGGAAGGTGAGAGAGTTGTGGGGAGCTGAGGGCTCCTGCTCAGCCCCTTGCTGAGAGGAGAGCTTTGCATCATCCCCAGAGATGTGGAGAATATTCCTTGTGAGGAAGTGGGGAAACAGCTCAGTGGGGGAATAAGTGAGGAGCTGCTCTGTGCTGACCAGAGTTTGGGGGTGCTGGTGCTGCAGGGGTGCTGTTTTCTCCTCTTGGCTCCTGACCTGTCCCCCTGCAGGCATTGTGGATGGTGCTCCTTACTCCATGATCACTGACTTCCCCTGGCTGAGGTCCCTGAGGACAGCAGAGCCCAACAGCTACGCCAGATACGACTTTGAGGACGATGAGAGGAGTGAGTAACCTGCTCTGGTTCTTCACAGATTTGCTTCTTTGGCAGTGCCTCCCTTTCCTTCTCAGCTTCCTGCTCCTTAGGCTGGTTTTGGTAGATCTGGTGTTAAGGTGGGCTGGAGAGAAGTGAGAAAACTCACAGAAATTTGATGTAAAAGTTAAAAACTGGACTTGGGAACTCTGGCACAGAGATGATGTGGGTTAGAATTTATTGCAGATGTGGCTCTTTCTGTTGAGGAGCTTGTCTGCTCAGATATGATGGTAGGCAGGGCCTGGGGCTCAGTTAAAAACCTTGCTTGCTAGCAGAGAAAAATAATGTTCTTCCATTACTTAATTAGGGACATCCTGGTTAAAAATACCTCTACCTTCATTAGAGGTATTTTTAATTGATCCTGGTTTGGATATTCTTACCCAGCTCCAGTTTAGGAATCTCAAGAGGATGAGGAAGAGATTTTATATTTTTTTTTTTTGGCTATACTTTTCTCTGATTTTATTTTTTAATTTCTTTTTAAAATTTTATTTTGGACTGATGTAATTTAATTTTATTTTAGCTTGGCTTGATGCCTGTAGTTCAATATGAGGTCTGAATTACCAAAGAATTGATGATAAGTATTTAAGAGTCAGGATGTTAAAGAGTCATGGTGTTAAAGCCATGAAAACTCAGGAGAGCGCTGCTGCTTTATTTGCAATTTATAACAATTGCTGTTATTTATAAAACATTTAAGTAATGGATAACCTGGAATTATGTCAGAGAGGACTCAGGGAGAGGCTTTCTGGTGCTCTGGGGTTCATTTCACTCCCAGCCATTTGGACTTGGGGGCTGGAGCTGTGGGGAGCCCTGAGGAAGGCAGGAGAGAGCGTCCCTTAAACGCGGCCGCTCGAGGGAGCTTTTCCTCTTGGAGCCCGAATGCAGACCCAGCCTGGCTGGGGCAGGAACACTTCTGGGAGAAACATCTCCTTTTCCTTGCTGTCTCTGGCCAGCCACCATCTACGCCCCGAGGAGGAAGGGGCAGCTCTCAGCTGACATCTGCATGGAGACCATCGGCGAGGAGATCTCGGAGCTGCGCCAGGTCCGGAGGGGCGTGTTCCAGAGGGTCGTGGCCATCTTCATCCACTACTGCGACGTCAACGGGGAGCCCGTGGAGGATGACTACATCTGAGGGGTGCCCCCGGCCTGCCCTCCCTCCCCCTGGCACTGCTGGCCAAGAAAAAGCAGGATTTTTTTCTTTCCAAATGCAAAGCATTTGCCGCCGAGGCGCCCTCGGCTCTCCCCGTGGCCAGGAGGATGTAGTTAAATGTAAAATGGAAAGTACAAATTGTATACTAAGAGTTGTACATAGAGGAAACAAAAAAAAAACAAAAACAAAACTTCCTAATACTGAGACTTTATTTCATATGTTTATACAATTTAATTTAAGTTCCAATTTAATGAAGGCCAATAATTAGGAAAGGGGAAGAAGATTTGAACTTTTCAACCCATACAATTCATAGCAGTATTTTTTTTCCTTATAAACAACAATTCCATTTGCTGTGTTCAAAAGAGTCATCAGAGTCTCTTTTAATCTGTGCCTTTTTCTTGAGCATTTAAGAGTCCAGTCTGAGTAAACCTGTTGAGCACAATCTTGGTGTCTTGTGTGCATTTTTGGAAGGGTCAGAATATTCTCCAGCTGTTGTAAAGAAGGCCAGAAGCAGGAAAAAAAAAAAAAAAGTAGAGAATTTGGTGATCTGTGGTAGTTTCTAGAGATATTCAACCCATTTTTTGGGGGAAAGGAAGCCCCCATGTTTAGCACCTTGGAAACAGAATGTTCTCAAGCATTTTGTACTGTTAGATTTCATTTTCTTGGTGTATTTGACTCTGTACTATGGAAATCAAGTTGCTGATGGTTGGTTCCACCCTCCTGAGCATAACTGTGCCCATTGTGGCTGGCTGGAAGCTGAGCTCTCCCTCCAGGCAGGCAGAGCAGGGGATGTGGAGCTGCCTGGTGGCTGTGGCAGCAGGGGCTCTGCGACACAGCCAGGGAGCTCTGGGTTCTGCTCCCTCCTGAATGCTCATTTTCCAGCTGGTCAGTAAAAACTGCTGCTATTTGCCCCAAAATGTGTGTGTGTTGTGTATTGAAAGGTGCTCCCAGTGCCCACAGGTGTTTGGTGGGGATTTGCTGCCAGTGGGGTGTGAAATGCACATTTTGGGCTGGCGCTCCCAGGGCTGGCAGACCTTGCAGAGGCCAATTCCCAGCTCTGGCCTGGTCTCTCATCCATGCTTGTTTAAAACTGCTGTTACCAGCCTAGAAAATGAGGTACACTTCCTGAGGTAAAAGCTGTACAGTTTAGACCATTTTATCCAATTTTGCTCATCATCCTGATGGTGATTTCCTGAATTTGGGGTAAATGTGGCTAATGGGGATTTCTGTAATGTTTAGCTCTGTAAAACTGGGGTGAAGCTGCTCCACACAGCCAAGGCAGTGTTGGTTTTCTCAGGCTCTCTGTGGGAATTCTTGGGATAATGTGGAACTAGAAATATGTGGGATAAGAGGGAGAGAATGGTGCCTAATGGGGGCATTTCCTCAGCCCTGCTCTGTGCTGACTGGAGGTGGAGCACTAAACACCAGAGAATGTGAATGTTACTAAATTTGCTTTAATGCAGGATCACAGTCAATGGTTTATTATAACCCATGTTTAATTAACCATAGATAATGTATTCAATGATATTCAGCCAAAACAATTGTGACCCTTTCTAGAAGTGTTTCAAGTCCTCTGAGTCATTGATTCTGTCAGATTTACCATTTTAGTCCAGAAAATGTTACTGAGTTTCTGGAGTACTGCACCAGTCTCCAGCTGGTATCTCCTCACTGCAGCCTTTTGCAGAAGTATTTACACAAATAAAGTGTTTGTTTATATTCAGTATCTCTGGAAGCAATTGAACCTTGCAGTGATTTTGCCCTCTGAAATGTGACACCCATTTTATACCAGTGCCTGAATCCCCTGGGTCCATCCCCTGAGGGCTGCGGGGAGGGAGGAGCTGGGATCTTCTGGGGATTTGATCTTTTGGCTCTGAGGTTCTTCCTCTCTCTATTTTGTGCTGGTTTGGGCACTTTTATTCAATCACCACGACAGGGGAGGCTTTTCCTGGCTCTGCCCAGCTCAGGTGTTTCTGTTCCAGGCTTCTCCTCCCTCCTGTGCCTGGTGTGTGGCAGGAGGAGCAGCTGCTGTCCGTGCAGGTGAGGGGACAGTGATGCTGCTCCTCCTGCAGCACGGGAATTCCAGCTCTGTGGGGACAGCCTGGGGTCCAGCACAGCCCCTGAACCCAGGGATGTTTGCTCCTGGGTCCCAGAGGGAGCTCCTAAGGCAGCCTGGCCAGCATTGAGCTGCAAGGTAAGGAAATGATGGAGGAAATGTGAGGGCACCACCTCTGTGCCCTGCTTCCCCCTGGATGTGGCTTTGGGGGAAAACGTGGAGCAGGAATTTCTTCCCTGGGTCAGCTCTGACTCAGCCCCACTGGGGAGGTGAAATCTTGGTGGGGTTTCTGTCCCTCTGTGCAGGTGCAGTCCCTGGGGAGCACTGAGCAGCCCAGGCCCAGTCCAGCTGGAGAAGGCAGCTGCTGCTGGTGCTGGTGGTTCCACTGGCTGGGACTGAGCCTGAGGTGACCGGCACTGCTTTTCCCACAGCTCCTCCTGGAAGAGGATGCAGAGATCCCAGCTGGGAGAGGCTCAGGTGCCTGGAAATGTCATCTAAATAGTACAGAAGGTAAACAGGGAAAGGCCAGGCTGTGTTTGGGCACAGCACAGGGGCACAGCCTCCTGCTCACTGTGCTGGGGCTGCTTTTCCCTCTCCTTGAGGAGGAGAGCAGAATCAGGGCTTGGGTTTCAGAAAGGAAATGATTTTGGAAGTGTTTTTGTTTGAGGAGAAGCTGTAAGGGGTTGATGGAGACAGGAATGTTGCCCCTGCTCTCTCTCCAGGCTGCTCAGGGTGTGAGGATCCCCTTGCCCGGGATTTCCACTTTTAGTTCCCAGTTAAACAATTCCAACTTAACTTAACCTCTTGTCAGGGTGGGACAAGGACACCTTGGCCCTGTGTGCACTGCGTGTGACAGCAGGGCAGCCAGAGCCAGGGCCCATCCCCTGGACAGCTCCCCTCAGCTCCTCAGCACTCCCTGGGGATTCACTCAGGAAGGTTTGTACAAAAACTGGAAGAACTAAAAGCTTTGGTATATTTTCATTGAGTCTGTGTTATTAATCCCCTACAGATTCTTGCCTTTTGGCCTGGGAGTGCTCAGAGGTGGCTCAGGAGCTCAAATGTGGAGGAAAAGGGGATCCTGAACTGGGGAAGGGTTCCCAGCTGCCGGGTACAGAATGGAAATGCTCTCCTTGGCTTCGGCACTCCCAGAGCTGGGTGGGAATGACTCAGTGCCTGTGTGGGCTGCCTGCTCCTAAAGCAGCTCCTGGCTGGAGCTGCTCCCTGCTTTTCATCTGTGCTGGGAATGAGCTGGACACGATCTGGGCCCCGTTGGTTGGTTCTGGGCACGTTATTAAGTCAGGCTGACACAAAGAAGTGCCTTAAATACCTTCAGATTCTCCCTCCTCTTGCTGAGCAGGGCCAGCTGGGAGTGAACTCCACCCTAAAGCCACGATCTTGGGTGAGATGAGCTCTAGGCTGAAGATATCTGCAGTAATCCCTGAACTGAGAGTATTTGGAAATGCAAAAGCAGCATTTATGCAGCCAGTACAGCATTGCTGATTGCTCTGGAGCCCAGCAGGGGACAGGAGGAGCAGATGAGGTAAAATCAAAGCCATTTTGAGTCAGAGGCAAGGTGAGCATTGTTTACCTGTCAGCTCTACAGGTTTCAGTGACACATTCCCAACGTCCATCCTCCCTGAAGTGTCCTTTGGTGGAACAGACATCCCTGGAGGAGCAGAGTTTGCCAAAAAAAGTGTCTCTGGAGCAGGGGATTCACTGCTCCACATCCAGGGGACCCTCGGCTTTCATTTCTCACATGAATCCCTTTGGATGGCTCTGATCCCATCAGCAGCTCCACAGGGACCTGGGAACCCTCCAGGTAAGGGACCAGGACAAGGTGGGGGCTCCTGGACTGCAAATAAATCCCAGTTGGGAATGAACAAATTCCTGTGAGCAGGGGGACAGTCAGGAGCAGGGCAGGGCCTGTCCCCTGTGCTGGCCCTGCTGAGGGACCTCCAAGGGGGTCCAGTTCTGGGTCCAGTTCTGGGCCCTCAGGCAGGAGGGACCTGCAGGGGCTGGAGCGTGCCCAGGGAAGGGAAAGGAGCTGGGAAGGGTCTGGAGCCCCAGGAGGGGCTGAGGGAGCTGGGAAGGGGCTCAGCCTGGAGAGAAGGAGGCTCAGGGGGGCCCTTGTGGCTCTGCACAGCTCCCTGGGCAGTTCCAGTGCCTGAGCCCCCTTTCCATGGGGAAATTCCTGCTGTGCCCACCCTGAGCCTGCCCTGAGCCCCCTTTCCATGGGGAAATTCCTGCAGTGCCCACCCTGAGCCTGCCCTGAGCCCCCTTTCCATGGGGAAATTCCTGCTGTGCCCACCCTGAGGCTGCCCTGGCCCAGCCTGAGGCCGTTCCCTCTGCTCCTGTCCCTGTCCCCTGGAGCACAGCCCGGCCCCCCCGGCTGTGCCCTCCTGGCAGGAGCTGTAGGAAAAGCAAAGAGGGGCAGATTCCCCTCCCTGCTCCTGCCCCTGGAGCCTCCTTTGGGGCAGCTGGGAGGTGGCACCTGCTCCCAGCCTGGAGTGCCAGCAGCACCAGAAACGAGCCCAAGCTGGAGTTCACGGCCATGTCCAGAGAGGAATTTTTATTTGTAGGAACAGCCACTGCAGCACAGCCACTGAGCACAGGCAAGGACTGGCACCACCAGCCACGATGGGCAAAGCTGAACTGGGAGGCCACAGGAGCAGCCAGGGGAATGCAGAGTGGGGCTTTCCATGAGACCCCTCCTTTTCCAGGGGAATTCTCCACTGCTGATGGCACTGCTGGGTCACAGAAGCTGTGCTGGGATTATTGGCTGAGGGAGCAGGAGCTGCCGGCTGGGTCCTGACAGGGTTGCTGAGCCCAGGGAGGGATTAGAGGTGTCCTGGTGTCCATCCAGGACATGGGCATTTGGTGTTTGGAATTTCATCCAGTGGGAAGGGCTGCTTCTCCCAGTGAGAGCCTTTGACCATTTTGGCTGCTGAGCCACTGCTCCCTTTGACAGAGCCTTGGGAATGTTGCCCCTGGGGAAACTGGGAGGTTATTTTAAATTAAAAAGAGATCTTTTCCTAATGCACGTAAAAATAAAGGAGAAAACAACACCTGAAGGACAAAGCAGAACCAAAGAACGCCTCCCTGTGCTGCTGGTTCCATCTCACTCCAGGAAATCTCACACCAAGATCTGATGCCCTTCAATGGGGACAGAGAAAAGCTTTTTTCAGGATTTCTTTGAGAAATTTGACACTGGAGGTGAAACCAAGCCGAACTGTTCTGCAGCCTCGTGTGCCCAAAGCCCAACAAACCCCTGTGGGCATTTCCACAGAGGGGAGGATCACAGCACTGAAGCAGCCCTGGATGGTTTTTTTTCCAAATTTTCAATAATGGCTTTTTTCTCTCCACAGTTCTGGTGTCAAGAGTAAAGTTAAATGAATTTTTTTTGGAAATAAAACCCTGTGAAAACAGGTCACTGCCAGCCAGGTCCCAGAGATGAACCAGGAGCACCTTCCACCACAAGCACAGGTAATTGGTGTCTTTCCAGCAGCCAGCAATTTTCTACCTCAGCATTCCAGCTGGGCTCTCTCTGCCCAGTGTCCTTCTGAGTCCTACAGGAAAAGGGTGTGAAGCTTTATCAGGGACTTTGCTGTGGAAGAAGTATTTAAAGAAGTCAGACACCATGGCCAGGAAGCCACTTGCTCTTCTCATGCACAACATTTCTCCTACTGAGCAACATTTTTGTTTGTTCCGAGCGGGATTTGTCTGTTTGCAGTAAATACCTGTCACATAGCAACAGAAATATTACTAAATAATAATACATTGAATGTTAAGCTCCTTGGTCTAGAAGCTTTTAATGAAAAAACCACATGTTCCTGATAAAAAATAATAAATAATGTCAGCTTTTCTTTGTACATTAAAAATATCTGTACATGGTTCCACGATATGACAAAGTACAATTGTATTTTCTAGGCTCAGGGTGGCATCTTGGGGTAGATCTTCACCTAAAAAGGGTTGAGGCTCGTGGTCTTGATCCTGCATGAAAATCCTTTTTTCAAAATTTGTGGAGTTCAGAGCCTTGCCCACCCTTTCCATGCAAAGGGGGAAGCAGCCCACGAGGAACGTGGCAACACCAACATGCAGGAAGCAGCTGAGGACTGAGATCTTGGCAAATGTGAGACTGGAAAGTCTGGAAAACTTCTTGCCTCGACTGGAAGAGACCAGCAACAAATAGAAAAATAAAGGTGGCAAAGGTAAGTAGAAGTCTCTCTTCCAAATGTAACTAGAAAAGGGTTTAGGTGGTTTGTTTTCCAAGATGGCACTTAGTGATCCATTGGCTCTGGCTCCTGGCCAAGCCTCTGCTGCCTCAGAATGCCCAAAGTTTGCTCAGGGGAGGGGTGGGGACAGCTCTGGGCTCCAGGGCACGTCCCATCCTCTGGGAATGGCAGAGCAGGGCCATGGCTCTGAGCTGGGCTGGCCCTGATCAGCTCCTGCACACCCTGGGGTCCTCCCTGGCCAGGAAACACCAGCAGGGCATTGCAGAGCTCTGCAGGGTCGGGGAGCAGCAGCTGGGGCTGGAACCAAAGGGCGGCAAACGTTTCCTCTTGTTCTCCTGGAGAAAACGTGGGGCTGCTCCTCCCCTGGCAGTGCCCAGGCTCCAGGCAGAGCCAATGGGACGGGGCAGCTCGGTGCCACCCCACAGCTGTGACCCCCAGGGTGGGGTGGGTGAGCAGGGGGCAGCTGGAAAGGAAAGGAGCAGCTGGGAAGGAAAGGAGCAGCTGGGAAGGAAAGGAGCAGCAGGAGTCCCTGCACAGGCTGGTTTGGAGCTGTTTTGGTCCTGGCTTTGCCAGGAATGCCTCACTCCTGGAGCAGGGCTCTGGCACAGCTCCAGCTGCTCCTGCAGGGACAGGGACAGGGACAGCAGTCCTGACCCTCCCCGTGCTCCCACCCAGCTCCCACAGCTGGACGTTCCTGGGAATTCACTGCAGGAGGCACCAGGACAATGCAGATGGATGGATTTTCAAGTGCTGCTGTCTGTGAATCCTTGGGATATCCTAAAAGGCCTCTGTTCCTCCTCCTCTGGGCCAGGACTAGAAACAGGACTCTTGGGATTCAGGGTCGGGGTGGATGGGAAGCTTCTCTTGTTCCTGGTGGTGTCCGTTGTGTAAAACCTTGTACCTGGCAGGGGAACACAAACCTTGGTCAGTGCCAGCTCAGAGGCCAAACTGATGGAAAATGAGATCAACAAACCCCAAAGTGTATTTAAGAGAGTGATTCTTCCAAATATCCAAATCCCACATTAAAAAGTGTGAATCCCTGCTTTGGGAATGAAATCTTCAGTGTGGAGCAGTCAAAGCAATCTCTGAAAACCAAGAAGCTGTTGGGTTTCAGGTGTCTGAGGTGAGCTGCACTGCCTGGGTGTGGGCTGAGGATGCTCCTGCAGGAATTCCCAGCTGGATGCTGGCTCCCACCATGGCCAGGGCACTGAACGTGCAGGTGTTTCCCTCCAACATCCCTTGGAACTCAACTCCAGCACTTCAAACAAGGACCAGGAATTTTTAAAATGTGCTCCCAACAAGTCCCAGACTGGATGGCAGAAACAAGCAGAGACATTTTACACCTCACACTGAACAGACTCCAACGAGACAGCCACGGAGAGAAAACAGAGCTGGAACTGAGGGACCAGGTCAGACAGGGACACTGTGGGACACAATCCAGCCGGGACACCTCGGGAATGCCAAAGGCTCTGCCACAGACAGGACACGGACAGAGCCCGGACACCTGGGGCAGCTCAGCACCATGGACAGGGACTGGGACATCCTGGGATCCCAATGGACAGGGACTGGGATATCCAAGGTTCCAGACAGACAGGGACTGGGAAATCCATGGATCCATCTGGACAGGGACTGGGATATCCAGGGATCCAGACAGGGACTGGGATATCCAGGGATCCCAATGGACAGGGACTGGGATATCCTGGGATCCCAATGGACAGGGACTGGGATATCCAGGGATCCCAATGAACAGGGACTGGGATATCCAAGGTTCCAGACAGGGACTGGGAAATCCAAGGATCCATCTGGACAAGGACTGGGATATCCAGGGATCCAGACAGGGACTGGGATATCCAGATATCCCAATGGACAGGGACTGGGATATCCAGGGATCCAGACAGACAGGGACTGGGAAATCCAAGGATCCATCTGGACAAGGACTGGGACACCCAAGGATCCCAATGGACAGGAACTGGGATATCCAAGGATCCAGACAGATAAGGACTGGGACACCCAAGGATCCCAACGGACAAGGACTGAGACACCCAAGGATCCCAATGGACAAGGACTAGGACACCCAAGGATCCTGAGGGACAGGGACTGGCACACCCAAGGTTCCATCTGGACAAGGACTGGCACACCCAAGGATCCCAATGGACAAGGACTGGGATATCCAAGGAATCATCTGGTCAGGGACTGGGACACCCAAGGATCCCAATGGACAAGGACTGGGACACCCAAGGATCCCAATGGACAAGGACTGGGATATCCAAGGATCCATCTGGACAAGGACTGGGACACCCAAGGATCCATCTGGACAAGGACTGGGACACCCAAGGATCCATCTGGACAAGGACTGGGACACTCAAGGATCCCAATGGACAAGGACTGCGACACCCAAGGATCCAAACCTTCCTCCGTGTCCTGCGGCCATCCCAGAGTGGAGCAAGGGCAGCAAGAGCAGGTGGTGCTGATTGTTAGAGGTTCATTAAGCTAAAGAGGAGTCCTTAAGGTGTCCCAGGATGTCGTGTGGTACAAAGTGTCTGTCTGAAGCCTCTGGCAGTGAGTTCAACACTTCCAGCTGTTTACCCTGTGGGGAAAGAGGACTGCTAGGACAGGAGGAAAGAGCATCCCTGGCTCATGGCTTGCTCAGGTACCAGCACATCGTTCCTAAAATATCCCCAACATCTCCAGGAGTCTGTTAAGGGAGTCCTCTGCTGCCAGGCCTTTGTGTTCCGTGGGGTTTTCCATACCCTGCAGCCTTTCCCTTCAAATGTAAATTCAGAGCCCCCTGCCAGTTGTAGGGCACTGATTTAGTGCTGGATAAAAGCTGGGATTTTACAGCCCTGCTTTTGTTGTCACACAAAGTTTTTGTTCTCTCTCTTTCCCTGCACCTTCACTGATCTCCCTCTGAAAATACACCTCATTTCTCAGCTCTTGGTACCTGTGGGCAGCAAGTTTCAGAGAAGTTCTCATCTGCACCCAAAATTCAGCTGCTCCCCCCGCAGGAACACACCCGGTGTGCCTCAGCCAGGGATTTATCCTACAATGCAAGGGGGAAGCAGCACTGGAACCCTCCCTGTGTGGGCTGAAGGCTTCCAGAGAAAGCAGCCAGGTAGGTGTGAGAAAAAAATACATCTGAGGGAGCTGGAATATGTGTGCAGGGAAAAAAGAACATTAAAAGGGTTAAATGCATTAAGTAAATTATCTGCAGCAAATTAATTGTGCTCTTTTCCTGCCCTGATGGGCTCCTTGATGGGTTTTGTGCACCCCCCAATAAATAAATTAAAAAACAATAAATCCCAACAGTGGGAAGGCCCTGCCCCTCCAGGGACCTGCTGCTGTTCTGAGCTGTTCACTTTTTTGCTTTTCTCATTCTCCAAACTTCTCCACTTTCAGATATTTTCCCCCTTTCTGATCTGGAGCAAGTCTTCAACTCCTTGTGAGATAAAACAAAGAAGAAAAAAGCAGAAAAGAGCAGACTCCAATTGATGTTCAATGCCCTTTTCTGCTTTTATCAGGGGACTGATCTCCCCACTGTGATATTGGCAATTTTGGGAGTGAACATTCACTGCCTGTGTCTTCATTTTCTCCTTTTCCAGTTGCTGAAGCCCAGCTCCAAATGAAACACTTCCAAACACTTTTCTTCCTTCATCTACAAGCAGAAACTCCCCCAGGAGCAGCCACCATCCCACCTGGAACAGATCTCCAAGGAAAAGGCAAGCAGGGGACGATGGCTCCCACTGTATCACAAACCTTTTGTTATTTGCAGGAGCACCCAGGAAAGATTTGCTGGGACCAGAGGAAAACAGGATGAAATTATGTAAAATGGATAAGCTGGGAAGATTTGCATTTGGCTTGAGCAGAATCCTGCTCTCAATAATTTATTTTTTTACCATTTTTCTCCTCCACCACCTGAAATAGTGGAAGGTAGAAGAAGTTTTGAGGTAAAAGTTGGCTGGAGCCACATTTTAAATGGAACTGAGCTTCCAAGCTGAATGAAGGATTGAAACTTTTCCAAGATTTGACAAGTGTGTTGCTCCACAATTTATCTTTCCCTGCATTTTCCTTTCTCTGCCAAAGTGATTTTCCTCTGGAATATTTGCAGCACCACTGCTGGAACTTCACCCTCCAGATTGTGTCCATTCCTCAAAGCTCTGCTGCTTCCAGAGGGACTTCCAAGAGCAAGAACAAATGATTGATCTGCAGTGGGGATTGTGGTGAACAATCACTTGGCAGAGGTTATTTCAATGAACACATCCCTGAAATCAGCCTTGCACCATCTGCTCACTTCCAGAATTATAAATTCTGAATTAGAAAACAACAGAATTCATAAACCACTCTAAAAGTGAGGGGAAGAGTGCAGCTTCAGATGATTTTTGTGCTTTATCCCAGCCTGTGCTGGCTCTGCTCTGCTCCATTCCTGTGTCAGGAATGGGTGGAAAAGAGGTTTTTTGTTGGTTTTTTTTTTTATTTCTGTGTTTTATGGCAGCCACAAAGCCCCAGGAGCCAAGCCCTGGAAGGGCAGGATGGGTCTGGGTGGCACCAGGAATTCCCCAGGCTGGAAGCACCAGGAAAGATCCCACAGCTGGAGCTGCAGTGGGCCAGGAACAAAATCTGAGCGTGTTCTCCAGGACATCAGGAATGTCCCCTGCTGCTGTCTGCTGGAAAGGGACTTCTGATATTTTTGGAAAATTGGGAGATGCTGGGAAACAGAGAACTGAGAAAAGTGTGACACAAAATCCAAGAATCTCTGGAATTCCCTATTTTAATCTGTGACATTTTTCCACTTTGAAAGAGCAAAACCCCCAAATCTGAACTCCACCAAATGTCAGAATGAACTGGGAACAAACTGCATTGCTCCATTTGCCTCTTCTGCTGAAAAAATGAATCCACAGAGGCCAAATTAAATGGAATTTCACAAAACATTTGCTTTTAATGCAGCTGCATAGGAGACTTCCACAAATGAGAGCAGAATTTTCCCTCTCTCAGCATTCCCAGGTTCACAAACTCCAGAAAATCAAAAGCTTCCCAGTAACTCTGTAACCTTTGGGCTGAATTTATCCTGCTCCCATCCCTGCAGTGAAGTTCTGCACTTGGCCATCAGCATAAAATCATTAGAGCGGGGTAAGAATAAATTGAATTATCCCATTACAGCCCAATGTGAAAACTCAGATCTTGGGAAAACGTTGGAATTGCTGAATTATTTACATGGCTCTGACAGCAATGTTGATTTTAGAGTCCTTTGTAGTCAAATCTAAACACAAATCTCTCTCTGTCTCATGACAAGTGTTTATTTTCCCACTCCTGAGCAGTTAAGCTGAATCTCTTAATTATCTTTAAATCAAATAATGCTGTTCCGACCTTGGGAGCTGAACTCAGCCCTCGTCATTCTTTGCTAAATATCAGGCAGAGGTTTTATAAAACATCTGTCTCCAGCCCACACCACCCAGCTTCCAGTGCACTTTGTAGGATTTCTGCAGAAATCCAGATTTAAAATTAGCAGTTCTCGAGTAAGTCAATACTTATTTCTCTTGAATAAGAGGAGCATAAAAAGAAAAGAAGAAGAAGATAAAGAGGAGATTTTTTTTTTTTGTCTCAGGAAACAAAGAGAGCATCTCCCAATATGTTTGTGTCTCTCTTTTTTCCCCCTATTGTTCCATCATCTCTCTTTTTTCTGGCAAACCAAGACTAAACTCCCTCCAGTCCATTTATTTTTGTGTTTGCAGGAGCTGTGGATCCTTTTCAAGGAGGATGTTTAGAAGTGCAGGCAAATAATAACCTGAAATAGGATCTTGAAATAAAATGTCCAAACCCTTCAGCATCTGGTTTCCTTTTGGTTTTCTCCTGCTGAATTTCACCCAAATTTTGTTTCCCTGGGACTGCAGGTGCTCATTTCCATCTTTCTTTTTTATCCTCTTTATTGCCAGGCTCTATTAATGAATTTCTCTGTGGTCCTTTCCAATCCCCCTCACCACAACTGCTGAATTTGATAATTTTCCCCTTTTCCCACTCTCCTGCTTTCAGCTGCTCCACCTGGATAATGTTTATAATTTTCCCTATTTTCCACTGCAGGACGTTTTGCTCAACTTCATCTGAAACCTCTGGAATTTGGGTATTATGAGGAGGAATTGGGGATGGAAACCAAGGGATCCAGACAGAAACCACGAGGTGGGGATGGCCCAGAGCTGCTGAGCTCTTCTGCTTTCGATTTGTGCCATTTTAATGTTGCAGGAGTTGATGTTTCCACAACAGAAGCAGCAATTTGGGCACCAAAGGACAGAAATGAAGCAAATTTCAGAATCAACGAGGAGCTCCTTGTTTGCAGTGAGTGAAATGCATTTGCTAATTATAAACCAGGGTAAACAAGTAAACAAATGAGAGAGGCAGGGGATGTGGGGAAGAGGAGCCCTTTCCCCTTTTTCTCCCATTAACTCCCTATTTCCATTTCTCTCTCGTTAATGTTAAGCTTGGCACTCCATTACAGGCACTAATTAGCTCCAGATTTTGGCCTCCAGTTCGTTTTTGCACCATAATTAATGCAACAGCCATAAGAGCCCCAATCTGATAATGAGGAGGGCACTTGGAAGTGCTCAGACACAGCAGAAGCACAGAGCAGCCCATTAGGAGCAGCTCCCAGATGGGAGCTGCTGGGTTTAAGTGTTTCAATTAATGAAAAACAAGCAGGATCAATTAATAATATTCAAATGGAAGAGAAAGATGTATTTTTTTTTAAATGGAGGTTTCACCACTGGCATAATTACATCTTTTATCTGCTGGCAAAAAACCGACATTTGTTAAAGCTGTGGAGTGGAACAGTGGCAAAACCTGGAGCTGTTCAGTGGAGTTTGTCAGGTTTTAAATGTGCCACAGTGGGAAAATCTCAGAATCTCAGGCTGGAAAAGCCCTCCCAGCCCATCCAGTCCCAGCTGTGCCCTGTCCCCACCCTGTCCCCAGCCCAGAGCTCTGAGTGCCACCTCCAGGGATGGGGATCCAAACCTCCCTTTCAGTATTTACCAACCCTCTCCCTCTGGGAATTGGTGGCTTTTCCTCACTGAAATACCCAGTGGAAAATGGAATTACAGCTCGTTGAAATCTGGCAAACAATTCCCCCTCCTTCCCTACTTTGTGTGTGAACAGCAGAGCTTTTTTTAGGTGTCAGAAGCAGATTTTGTGCCCAGCATCATGTGTTTGATAACAAAAGGCTGCCATGTGCACATTGTTCCTGCCACTGCTTTGGGCTGCTCAGGAGCAAATGGCACCAACTCCCCCAGAGCAGCTGGGTCTCCCTCCCACCCTCCAGGCTGAGGGGAGAGTTCTGCTCCCCAGGGAATGGCTCACCCAGCCCTCCCTGCCTTTTGTCCTGCCAGATCCACAGTTTTGTGTCCTGGGAACTTCTGTACAGCCCCAAGGTGGTGCTGGGAAGCTGTGCTTACCTTAAGGTATTTGATTTAAGGGCTGAAAATTAGATTTTCTTGTAATGGAGTAATGACATAAAAATTAAATAACAAAATACCAGTTAAATAATAGTCAATTAAAACCTGTTAAATTTAATAAGGAAAAAAAAACCAATTTAAAATTAATAATAAATAACCTTGTGATGCCTTTAACTTCTCGACTAGGACCTGTTGTAGGTTAAGCTCAGTAAATCTTATGTATCAATCTTATGCCAACTTTAATTGAAGTTTATTTGGCTGCCTTTCCTCAGGTCTCCATCCTGCTGAGAGAGCAAACACCAGGTTCCACTGTGTTGTGTTCAGTGGGAGTTTCTTCTCCCCTTTCCTTCTGTATCCAGATTTTCCAATTAAAAATTCTATGATGTGATTAAAGTAGCACATTCCTGGCTTTGGACTTTCTCCCTTACAACCCACTGGGTGTGAATTGGTACAGCTTCATCCCTGAGCTTGTGAACAATATTAATTAATTGTGAGCTGTGCTCCCCACTCCTCATCCTCTGTGAGCCTTTTATCAGGATTAAATGTCACACCACAGATGGGGACATTGGCAGTGGGTGCTGAATTTGAATAAAATCTCCAGATCCTCCCTGCACAGCCTTGGTTTTGAGTGCAGGCTGGGATTTCAGGCTCCCAATGAATTCCCTGGCTCCTTCCCTGGGCAGTTTCTCCGGTTTCAGGCTGTGCAGGTTCCCAGCCAAGGAGCACAGCTTGCCTGGGCTGTGTTCCTTCCCCTGTTCCTCAGGAAGGATGATGCTGCCCTGGCTCATCCCCTTCCCTGCCAAGAGCTCTCTCCCAGCAGGGTCAGATCCTCTGCCGGAGGGGGACAGGAGCTGCTGCCTCATCTTGCTGTGATTCAGAGGCTGCTGAGGCCCCAGTTTCTGTCACCCTGTCCCCAAAGCTCCTGTGCTGCTGCTGTTATCCCACCTCAGTCTCTCCAGGAGCTGCTCCTGGGGTTTTATTCAAATTAATCCCATGAGGATCTGTGCAGTGGGGCCAGGCCCTGCTCCCTCTGGGATTTCAGGGACCCTCTGAACTCTCTGGAACAAAAACCTGAGGAAAACCTTTTTTCTTTTTCCTCTGAGCATCCTAAAGAGCAGAGCCTCAAACCTCCTGAAGGTGCTCAAAAGAAAATTCAACATTTGAATGTGCCCTGTCCAGGGCAAGGAGGCGCAGAAATCTGAATATGAGGCACAGCTTGCTTTGTGGGGACGATGAGGGGAACACAAAAAACAAGGGACCATAAACAAGCAGATATTTATTTATTCTCTGATGGGTTTGGGGTTTTCTTTTGCTCAGAGTAAAACCAGCTCTCAGGAGCTCCTCTGGAGACCATTCCTTAGAGAAACTCCCTGCAGATTGGCACATGACATGAAGAGTTCCACTGCTCAATGAATTGATTTTGAGCACAGCAGGAGGCAACCAAGGCCATCAAAACACCTGTGTGTGTAAACCCTTTATTTCCACATCCCTGCTGCTTACACCAGGTTATTTCTGATATTTTGTGCTTTCTTCTGCTCCTTCTGCAGATCTGAGTGTCTTTCACCTGTGAGACCCCACCTGTCCAATTCTTCATACACTGCCACCAAATTTGCTGTGCAGAGCAAACAAATAAGTTCAAACTTCTGAAGGTTGTGCCATCCCTTGGCTGCCCCTGGGCCTGTCTATTTTCTGCTCCAGAGGAAATGACACAGTCCATAAATCTCTGCCCTAGTCCCTGCTTTGGTAAATAAAATCTGCTCAGATTTATGTCTGCTCCTTCCTGAGGAAAAGCAAAGCAGTGATACATGTGGTAAATGGAACAGAAAATTGCTTTTCACCCATCAAGTTTCCAGTGTAACTGACTAAAGTTTGGGCTCTCCTACAGCCATAACTGGTCTCACAAAATAAACCCAATTTTGTAGCACAATTCTTTGTGTTATGTTGAGGCAACCAAAGATGTGCTTTGCCCAATAATTTAGCAAATGGCTTCAAACCATTTTAGGTTTAGGCTCGATATTGGGGGGGAATTCCTTGTGAGGGTGCCCAGAGCAGCTGAGGCTGCCCCTGGATCCCTGGAGTGCCCAAGGCCAGGCTGGACACTGGGAGGTGTTTTGGGGTTGGAAGTGTATGAGGTTTAAGGTCCCTTTCAATCCAAACCATTCTGGGATTCTCTGATTCCAAGGAATAGAGATCACGCTGCTGCCTCAGAGAGGAAGGGAAGGAAATTTGTGTTTATTTTGGCAGAGCTTTATCTGTGCTACAGAGCCTCCAGAAATCCAGGCCTTCACTGCTCCAGCTGCACAGGGATCCCTGTGTTTGGCCATGAGATTGGGGCTGCTCTAGGGCTAAACCCAACCCCTTGGAATCAACTTGGCTTCTGAAAAACAATTTATGAACCCAGCATCCCACCCCTTTGCTAAGCCAGTTCTGAATTGCTCCCTTTCATCCTCTCCAGCTGTAATTCATGTTGCTTAATTAATCTTAATTAAGTGTTGTGGGCATCTCTGGAGCTCAGTTCTCTCTTTATTTAATTACACTAACACACCATATAATGGTCTCTGTTTGATGGGATGTTTTGCACAAGAGTTTAATCCAGAAGCTGAAAGAATTAATTAGCTCTTAGAATGTCTCCAGAGGGTTGGCCAGGTAAACTGTGGGTTTGTCACAAATGCCTGGACTCTTCAGTGACCAGAATCCACCCCTGATACTGCACACCTTGAGCCAGAGACACATTTACCCTTGCTGGGGCTCTCAGATCCCTGTGGGATCTTCTGGAGCAGGAATCAGACTCATGGGAGACAGGGAGATCTGGGATTGCTCAAGACTTTACAGCTGGTTCCTGTTCCAAAAGCTTTACCCTGTGTGCCCTGGCCCCTCTCTGCACAGCCACAGCCTGAGCCAGCCCCCAGAAGGGATCAGCTGCCATGGAATGGGAATTCCAGCAGGGAATGGTCCCCCTGTTTGCCAGGGCTCGGTGGGAATTCCCTTCCCCAGCACTTCCTGGGACCCTGGCACAGCCAAGCTGATTTCTGTGCCCAGCAGGGCCTGGAGCTGCTGAGCCTCCTCCTCTCCTCTGCCCAAAAGAACCTGGCATGGCAAAACACAGAACTCTGCAAAACACAGAACCCTGCAGGGCAACTCTTGGAGCAAGGACAAAGGCAGCAAAGGCAGGGCCTGTCCTGTGACCCCGGCGCTCCTGGTGCTCCTGTTCTGCTTGACAGCTCCACTTGTGATGACTTTGTCACAGGATCTTCTCTCCAGCTGTGATTCCTTCATGAACACAACTGCAGGGCAGCACAGGAGCTCCACAACAACCTTCCAAGGGTGGGCTGCTTAGGATGAGCACACTGAGCACCCAAACTCACTGCAGAAGTGCAATTCTTCCCAAAGACAGACAAGCAGAGCCTGATTGGTTTGCTCCCAACATTTCCATGGATTTTCTGCTCCTTCTTGGCCCAAGCAGGGAGGTGTGGATGCATCAGCCATCTCTGCAGGATTTGTGGGTCAGGAAAGCGTGGTGATGGTTGGAGACTCAAGTTCTGAGGGCCAACTTCCATCCATCCTTCAGGAACCGGCTCCATCCCAACAGAGGGAGATTCCAGGTGGGCCAGGCCCTCCCGAGCACGGCAGCTGGCAGTCCAGTGCTTATGGCAGAACCATTCCAAGAGCTATGACAATGACACTGTTGATAGCTCTGGAAATGGCGCTGCCATCGGCACCACGCGAGGCTCCATCCCCCCCTGCTCCTCCTCGTGCTCCTCAGGGGGAAGGAACGAGGATGGAGGAGCAGCTTGCGCTCAGGTCCCTGAAACCTTGAGGAAAAGGTCCCAGTGAGGTGTCTGGAGAAGCCTTCAGAGGTGCTGGCTGCAGTCTGCTGCTGGAATGTGCCCTTGGAACACAGAGCACACACACACACACCACACCTGCCTGCTTCCCCTTTCCCCTGGGTTTAACTGGAAAAAAGGAAAAGCCTCCCTCTCTTTCCTCATTTCCCCAGGGCAGTTTTCTGTCCTCCTCTTTGGGTCCAAGCCAGAGCTGCTGCCCAGCCCTGGAGTTCCTTGTGCTGGGAAAAGGCACCCTCTGCTCCTGCCCAGCAAAGTGCCCAAATCCAGCTCAGTTCATCCTGGAGACGCTGCTGGTGAAGCACTGGTCATCCTTACTGCCCTTCCAACTGGAGCCTGTTCCAGGCTGGGAATTTCCATCGGTTCTGTTCCTCAAAACTGAAGGATTCATGCTTTGGAAAGTTGGGCAGCCCCTGGTTTCTGCTGCTGAAGCCTCTTTCCAAGGCATCTCTTGTACCACTACAGCCAGAACTCCCAGCAGGGATCATCCTTACCACGCCAAGGGGTTGTTGATGAAGGGAAAAAGACAAAAAGGAGCTTTTCCTTCTCCTTCCAGGCACATCCTGCAGCCTCCAAGGACCATTGTGGGGAAAGGTTTGAGTTACAAGTTGAAAGCACTTTTTCTGATGCCTGAGGTGTTTCAATCAGCTGTGCTCCTACAACAGGCACTGACAACTTCTCTCTCAGTGCTTCTAAGCCTCAAAAAAACCCCAGCACAATCTCCAATAACTTTTGTGCAGCCTCACCGAGGATCTCATCAATAACAGCTGTGACAAAATCAACTGGGGGATATAAACAAGGACAAAGAGAGGAGCAGAAGAACAAGAAGCAGTTTTCTCACCCCAGTTCTGTCTTCAGACCAGGGAAAGTTGGCCCAGAGCATGGAAGGGGCTGCCCAGGGCACCTTTTCCCAGGGCATTTTGATTTTTTTGTCCTTGCTCCTTGCTGCTTCCTGAGTCTGAATAATTTTGCTGCTGTCCTGACCTTGAGGGAGGTATTTGTCACTTTGACCAGGGAAGTGTAAATTCCTACCAGACCAGATGGGGAAGGTTTTGTAACTACTTTGCATAGATATGATGGAAAATCAAGATTTTCCTCCCTGTGCCCAGCAGAACCAGGAGAGAGGTGTTATGTCCAAGGGTCACAGGGTTTGGCAGCAGCTCAGCTTGGATTGTTCCAGACAGAGGCAACAACTCCCCTGGAGAGCAGAGAGAGCAGCACACCCAGCAGAGCACACCTGCAGCCTCTCTCCAGCGCAGATTTTTGGGAAAATTGCAGCCAAGATGGATCACAACAAAGGGATGGACACAGGGATGCTTCCAGAGGGGTGAGAGCACACAGAGACACTGACAGAGGACATTTCACAGACACCTGGCACAAAGGACTGAGGGAATAACAGCTGAGTGCAGCTTCAATGGAGACCTTGGAGTGCTCAGTGAAGCCTTAGATCCCAAAATGTGAGGAATCCTGGAGTGTCCCAGGCCAGGCTGGACAGGGCTTGGAATAACCTGGGAGGGTGGAAGGTGCCCATGGCAGGGGGTGGAAGAGGGGAGTCCTAAGGCCCCTTCCAGAGCATTCCATGACTCTCTGTTTCCTGCAGGCCTGGGAGGGATGGTGGCAGCTCTCCCCCAGGGCTGGGTGCTCTGCAGAGCAGCTCCAGGGAGCGGATTGCAGCCTGAGCTCAGCTCTGCCTCCCCTGTGCCCAGCCCTCCCAGGGAACCTCCCTGGGGAAACTTCCAGATGGAGGCAACAGAAACTGCCCTGAGCTCTGCTGCTGGAAGGGAACTGCTGAAACCTGTGTGCCCGATGAGGAATAAACAAAAGCACTGAAGGGAAAAGGAGAGGGAAGCCCCTGCCTGCCCCAGATCTGTTGGGATAATGCAGGTTCAGAGGGAGCTGCGCAGTGCGCCCAGGATTTGGGGGGGAAGGGATGGGGACCTGGGGATGCTGCAGCTGCTGTGGGGTGTGGCACTGAAGGGAGAGGGGCATTCCCTGGGTCCTCTCAGTCCCTGTCACTTGTCAGGCCCGGTCCCACACAGGGAGGCTGTCCCTGTCACCACCAGGAATTTCTCAGCCCTGGGGTGAGCCCTGCTCCTTTCCCCTGCCCTCGTTCCAAAACCATTTTGAGGAGGAAGCCAATCCCACACTTATTCCACTCTGCTGGAGCTGCATGTGTGGAAGTGCCTGGCCCTGGAGCATTCCCATGGTGGCAGGAGCCCAGACTGTTCCTGGAACCTCTGAGGGACGGGGAAGCCTCTGAGCTGCCAGGTTTAACCAACTTTAAACAGGTCTTGGACACTGCCAGGGATCCAGGGCCTCCCCACCCTCACAAGGAAGAATTTTTCCTAATATCCAAACCCACTCTCTGTATCCTGCTTTTCTCTGTGTGCTGCCCACTGAGGACACCCTGCAGTGCTGCAGCCTGGTCCTTGGAGTGAGAACAACCATCCCAAAGGGAAAATCCCTGTTATCCACATTACCCTGCAGCCAGGAGGCCACTCCCAGTGCCCTGCCAGACACCCCCATTCCCCTGGGGCTGCTGCCTCCACCCCACAAGTGTTAAGCCATAAATAAGGGAGGGTTTACAGAGGGTTGCAATAAACAGTGAACAGACAGAGCTGCAGTAATAAAAGAAGGGACTTACAGAGCATGGTCATGGCTAGACAGGAGCTGGTCTGCTGCAGAAGAGCAGGAGGAGCTTGGAGACAGAGGAACAGCCACTTTTAGTGCAGGAAGGAGCAAAGACAGACACAGTGAGGGAGTTAAAGGGGAAAAAGGAAAAAACACAGCACTGGTTAATTGGGAAACAGCCCCACATCAAACACTGAGCAGTCAATGGCATCAGTCAGAGCTACATCCCCAAACCTCCCACTGAAAGGAGCCTGACTTCAGTGCTAGAACCACCTGAGCCACCAGCTGGAGTCTTTTTCTCCATAAACCATTCTGGGACTCATCCTGCTTTTCAAGAAAATCTCCCCACAGGGTTTTAGGCAGGAGTTCTCTGCCGAGCCTGTTTTCCAAAACCTCTTCAGCATTGCTCTGGAAGGGATTTGGGAGCTGGGTCCTGCCTTCCTCCCAACCATTCCATGAGCACCAACCACCCCTCTGCTCTGAGGATCCTCTCTGGAGGAAGCCACATCTGGCTTTAAACCAAATTCCAGGGAGCTGTAACTTGGCCACTTCATTTGTCCCCATGATTTTAGCAGCCGTGCTCACTGCTAAAAAAATCTGATTTATGAGGCAGTGCAGAGCTGCTGGAGATCCCTGGCTGAGTGGTCCTGGAGTCTTTTGACAGCTTCAACGTGCTGGAAATGCTGGGTTGGGGTTTTAGGTACAGATGGGAGAGCAATAGCTGAGCTCCCTGACTCAGGGAGCAGTGCAGGGGGACAGCAGTCACCTCTTCACCTTTACCAAAGCTGCATCTATTCCTGCCTGCAAGGATGAGCTGCAAAACCCCCCTCTGTGGGCTGCTGGTCCCTCACCAATCCCCTGGAGTGCAACAGGGAATTCCAGGGGCTCCTAAAACAGCTGTAACCCCTCCCTCATCCTGCACTTTTCTCCTGAGCCAACAAGAGCCTGAAACAGAGCAAATGAAAAAGAAAATTCCCCTATAAAACAGCACTCCTGGACTGGAAGAAATCAAATTTCAGGCATCTACAATTCCTCAGAGTTAAACAGCTTTCCTTATGCCGTGAGAGGATAATGTAGAACTGCCCCTGAGCGTGGCTGAGTCTGAAACAGGAGCTTGGGAGCTCTGTGTGTGCTGTGCCTGCAAACAGGAGAGCCCACGAGGGAGGAGAGGAGGGCAGGGGGCTCCAGGACAGCCCAGCAGCCTGGGTGCCCAACTACGAATTATGGGACAAGAAGAGCTCCAAGGCGAGCAGACACAATTTTACAGCCAAACCTTCCCAGGCAAACACATGCGAAGCCAAGCATAGGGGGAAAGAAGGTTTGAAGGAAATTAATTTAGCTTGCAGCTTATTTTAAAGGATTTTATGGGCTTGCTTTAAAATTTATCAAGGACAAAGATCCTTTCAAAAACAGAGGAATTGGTTTGTCACTGAAGTGCATCGCTCATTTCCCTGAGTTCTGTGAGCTGCTGTTTTATGGGGTCTCTCACAGAATAGAACCATGGAATATCCTGAGTTCCCACAGGATCATCCAGCCCAGCTCCTGGCCCTGCCCAGCCCCAAAATCCCACCCTGGGCATCCCTGGGAGCAGTGTCCCATTCCCTGGGCAGTGCCAGCACCCTCTGGGGAAGAACCTGTCCCAAAATCCAGCCCTTCCCTCGGTGCTGTCCCTGTCCCAGAGCAGAGATCAGAGCCTGCTTCTCCTCGCTCCCACAGAGGCTGAACAGGGCTGTGCCCAGGGAGGGATTTCCAGGGATGCCCAGGAGCCGATTCCCTGCCTGGGAGATGGGTGGGACACTCCTGCAGGATAAAACATCCCCCTCTTCAGCTCTTGGAAGCTCTCCTGGCAGCACCTGTGGCCGTGTCACTCCTAATTGCCTCCCTGCCTGCGGAGCAGCTGCTCTGTGCAGTTCTTGTCTCAAAAGCTGGCTCCAAGTGTTATGAAGTGCTTTCAGTGCTAATAAACACCAGCTCTGGTGCTGTAAAAGCCTGTCACAAAAGCAGCACAGGGCATGAATCTCCCTGAATGCATTAATGTGCCTTTAATATATCAGTGGAAAGTGGGACTGCTTCTGTGCGCTGACAGATCAATCTGTGATAAAGTTACTCATAGATAACATTAATGTGAGACATGACCAGTTTCTTGATTTTTTTCTTGAGTTTGCCTGTTTGGCTCTGCTCTGTTTCATGTAGCTTTGCAAAGGGATAAATCCATGTTTTTTCCTTCAATTCTTAAATAAATCTCCACAATATATTGTTCAACATTGCACTTAAAGTGAGGTTTATGTGTTTTTCCAGAAGTGGCTTCACTTCAGTGATGGAAAAAGCACTGCCAGGACTGAGAGCTTGGACAACATGGAGGTTAAAGGAATTGTTAGGCTTCATTTTGAGAGAGAAAAGGATTTCAGAGCAGGAAAAGGCTCCTGTGTGGATGTCACATCTTTGGGCTGTGACATCACATCAGGGCAAAGCATAAAAAAAAATGGAAAGGGGTACCCAGGGAGGTTTGGATCCCCATCCCTGGAGGTGCCCAAGGAATTCCTGGAGGTGGCACTCAGTGCTCTGGGCTGGGGACAAACTGGGGATGGGGCACAGCTTGGGCTCGATCCTGGAGGGCTTTTCCAGCCTCAGGGATTCCACGATAACACAAACAATTCAGAGATAAAGCAAAAAGCTCTTTAGTGCCACACGCTCTGCCGTTCCCGAAGCGCTTTGATGGCTCAGTGGAATGGCACAAATTAACAGGCTCATTAACAACCCTTCTGCCAGATCCCCAGGAACATCTCTGAAGGGCTGTCAGCGACAGACACAATCCACGCTCGGGACGTGATTGACTTTGAAACCGCTGCCAGGGAAGGCTGAATGAAGCAAGATGGGAATTCTGGCTGCTCGGAGGGGAAACAGCAGCAGAGGGAGGGAGCAATTCCGGATGAACCGTGCAATGCTCCTGCTCCCAGCCCAGGACTGCCAGCGCAAGGAAAGGGCACAGAGCCAAGCCTGTCCCAAGGATTACTGTGCAAAACTCATTTCAGACCGGGCCTGGAACGTGGCTGTGCCTTCCAATCCAATTTAAGGGCAGCCCAGCAGAAGGCCTGGGTAGGAGTCCCTGGGGAGTTCCCGAAGTGCCTCCTAAATCTGGTTACCTGTATTTCCAAACGCTCTGTTCTGGGTGCCTGCAATGGTCTGGCACGGCCCCAGAGCAGATTAATGCAGAAGTGAGCACTGGAAATCATCAACTCCTGCAGGAGCAGCCACAGTCAGCTGGGCTTAATAGGGATGGAATATTTGCAGGGCAGGATTTCATTCCCACATTCCCATAGCAAAAGTGCAGCTTTACTGGTGGCAAACCCAAAGCAAGGCTGGCTCTGGATCAGTTCCCAGGCCAGGTCACCCACTCAAGATGCGCTGAGCAGCAGATGGTGGCAAGGATCACCTCTGCCGTGCCAAGTGAATCAAACCAAACCCTCAAAGGCCAATTTCCTGGTTTGAAATGGAAAGTTGAAGGTGGAAGGATGCTCAGAGTTGTCCAGGGGCTGGGCTCACGGGTGGGTGAGCTCCACAGGTAATGGGAGGGGTCCCAAAAAAGGCAAATTGTTAAAAACCAATTACATCACAAGAGATGTGCTGAAAGTCCTCGACACCTTCCTGGAAATAGCAAATTTCTGGCCAAAACATCTCAGGAATAACAAGGTTTTCTCTCCCACAGACCTCCCAAAAGCCTTAAAAGCAATTTTAACACAGAAACAGGGAGCTTTTCCACACTGTGACTTTACAATGGGGTGGTGCACACAATGCTTAAATAAATTCTCCTCCAGCAATCAGAAAGGAAGAGAATTATTGAAAAGAATAACAAAGAAGTGAACCTAAAATTAAAATGCACTTACACAATTAGCTCTGAGTTGTAGATACGGCTGCCCCGAGGAGAACAGAACATGACAATAATTGCTGAGGTTTCCATAGAATTTCTAACCCTAAGGCATGTGGAGCTCTTTGCACATGCTGATTTGCATTGTCTGAAAACACTTTGCTGATAAACCAAATTAATCTCTGGAGACAACCAGCCCAACACATTCAAAGGTCAGTTGAAACAGAAGGAGAGTAGGTGGAGAGCAAAGTTCTATCCTTAATAGAGTTTACTCAGGCACCAAAATTAGTTTAAAATCCTGTTTTGGACCTCTGGAATGAGGCAAAGGGCTGGGAGTTGGATTCAATAGGTGCTGCATTATGAGGGATGGCTGTGGTTTATCTAAATGCAGTTGGAATGTGGGGCTGAGGGCTCTGCCCTGCCATGGATCCCTAATTCCAGCTGCAAGGCAGACCCTGCCCCACCACAACACCTTCACTGCCCAAAGCACAAATGGTGCAATTAAAGCAGGCAAAGATGAGTTACATCTCAGTCCTCCCAAAGCTCCAGGTGCTCTGCAGAGCCTCAGCTTCCCCACCAGACACCAACTGATGCAGAACTTCTGATCCCGAATCTTGTGTTGGGCCAAAGAACAAAAAGGGGTTTAGCTGCTCTGTAATATCTTTTTCCAACATCCAGGCATATTGAAAGAGATTATCTTTCGAAAATTGAAGGACACTGTGCTATTGTAAAACTCTAATCCCCTCTCTCCTTTGTAGGAAACAAGACAAACATCTTGATTTCACTCAGCACAATCACAAGAAGCTTTTCTCTCATCAGAAGCTCTCTGTTCCCTCTGGGGAGGCATTTTTGGAGCCTGGGACAAGGCCTCAGCAGTTCCTGCTCTTTGGGGAGCAGGGCTTGGGGGAAGGAGGCTCCTCTGCCACAGGGCGGTGACTTGGGCTTTGTGGAACACCCACAGTCCTGCACCCGAGGGTTCCTCTGCTCCTGGACCCTGCAGCAGACCCCAAATCTCCCCTAACTCAGCCCCAATTTGTCTGAGGGACCTCAGATGGCCACAGTGCCCTGACAGCCCCAGGCACAGGGAATGGCACTGTGCAGGCTGGCACTGATGCCAAGCTGGAAAACCACGCCAGGCAAGTTGGAACAGAAGTTTGGTTGTAAATATTGGCAAAGCTTCATTAAAAAATTAAGAAAGCTCCTTCAAGAAATGACAAAACTCTTTTTTTAGTTGTAACTGAGTCTAATCATCCCCCATATTTTTAGAGAATTCCTTTCCAGGTTGGCAGCTAATGAAATTTAGGTGAAAATCAAATTACCTCTTGTCTATTTAACAACATTAGCATTTCCAGGCAGCAATCAGATCTCCTCAGCTTGGGCTTGGTCTGGAGCCACTTCTGCTGGCACAGGGAGCTGATCCCTGAACTGAAACCTCTGGAGTGGAAAACACATCTTGAGCAACCTCTGGCTGCCCTGCCCTGGGCAAAACAAATGAAATACCGCTGAACCCACCATTTTTAAATGCTCATCATTTGCTGTGTCTCTCAGGCTTTTGCTCAGGCATTTCCAATAAAAGAATTTAGTGGGAATGTGCTTTATCAGCACCTTGGCAAGGGGGAAAACTCCTCCCTGATGATGCCATGAACAAAGGAACTGCTGGAGAAGGGGCAACACAGACCCCAGGGCTCTGCAGGTGCCATCAGCACAAAAACTCCACACTTGCCTCCAAAATACCCCCAAAAATGCCCAGGGCAAATCCATTGTGAACCAGGGAGTCTGGGGAACATGGGGAGGGCAGAGCAAGCCCAAAACATCCACCTGGGGTCCATGAACTTGTCCTGAAGGAGACAGAACCTCTCAGAGCTCTGACTCATCTTGCAGGATCATTAAAATTCCCAGGAATTTCAACCCTTTCCAACCCCCAGCACAGCCTTGGGAAGCTCCATGGGCTCTTCACCTGCCTGAGTGCCCAGAGAAGATAAAGAACAGGAGGAGATATTTTACCTGTCAGCCCAGATCCTGAGAGACCTGCTGGGTGCACCAGGACCAGCTCTGAGGACAACCTCTGCATTTCCTGAGCTGAGCCACAGCTGGAGCCCATGAAATCCCACCCTCAATGAAATCCCACCCTCCCAGGTGGGGTGGGATCACTGCTGCACCCCCAGCACACCTGTGCTGTGGGGGAACCCTGGCTGAGAGCCACACATCACAAACCATTCAAAAAACCACCACAAACCATTCAAAAACATCACAAACCATTCAAAAAACCACCACAAACCATTCAAAACACCCACACAAACCATTCAAAAACCACCAACCACAAACCATTCAAAACACCCACACAAACCATTCAAAAACATCACAAACCATTCAAAAGCCACCACAAACCGTTCAAAAAACCACCACAAACCATTCAAAAAACCACTACAAACCATTCAAAAACCACCACAAACCATTCAAAAAACCACCACAAACCATTCAAAACACCCACACAAACCGTTCTATGGTTCCAGGATTCTGTGATCACTCATCCTTTTGCTCCACAGCAGCTCTGGCCACTTTCCTACCACCAGGGATTTCTTTTTATTCCACTGGATCCACGGAGCTGTTAAACCTCTAAAAACTGGAGCCTGAGCTGCTGCACTCCGGTTCCAGGGGCAGCAGGGAGCACTGGGGCTCACTGCAGTTCCAACCCCCCCAGGTGCTCATTTCTGCTTTTCCCCACTTTGTTTCTCTTGGCTCATTCAAGAGAAAAATCAGGAAGTGTTTTCCCTTGGAGAAATCCTATTGACATTTGGAGAAGACCTCTCAGCGGTGGAAAAGGAGCGGTAAATAAACCTCTCACCAGAGCTTTCCCTGAAGAGAGCAATGCAGGGCTCTGAGCGCTTCTGAGAGGAAAAGGGAACACAGCAGAGTGACCCCCCTGACCCAGATGTGCCAGAGTTTGTCTGCTCTGATCACTGCTCAAATACATTTCACCCAAAGTCATCTTCTTTGCTATGGCAAAATTCCACAACTTGCTTTATCCAGGAATTCCAGCAATGCTGACCTGGCTCCCCATCCACTTGTGCTGTACAAGAGTTCAATGATTCATGGAGGCAGGAGTTTGTTGGTTTGTGTTGAATAAATAGCTACTGGTGACAGAAGAAATGCAAACACTCTGTTTCAAGGGGAGCACAGCATTTTTCAGATGATTTTGGCTTTTTCAGTCTGGTGTTGCACAGAGCCCTGAACACCCAGAAATCCCCACCTATTTACAGTTCATTTTTGTGCTAACTTTTGTCATAGCTGAGTTCAGCACAAGGTCTGTCCCTCTTGCCACCGCTCTCCCTGCCAGGGGACAAAAAGCAGCTGTAAAATCCCACTGCCACAACCTCCCCATTTGCAGAAACTCTTGGTCCCTTTCCTAAAGGAGATGCAGCAGGCAGCATCCACAGGGTCAAGTTGTTCCCTTCAGACCAAAAGATGCCAAAATTCACACACAACTTCTGCATCCTCCCAGCTCTTTCTGGGCACACCTCTGGAGGGACTGCCCACACCTGCTTCCTACAAACCCTGTCTGAGCACCTCAGGATTGCTTTTGCCCCATCCCTTTCTAAGCACTGACACCACCAAGATATTTGAAATTAAAGCAGTCCTGTACAAACTCCTCTTGCTGGTGGCTGCAGGCTCTGGGCAGCCCTGGGCTGATGCCTTCAGTTTGAGCTTTCTATTTCCCAGCCTCTGCACTGCATTGGTACAAAACTCCAAATTTCATAGAAAGTGTCAGCAGGTTCTCCTCACAGCTCAGTCCCACAGAACAATCCTTTTCCAGCCCCAGACCAAGGACACCGCTGCAGCTTCAGCCCAAAAGTGCAAACAACAGGGAATGGAGGGGAGCAACCTGGGAGGGTGGGACTGCATCACCTGGAGCTGGAATTGGACAATGAAGCCAGCATGGAAATGGACCCAAACTTATCAAAGTGTGAGAACTCGTGGCCAGGATCCATCTGGGGTGGAGCCACGGCCGGGCTCTGGCACTGCCCAAGGTGCAACCTTTGAAGGCTTTTTAATAAATCTCTATTCCTGTCACCCTGTAGCCTAGGTGGCCTTCTAGGCAGCCTCTGAAGGCAGACTCACCTCAGCACGTGCGTGGAGCCGTTGATGGTGGTGGTGGAGCAGGGCACGGTCTGGCCCAGGATGGAAGGCCTTCGGTAGCGCTCGTCACCACAGCAGAGGATGATGAGGAAGGCACGTCTGAAAGCCTTGTTGAGGAAGGCGTAGAGGAAAGGGTTCAAGCCCGAGTTGATGTAGCCCAGCCACAGGAAGGCCGTCCACAGCTTGCCGGGCACCGTGTAGTTAATGAAAGGATCCACGATGTTGGTGACAAAGAAGGGGGCCCAGCAGAGGCAGAAGCAGCCCATGATGATGCACAGGGTCTTGGCAGCTTTGGTCTCCGTTTTCATGCGGTGGCTGCTGTGCTGGTCAGGGGGGTGCTGCCGTGGCTCCTGAGGGCCCTGATGTGGCTCCTGGGGGTGTTGCTGTGGTTCGTGAAGGCCCCGCCATGGTTCCTGAAGGCTCTGCCGTGGCTCCTGGGGGCCCTGCCGTGGTTCCTGAGGGCCCTGATGTGTCTCCTGGGGGCGTTGGCCCTGCTGTGGCTCCTGAGGGCCCTGATGTGTCTCCTGAAGGCTCTGCCGTGGTTCCTGGGGCCCCTGGCGGGGCTCGGCCGGGTTCCCCGCGCGCTGCAGCAGGCGGATCTGCCGCGCGTGCGCCCGCGCCGTCACGTAGATGCGGTGGTAGGCCAGCACCATCAGCAGGAAGGGGATGTAGAAGGCCACCACGGAGCAGGTGATGGCGTAGGGCTTGTTGACCATGAAGATGCAGTAGGTGGAGTTGGAGGCCTTGTTGAACTGCCTTTGCTGGATCTGGGGTGCGGAGGGGAGGGTGAGGCAAGGAAGGAGGGGAGAAGTGGGAATCAGAGAACAGGTTGGGTTGGGTTGGGTTGGGTTGGGTTGGGAGGTGTCAACTCCATGGTCATAATCTCAATGCTATCAATCAATTTAGGAAGCTTTCTCTATGGCCTCAGGTCAAATGTCGTGCTCTCTTGGGAGTCAGAGTCTGTCAACCCAGAAAGTCTAAAATTCTCAGCATCCAGGACCCTAACAGGGAGGGACCTTAAAAATCATCTTGTGTCATCCCCTGTCATGGACAGGGACATCTTCCACTAGACCAGGTTGCTCCAAGCCCCATCTAGCCATCCTTGGACACATCCACAACCTCCTGGGCAACCTCTGCCAGGGCCTCACCACCTTCCATGGAAGGATTTTTTCCTAATATCCCATCCAACCCTGCCCTCTGCAGTGTGCAGCCACTCCCTTGTCCTGGCACTACAAACTCTCGTGTATTCTACCAAGAGAATAATTCTGCTTCTTATTTAAATGAGAGCTGCAAAAGCGGAGGGGACCAAGGACTCCTGAGGTGCTGTCAGGAGCCAGCTGGGCTTGGCCTCTTTTCCAAGGACTCCTCACTGAACTGAGAGTGAATGTGGCTAAAATGCTCTCCCAGGCCACCCCTGTCCTTGTGCCAGTCCTTCCAGGACAGAGCCACCTCAACCCCCCTTAAAGATCCCTCCAGAAATTCAGCAGCCCCTCTGCACTGGCAACAAGGAGTTTCTCCTTCTTTTCCCCTTTCCCTGAAAATTGCTTTTTAGAGAACACCCAGCACCCACCCAGCACATTGGACTGGTGTCCCTGCTTGGCTACTCACCAGATCAATGATGCCAATGCTGTTCCAGCCCTGCATGATGGGGAGGAAGGAGATGAAGGTCGGGATCACCCAGCAGCCCCCCAGCATCAGTGCGATGCGCAGCGGGGTCATCTTGTTCCTGTACACCAGGGGCTGGCAGCAGATGGCATAGTACCTGCAGGGCAAAAATGGGTCAGAAAGCAGGTTCTTCATGCAGAAAAGCCAATTCTTTATTCCCTATTCGTTATTTTTTATTCTTTATTCATTTTTCTGTAGTTTTCACAGACTTTGTGTTCAACCCCAGTTAGCTGGGAGTTTTCCTGCTGCTCGGTTCATTGGTTAGAAGGTGGTTTTGTGTGTACATTTAAGATTTTTTCTATTCACAGGTGTTTATATGTTTTCTTTGTGGGTTCTCATGGGACAGATCTTTTGTTATTAAAGGTGCAAACTGGTTTTCTTCAAAAGATGAACTTGTGTTAACTGACTTTCATTTTCAAGAATATTTTGCATGGAACTTAGCTAGCTGCTTAGCTGTACTTAGAAAAGTAACAGACCTAAGCCCTGATTTGATAAAGCTTTTCTCTTAGAAGATTCCTACCTGTATACAACCCAAAACCAGCACAGAAACAGTAAGAAGAGACTTCCAAGCCTTCTAAAACTTAAACTGTCAAGCCCTTTCTCCAGCTGCCTTTCAAACCAGAGGGAAAACAGGGGTCTGTATCCTGCTTCCATGGGGCCCCTCACACAGGAACTTGGGACATTTCCCCAGGTTTTACAGTGGCTGGTAAAGAAAAGGCAGAGTTTTCTGCTTTCCAAGGAGAATGAGGCCCAGGTAAATGCTGTGGGCTGTCTGAGGTGGCAGGGCAAGGGAGAAATTCCACATTCAATAATATGGAATTTCATATTCCATATCCTCTGCACTGAGGATGTCCCCACCCTCCAAGGAACATCCCTTCCCTCCAGGCAGCCTTAGCTGAATTTCCTGCACTGGGCATTTATTTTGAAAAGGCTGCAAAAGCTGTTAGCACAAATTAACAAACTGTCCCAAAGCTGTGAAACTGGCAGTAAAATGAGGTGTGTTCTTCCATTTCCCAGGAATTCACCTCTTTTCCAGCTGGGCTTTAACCTTCCCAAGGACAGGGCAAAGGTGTCTTTGCACCATCAAGGGGATGTGCCCTGAACTCTCCTCTCTCCTCCTGATCCATTCCAAATATCCCAAGTACAACAGGTCCCCGCCCCTAAAACAGTTATGACCTAAAAATATCTTCTCAAAGAGATAAAAAATCAAATTTTCTGTTTGTTTGATCCCTGTGCCAGATGTGCATCCATTACTCCATGCAGGTGGATCTCTCCATCAGGAAGGGGTAGCAAACCTAAAGCTGGAAATCTCTGGCTCTGAAATTATTATTTATTCCTAAGAAGACCAGATCAGCAAATATCCAATTGCAGACTTTCACTGGTCCTGACCTGACAATCAGTCTCAGGTTCCCAATAAAATATTTTTTTGCTCTTTAGATTTTTGGATTTCAGCAGATTCTGTAAAAAAAATTTTATGAGGGCAGCAGAACCGTGAATTAGAGGAATTAAATTAGCAAGGACACATGTGTGTATTAAAGACCTGCTCTTCGAGCTGTGCGTTTATTTCACCAAGATTTGAGTGGGAACCAAGAGCTTTGTCCTAAACAGGCACAAAAATATAAGAATTTCCATTTTTTCCTAAGGCTTTTTTTTTTTTTAAGTCATGTGGAGTCAACTGAATTGCTTTATTTTGATAAAATCAGATGATATATTCCACACAGAGGCTTGAAATAATATCAAAGTGTCAAAAGAAAACATTTCTTAAAAGTCTCTTTGAAACAAGATTCAAAATGTCACAGGGGAAAAACGCTGAAACAGGCATTCAACTCCTGCAATTTGATAATTCCTCTGTTCTCCTCTGGTTTCCTGTGTGCATGAAAAATCAGCCTGTTCCTCTGGAAATCTGCACTTCCAAAAAATAGGATTTGCCAGGAGCTGCTCTTTTAGAGCTGCGGGTGAAATGTTCCTCTGGTGGAGCTCCAGCTCCCCTGGGGCTGATCCCTGCCCAGGAAATGACCTTGGAATTCCAACAGGAATTTTGGGGAGGTTCACTGGGGCAGAGGGAGCTTCAGAGCCGCTCCTCTGACTCTCAACACAAAGGATCTATATTAAAAAATAAATTTAAACTATTTCATTGTTTCTTATCTCAAAGTCACCCACTGGAAGTGCTGGACATCAAAGGCATCAAAGGCAAAGCACAAGAGACTCCATTTCTTTGCAGAAAGGGCAAACGAAGAAATCCAATAAATGAAAGGATAAAACCAGCCAAGCCAGCAGCCAGCCTTTGACAAGTTGGATAAGCAAACAGGAAGGGAAAAGCACTGTACACTGATAATTAACTGCAGCAGGAAAACAATTCTTGCCAGCAGTTTGAGTGATCACATTTCTCTGCTCCTCTCTCTGCTGCAGCTGAAAGAATTACACTGAATTGTTCCTGCTATTAAAGGCCATTAGAGTAAAAATTATGCCTGTAAAAATGACACCTTAAGCTCTCATATTTCTTCCCCCCCAGTGATTCAGCAGCAATTTTCCTCCACTTTCGCGTCAGAAGATTTTATTTTATTTCACTTTGGCTGCTACCAGAATTTCCCCCGTGCTCAGGCAGCCCAGCTGGGCTCCTCCTGTCACTGTTTTGGGTGACAAAGTGCCCTGAGCAGGGTGTGGGTGACAATTGTGTGATGGGGAGGGAGGCAGAGGAGCACAGCACCCACTCCTCAGAGCCCAGCAGGGTTTCCACTCTGGAAATCAGATGTCAGACACCTGTGGGTGCCACCAGAAGGCCTGGAAGTCACAGCTGGTGCAGGAGCTGCTGGTTTGATGTATGTGGTGGCCTGAGCATTTTAACAGCTATTTATTCCTGGGAGAAAAGTAATTATATCTGTGAGCTTGTCAATAGTCTTAGTCAGAGGTGGAATGAAGACATGCTCTGTTCTCCTGCTCCATTCCAAGCAGAGCTGTTCTCCTGGGCTCCCAAGGAACGTCTGCCACGTGCTGCTGTGGCAGCGTGATGGATGAACATATAATGCAACACATACACATGATTAATACCATGTCCAGGCACAATTAAATATTAATTCTCTCTCTTATCAGTCAAGCTCCTTGCAAATGTTCACTTCCCTGTTCTCTACAGCAGAGCAGCTGATGTGAAACCTCCTCTCCTCTGCAATGACATTCTCCACTGAAGGGGAAACACAGGAATCCCTTCCCAGGGCTGCAGCTCTTCCAATAAAGCAAAGGTTATTAAAATACTTCTCCTTTTCCTTATCAGCCATTTGCCAGAGGAATGAATCAGGTGCTAACATTTCACAGGTGGCTAAAAAGAAGAAATCCATCATTCCTCTGGCCTTATGGCTCTTCTGGCCACTGAAAAAATCACAGAAGCACAGGGAAGGCGAGGAATCCGTTGAACTACAGGAAGGGACTTGGGAAGGGACCTTAAAGATCATTTAATTCCACCCCTGCCATGGCAGGGACACCTCCCACTGTCCCAGGAGATCCAAACCCCATCCAGCCTGGCCTTGGGCACTGCCAGGGATCCAGGGGCAGCCCCAGCTGCTCTGGGCACCCTGGGCCAGGGCCTGCCCGCCCTCCCAGCCAGAAATTCCTTCCCAAATTCCATCTATCCCTGCCCTCTGTCAATGGGAACCACTCCCTTGTCCTGGCACTGTTTTTCCATCTTCCCCCAGGCACCCCTGGGACCCAGCTCCAGGGTTCCTGCAGCTCCTGGATCTGCCTGCCAGCAGCACAACGGGCTGTGGGCCATGGCAGGGAATTATTGATGTATCCCAACACCTCCTCCATCCCCTGGCTGTGCCAAAGCTGCCCTGGAGTGCTCAGCTCCTGCCCCAGCCCCACCGAGGCTCTGGCCACAGCACTGCTCCTTCCTGCCTGCTGGGCACGGCAGAAATGGAATTACTGAGCTGCAGGAGATCATTCCCTGCCCCTGGAGGGAGATGAAAGCATCTCCTGGTTTGCAGAGCAGTTTGGAGCTGGGAGCCTGCAGGCACCACCCTGCAAAGGAGCTCTTCAGCTCTCACAGACAGACAAATCCACCCCCAGCCTTATTAACAGCCTGGCTCTGGGGGTGGCCCACACTTCGAAGCATTTGGTGTCATGTGCATATGGAAAATGATGTACAGAGCATATGCTGGATCATCCTGGGGCCAGGATGAGCCACAGAACGCTCACTGAGCACTCACACTGAGTAATATTTCACCCCCCTTAAATCATCTAGGAGAAAAGAAGCCAAAAGATAGGAAAACTGGAAAAAAGAAGACAAAAGGATGGGAAAACTGGATAAAAGAAGGCAAAAGGATGGGAAAACTGTGGGTGCTACTGGATCTCTCCCAAAGTTAGGGTGCAAGTGTCAGTGGGAAGTCACTGCCCTTGTCCTTGTCCCTCAGGGAATCCAGCCTGGGACAGTCTCCAGCTGAGCCCTGACCAAGTGATGAACCTAAGGAGCCACAATTTCAATTTATTTGTGCCTTTGGAAATTAATCCAACACTGCTGTTGCTGATATTTCAGTGAAAACAGGTTCTGGCCTCTGTATAACCAGATTTTAACATTTTTTGGAAAGAACAGCTCTTTCTATTTTCCTTTTTCCCACTGAGCATATAAGCTTTGGGCTCTCATTGCGCCAAAGAAAATAAAGTTCTGCATTGTTGGTCCAGAAAAGAAAATGTCCTAAAGTGATTATATCTAACAAAATTAAATTCTTATTAGAAAAACAACGGCCTGCTGGTGTTGAGATAATTACACTGAGAAAAATGCTAAAGAGAACAGTTAATTGGAGCTGGATAAATTTAGCAGGGAACACAAACAAATGTATGTTGCCAAATGGAGAGAGAGGGGGCTCCTGATGGTCCCTGTGAGGCTGAGGTGTGTGAGGGTTACTGGCAGTAAGGGTGGCAAAATAAATGAAATATTTCTGGAGGGTTTGCAAAGATGAATAAAGGGCAGAGCGTCCCTCAGCCTGTGCTGTGGCCATCTGCTCTGGGATTTTCCTCAGTGCTCTCAGAGCTGCGTTCTGCAGTCCCTGCCTCGTGTCCTGCCTGGCAGGGACAGCTCCACAGCTGTGTCACCTCTCTGTGTCACCTGCCTCGGGGACAGCCCCGGCTGTCCCTGCCTGTGCTGCCCCTGTGCTCCCACCTGAGCTGTCAGATCCAGTGAGACAGGCACAGCAATTTACAACCTGGGATTTGGGGCATTTCATCAGGCTGTAGCCATTAATTACTGCCAGCTAGGCAAAGTTTAATCACTCTCCCCACTAACAAGCTCCCTGTGGCCCTGGCCAGGCAGGGATGTTCTATAGGGCACAGCAGCTTCCTCCCAGCCTGGGCAAACACCCTGTGCTCCCAGCCACAGCCTGGGCATCCTTTGGGCACCAGGCAGTCCCTCGTGCCCCTCTGTGATCCGTGGGAAGGGGACAAGCAGGGAGTGCTGGGCTGGAGCCCCGGGAGCAGGGCAGTGCCCGCCCGTGTCCCCAGGGCCGCGCTCCGTGCCCAGGCACAGGGACAGGGCTGCTGTCACAGGATGGCACCACAGGGCTGGAGGCTTTACAGCATCGCCTCTCCCATGGGGCTGAGCTAATTTGCTGTCCATTAATGGTAATTAATGTTTGCAAGCAGCACAAGGAGCAGCTGTCACTCTCCGGCTGCATCTGCCGTGCTTTAGCCCTGGCTTAGCAGGGATTTTGGGCTGGGCCTGAGTGTAGGATCAGTTTGGGATCCAAGGACACGCTCAGGGCTGGTTTGTGGTGTGCAGGTGTCTGAAACACCCCAGCAAACAGAGCAGGGACACAGCCCTGGGGGGACCTTCCTGGGCTGGGGCAGCCGGGAGGGGGCAGGAGGCAGGCAGAGGATGCTCCAGCTCCAGATGTGCATCCAAACCCCAGCCCACAGACATTTGGGACCTGTTTGTTTCTCTGTTGTTTTCTCCCCCCCCCCCCAAAGACTTTGAGAAGTAATTGCATTGCAAATTGGACTGCAAATATTGGAGGAGAAAATTGCCTCTCCTGACAGGTTCGCTGTATTTGGAGACTCCATCAGAGCTTCTGGGTCTGTTTATCTGCAGGGCAATTATTTTTTATTGCACTGGCACAAAGGATGGACATGCATGCATAAAACATGCAATAAATAAATATTTCAAGGGTAAATCTCTCTAATGTATTAGAATATCAAAGAGATGATGAAAAAGCTTAAGGCAGTGGCAGCAAACTTTGGATTCAGTGAGCCCTGAGATACCTTTGCTACCTTGGAAAATCCCTTTTCCAACTGAGACTAGCAGAAGTCTGCAGTCTGCAGTACTTCTCTCCCTGTGTCTGAGCAGTAAAATCAGTTTATTACGTGGTGATTTCTCCAGATTTTCTCCAATGCCTTTGAGAATTCAAGCCTCAGAGCTTTTTTCCTCCTTTTCCAGAGGCAGCAGTGGAAATAGATACAAGACTTTATCAGATAAAAGTCTTTTCAAGCAACACTTTGTGAATATGCTGAAGGGAATGACTTTCAAACTGAGTCTTTAGGACTAGATTAAACACCCAGTTTTCTTCAGAAAACCCTTGAAACTCACACCTGCATGCCCTGAAATAAAACAGAAGGCAGGAAATAGATCACAGAAAAACTACCAACTAGAAGAAGCACACTCCCATAAATTCTGAATGAACACAAGAGCAAACAGCTGAAAAAATTGAATTAAGTCCTGAGAAGGAAGCAGTGCTGCCCCTGCAGCCCAGGGAGGATCGATGCTGGGCTGAGTCATCCTTCCCTCCACAAAAACCTCTCATTCATCCACCTGCTCTGCCCTTTTGGGGTCATCCACCCCTTTCTCCTCATCTATTCTGGCCCCTTCACACTGGTCTCAATCAGTCCTTGCTGTGGAAAAAAACCAACCCCAAACCAGCTACAAAATGTCAGAGAAATTCAGGTTAATGCCAAGGGCTCAGGTGGAGGGGTGTCCCTAGAGCATCAACCCCAAGCCCAGGCCGTCCCAGGATCCTGGGGACAGATGGGGACAGGCAGCAGCAGCAGCTCTGGACAGGGGGGTTTCTCCAGGAGGGCAGCAGAAAGGGGGAACCTCCTTTCTGTGCCCCCACCCAGGAGGTTCCTCATCCCCTGCTGCAGAGCTGGGGCTGAAATCCCATTTTCCCTTCTCTCCACAACCCTCTCTATTTAATTAAGAGCCTGGAGAATCAAACTCCAGCATTTCAGAGAGCAAGGTCGTGTCCAGAGCACGCTGCCCAACATCTGCTTTCCTGGTAATTGGCCCAGAGTGGCAATTTGTCCATGGTTTGAAGATAACGAGCTTCCCATTTGTGTTCCAGCCATCTAAACTTGCAGATAAGGACAGGAGCTGTGGCTGTTGGATGTCAGCTTCTCTCTGGATACAAAACTGCCTCTGCTGCTGCCCTGCCTCCCACCCCACAGCACTGCTGCCCATCAATACAGAGGTTAAGCAACTTTTTTTTGAAGTCTGGCTGCACTCAGACTCTCAAGGTACTGAAATGTCACATATTTAAATATCAGCTGTCACAATAACAAGAGTAATTATGGTTATCTTGGCCCTGTTAGCAATACTAAGCAACAGGGTTTTTAAAAGTATTGAAATCTCCACACAGAACTCAAAAAAACCCCAAAAAACAACCTCTAAAAATATTATCAGAATAGCCAAAATGATTTCTACTGAGTGTTTATCTTGTGAAAAACTCTTATAGAAGTTCTGCCATTTACCCAAAAAATCTGCAGACAGCAGTCAAACAGAATTGCTCACCATAAATTATCGAGGCTTTGGGCTTTATTTTCAGGTGGCAAGAAAAGTTTGAAAGAAAGGAAAGTTTTTAGGATCTCCCAGGAGATTTAGGCTGGAGAAGACCCGTGCCCAATCCCCACCTTGTCACCAAGAGCACTGAGTGTCACATCCAGGTGACACCTCCAGCGATGGGGATCCAAACCTCCCTGGGCAGCTCCAGGGCCTGAGCACCCTTTCCATGGGGAAATTCCTGCTGATGCCCACCCTGAGCCTGCCCTGGTGCAGTTTGAGGTTGCTTCCCCTCATCCTGGGAGCAGAGGAGCCTCTTTGCTGGAACAACCCCTGTGCACGGTGTCCCTCCCTCTGCCCCAGCTCAGCTCCCACCTCTGCACACACTTGAGGTGTTTTTCCTCCAAAGGAGGAGCAGAACCACACCTGGCCAGTGCTGCCAGCAGAGCTGTGCCCAGAACAACCCAGGCCCTCCCCACGAATCTCATCCCATTCCAAATTTCTCTGCCCTCAGCAGGATTCTCTCCCAGATCAGCCCCTGGGAGGGATTTATTGCTCTGCCATTCCCATCTTTGCCCTCTGGCGGCTCAGGACAGCCCAGAGCTCTCAGAGCCTTCCAGCAGTGCCCCTCTGCAGCTCGTACCTGTCCAGGGAGATGCAGCAGAGGTGCAGGATGGATGCTGTGGTCAGCAGCACGTCCAGGGAGGTCCTCACCAGGCAGAACATCTCCCCATAGATCCAGTTGTCCTGAACCAGCTCCATGGCTCCAAAGGGCATCACCAGCACTGACACCAGCAGGTCAGCAAAGGCCAGGGACACGATGAAATAGTTGGTCTTGATTTTCCTGCAAGGCAGATCACAAAATTAGGGTGGGTTCAGTGCAGCCTCCACTCGTGGACAGAGATTCCAGCTTGAATTTGGGGTTAATTTGCTCCATCGCACTAAAAGCTCCTCTCTAAAAACTAAAATCACACTAAAAACTCCTCACTTTATATGGTCACCCCTGGCTTGCTCCTGGTTTTTAAAGCTGAATAGCCACCATTTTCCTGGCCTAAATCTTTCTGCTCATCCAGAGGAGCAAATGGATGCTCACAGGCCTCTGCATGTGGCTCAGCCTCACAGCTTGCACTGGAGACTCTGGGGTGGAGGAAGGGGATTTTATTTTAACTTGTAAATGGCAAAAATCCTTCCAGAAAGCACTAGAGAATAATCTAGACTGAAGCTGTAATTTTAACTTGAAGAGTACTTTTTAAATCACAACAATAAAATAGAATTAAATCCATTAAAAATCCCACGCAGCGCATGAATAGAGGCTGTTAAATCTCTCTCTGCTCCTAAGGCTAGGCTGACAATTCCCAGGGTTAGCAGCAGCCTTGAGACAGGAATTGTGCCTGTGACCCCCTCAAATCATGGGCAACATTTGCTAAGTTGTGCTGGTGCTGCACAACCACAACCAGACCTTGGTCTGTGTGCTGCTGATGAGCTCATTGGGAAATCTGAGATGGGAAAGGGCCAGAGGCCAACCTGCTTCTGCAGGGAATCGCTGCTTAGATGTGCTTCTCACTGATTTGTCTGGTTTTCTACAGAGAATGCTAAAAAACAAGGATGGGAATTAAAAAGCACTGTGGGATGAGTTGAGGGCAGGTGTGGCCACGATATTTTCTGAGAAATCCCTTTGCCAGGATTTTTCTCCAGAGAGTTTGAGACAGCCAGACTGTGATTGGCCATTAGTTAAAAACAACCAACGTGGACCAATCAAAGATGCACCTGTTGCATTCCACAGCAGCAGATAATTATTGTTTTTCTTTTCCTCTGAGGCTTTTCGGCTTCTCAGGAGAAAAAATGCTGGCAAAAGGATTTTTCATAAAATGTGTCTGTGACAGGCAGGGAGGGTCTGCAAGGCAGGGGCACTCCCTGGGGGCAGCTCCTGCCTTCAGCTCATCAGGAGCCCCTGGGTGGGCTCACCTGAGCTGCCTGTCCAGGCACAGGGCCACCAGGACCAGCAGGTTGGCCATGGTTGGCCACCAGGACCAGCAGGTTGCCATCTCAACACCACAATGTTCGTGCATCTGGGACTTAACCCACTGTAGCTCTGATATTTTCTGAAAAATCCCTTTGCCAGGATTTTTCTCCTGAGAAGCTGAGAGGCCTCAGAGGAAAAGAAAAACAGTGATTATCTGCTGCTGTGGAATGCAACAGGTGCATCTGTGATTGGTCTCATGTGGTTGTTTCTAATTAATAGCCAATCACAGTTAGCTGGCTTGGACTCTGAGAGTCACAAGCTTTTGTTATCATTCTGATTTTAGCCTTCTGATGAAATATTTTCTTCTATTCTTTTAGTATAGTTTTAATATAATATATATCATAAAATAAGAAATCAGCCTTCTGAAACATGGAGTCAGATCCTCATCTCTTCCCTCGTCCTGGGACCCTTGTGAACACCACCACAGCCCCCAGCAGATCCCCACTGTTCCTCAGCCAAACATCAGCCTGTTTGATTGCTCCTGAGCAGCTTCTACAGGCAATTCAAACACTCCCAGTGCTACAGAGCCATTGGTCCCCACACCCCCAGCCTCTGGACCAGCCACATGTCAGGAGAGTTGTTACTGGCTGGAACCTCTGTCAGTCAGCGCAGACTGCTTCATGGAGCCGGGCTGGATTTCTTATTTATCACTGGGTTAATGCTTTAAAAAACCACCGAGCAGCCTGTGCTGCAGCAGCCGGGAGGGGCAGTGTCCCAGGGGCTCACCTGAGCTGCCTGTCCCGGCACACGGCCACCATGACCAGCAGGTTGCCCAGGATGGCCATGAGGATGACGGCGGAGATGAAGGAGAGCAGCAGGATCTTCTCCGCGATGCCGAAGCCCTCACTGGAACTGGGGGAACCAGAGACAAAGGTGTGAGAAACAGGGCTCACCCCTTAACATTTTTCTAAGTTTAATAAGGGATAAAAGGGACAGTACAGTTGGGCTGCTTGGCAAACTGCCCTGAGCACACCAGTTAGTTAAAACAACTTTCATTATATACTTTTCCATTGCACTGATCAGACGAATATTTATGAAGATTATACATATTCAAATATTGCTCTGAGTTCTTTCACATGTTCTGGGAATTCTTTAGTTTTGTTTCACTCCTGACCCGTCGTGCAATAGTGCAGATTTGAGTGTTGGGAGTTGTGTATATCATTTCCTCACAATGTACATAACATTTCCTCACAATTTATATGTAATTTCCTTACATCTCCATTCTCTTTACACACAAATAAATCATGTTATTTTCCATGCTGAAGCATTTTGGTTTGGTTTTTTTTTTTTTCCCTGTAGTTTTTTCCATTTTTTTCACAAGGTTTTAGTATTGTAAAATCACAGAATGGTTTGGGTTGGAAGGGACCTTTAAACTCATCTCATTCCACACCTTCTGCTGTCCCAGGGTGCTCCAAGCCCTGTCCAGCCTGGCCTGGGACACTCCTGGGATGGGAATTCCATCCCCACCCTCCCCACCCTCACAGGGAAGGATTTTTTCTTACCTGTAACCTCAATTTCCCCTTTTTCAGTCTGAACCCATCACTCTTTGTCACTGCAGTTCCTGATGTGATGTGACAAGGACTAATGGGTTCAAACTTTCCTCAAGACAAGCATTTTACATCTTCAGTTTTGAAATCTACGTAATGTTTTGCCTTTTTCTCTCTTCACTCTGTGCTACAAAACACAAAACAGTCTGGCTCTTTTTTTTTTTTACCTCCTTTTTTTTCTTTTTTTACTTAGTAATTTTTCCAGAGTTAGGAAAAGGAAATCATTTTTTTCGAAGTGCTAATTTTCCCCTACTCTGAGATCAATAATTTCTTTCAGTTAACAAAGAGGAAGAAAAGAAAAAGAAAGAATAACACAAAACCCCCCCACACAATGTCAGCCATATTTTAAATCTGCATTTCTACAAATAATTTGCTGTATCAAAGAAAGTTGTTATTTTTTTTCAGAAGGTAACACCCAGCATGCAATAAATTCCTCATAAGCCTGATTTTATTACAAAATTTTGATATTTTTCTCCTAAAGCTGTTTCTAATGATATATCCCGAATAAACTGCATCCTAAACCTTCACCTGCTTATGTGACTTTACAGGTGGGGAAGGGGTTTTTCCTGTTATCAATTGTGGCTGGAGATAAAGTGGCATTAAAAGCAACACTTGACACTAATTCAGCAGGGAAATTCCTTCTCAGCCTACAGAGCTGGTGCTGGACACCCAGGATTAATGCTGTGAGATTGCTCAGGTAATTGAAAAATGGAACTGTCATTGGGTTTTACCCTGACTGGCCCTGGGGTCACTTTTCATTTACTAAACAACACCCCAGGCTTTTTACACTTTATCTCACTGAGCTCTCCCCGATTTGGAGAAAAGCTAAAAGAGATTCGAAACTTCTGGCACCCAGAAATGTTGAGTTTTACTCACCCAAACAAGCTCTGGAAACGCCAGAGGAGCGCAGCCCTGAGCCCACATCCCTGCAGACATTGCCTGGGGCGTTTTCACCTCTCAGGGATTTAAATCCACATTCCCCACCCTGCGCTGAGGGTGGTGGCATCCCTGGGCAGAAGCGGTCACCGCCAGGCTCCGAGCAGAGCCCAGCAGGGCAGGAACTGCCCCTGGCACACTTGGGAGAGGAACTTTAGCTCTGAAATCGCTTTTGGGAGGGTTTCCCTCGTGCCATTTCCCACTGCTCCCCCGGGGAACATCGAACAGCAGATGCCTCGCTGGGGTGCTGGAGGGATTTCATCTGGGCTCTTTCTGCCTTTGGAATAATCCATCATCAGGAATACGTGTTAATTATTCAGTCTGAGTAATTCCAAGTTGTTAATAATGGAAGAAGTGGATATTGCTGTAAATTGAAATCAATGGTTTGCATAACATCTTTTATCAAATCGGAGTGCTCTGGCTCCCAAGCTTGCCTCCCTCTTCAATAAAGCAGAGATTGATGGGTTTGCTATTATGAGGAAATGAGATTCAGGCAAAATGATTGCTGGTTAGCAGGAATATAGAAATCACTTAAGGAAAAAGGTGAAATACTGATGGGGAATGAATGCTTAAAACCCACATATGGACATATTTAAAAAGCTCTTCTGCATAGTCATTAATGTGAAAGTAAAAAGAAGGGTAATTACTCTTTCAAGCTCAATTTTCACTTTCCTGTAAACACCCCAACTTTTCTAAATGAGCTCAAGTGCTTTTGCATATTTTCTGCAGCAGTTAAAGAGCACAGATCAGTCATGGGGGCAGAGCAGGCACCTTCCCTGCATCCCATTGCACACAGAGGGGAAACCCCTGAGATTAAAAACTCACAGCAACGGGAGCCTCAGAAAGAGTTCTCTTGATTTAACATTCCCTGGGGTGTGGGGAATAAAGGGTTGGGCTGATCATTTCCAGCCAGGGCTTTTCCCTCTGTAACATTTCATAACCACAAATAAGCTGTCATTGGCCTCTCCTCCTTCCTGCTTCCCCGATTATTCCTAGGCATAAAAAAATCATTAGGATTTAAGCACCTACAAATCGAGATAAGCTGTTTATGAGTAAAGCTGATAATGTGGCTCAGTACAGAAACATGACAATAAGGAAGTGATGATTTGATCTCTGCCTTTCCAGCTGTTCCCACGTCCTTTTCTAAAATATTAATCAGAAGTCAGCATTAATCCAGAAGCATTTAATTTCCTTTAATGCCTTTAAATGCTGCATTGCTTCACTTCAGCCCGTGCAGATGGCAGGACAGCTCCCAGCAGATCCCAGTCAATTATGTCCTTCACTTCTGTTTTAGAAACAGGCTGAAATTAATTAAAGTATTGACAAGCCAGGAATAAACAGCACTCCACGTATCAAAATAACTCGGTCATATGATTCGCTTATTTGAGGTTTTGTTTAGAAAAAAAATCAAATAAATTGTGGTGGTGGGGTGGGAGGGAAGGGATGAGGTTTTCTCCTTTTGTGCTGGTTTGAAACAAAACTCCTGATACCATCACCAACCCTGCCCCATGAATCTCCCGGAGGCTGAAAGCTGCAGTGCTCCAGAGAATGAATTGTTTTAAGCAGCTGATAACACTGATTAAAACCAATTGTCAGGATGAAGCAGAGAAGACAGGCAGTTTGAATGTTTCAGAAATTGCTGTGTGTGGGCTGGAGCAGTCAATCCGTGCTGGGAGCGCTCCCCGGTTTGGGGACAGGGACCTGCTGGGGCTGCCACACACGGGGGGAGCTGGGGAGACACCAGGACCTCCAGCCCTGCTCCCACCTCAGCCTCCGGGCCTGAATCTGGAATATCCTGAGCTGGGAGGGACCCACAGGATCACCCAGCCCAGCTCCTGGCCCTGCACAGCCCCAAAATCCCACCCTGGGCCCCCCTGGAGCAGTGTCCCATTCCCTGGGGAGCCTGGGCAGTGCCAGCACCCTCTGGGGAAGAACTTTTCCCTAAAATCCCCCCTGACCCTGCCCTGGCCCAGCCCCAGCCCTCCCCTGGCTCCTGTCCCTGTCCCAGAGCAGAGATTGGAGCTGCAGACCCTGAAACACATTGCAGATGCCAGTCTGGGTCTGGCTGTACATCTCCTTTCAGTGCTTGTGTACATCTCCTTCTCAGGTGCTCTGCCTGGAGAAGGGTTCAGGGGTCCTGCTGCTGGATTTTCGTAGAATCAGAGAACCACAGAAAGGTTTGGCTTGGAAGGGATCTTAAACAGCATCTACCTTCACTCCCCCAGCCATGGGCAGGGCCACCTTCCATCAGAACTGGGTAAAGAATTTCTTCCTAACACCTAATCTAAATCCTGCTTTTATGTTAGTTTAAAACAGTGCCCCCTTTTCCCATCTCTATCATCCCTATCTCTCTCTCTGTATATATCTCTATATCTATCTCTCTATCCATCTCTCCATCTCTCTATATCTCTGTATCTCTCTATCTCTCTATCTTTCTCTCTCTCCCATCCCCTCAGCCTCTCCAGCTGCACAATCCCAGCGCCCTCAGCTGCTCCCCCATGGCCCCTCCAGACCCTTCCCCATCCCCTGTCCCCCTTGGGAGGCTCTCCCAAGCTTTAGGGATGTTTTTCTCACTGTGGTGCCCAGCCTGCCCCCAGGACTGGAGGTGAGGCTCAGGGAGCTCCCAGTGCCAGCCCAGCAATCCCTGAGCTCCCTCCCTGCTCTCTCCCTGCTCTCTCCCAGCTGGCAGCAGCAGAACTTCTCCTTTTGCTCAGTGGAAATTGGATCTGGGGCCGAGCACTCACCCAGGACCAGGAGATGATTTATCATGGGCTGAGCCAGAGGCAGGAGTTTGCACCTGGGGAATGAGGGAGGAAATAAAGCCAGGCCTGGGGAGCTCTGGGCTCTGCCTAAGGCCTGGCTCTGCTCCTTGGCAGGCAGCAGATCCCCAGTTACATAATTTACACCCACATGTGAGCAGATAGCACTGCAGGGCTGATGCATGTGAGCACAGCCCTCAAAACCCATTAGACTGTCACCTAGAATATAAGCTAAAATTAACTTCTGAAATCAGCAGGAGATTAAGATCACAGTATTTACATGGAGCAAAGGCAGCTGCTGCAAATCCTTTGTTTGGCACCCCTCTGACAACTTCCAGAGAGCCCTTGTGCCACCCTGGCACATCCACCAGGGCTCTGCAGCACCCTGGATTAGTCTTTTTTCCTTAAAATATATTTGCAAGTGTGCAGACTTTAATCCAACTGTCCCCTCCACGTGCAGAACATTCCCCCTGTGTTCTCCCAACACTTTGGGAGGTGCAGCCCAGGGAGGAGCTGGAGCTGCCCAGAGGAGGCACCAGGAGGCTCAGAGGGATGGAGCAGCTCTGCTGGGAGAGCTGGGGCTCTGTGCAGAGCCAGAGTGTTTGAATGGAATTGCCAAACACCCCACAACCCAATGAAAAAACCCAAATCTCTGGCTTAGGCAGGGATTTGGACACACTACGCAGCCCAGCAGAGATGCTGTAACAATCATTTCTCTTTGTAAATGCTGAATAAAACCAAAGATCAAACACAAGCTTAATCAGAAATGCCTTGATCAGTTCCTGATTAGAATTAGAAAGTGAGCCCCCAGCCTCTGCCAAACCAACAGCAGCTTCATGAGGAACAGAGGGGATGAAAGAAGCAGAATAGCAATCCTGCCTTTTGGTGCATATTCCATAACCACAATGTGATTATCCCCTCTTTTCTAGGTGGCTTTGCCTCTCTCCTGTCACACACAAGGCTGACTGCTCCACAACAAACAGCACAGAGCTGTGCTCAGGAGAGATGATGGAGTCAAGCACCTCATTTCCAATATTCCCAATAATCCTCATTCATTTCCAATATTCCCAACAATCCTCATTCATTTCCAATATTCCCAATAATTCTCATTCATTTCCCTTCCATATTCTCCCAGTGCTGAAGGCAGAGCCCAGGGTGCATTTCTGCACAGGAATGTTTGTCGTTTGGCCGCTGTACAGAATTATTTTACCTCACAGAGGCATCACCATTACACACATGCACAACTCAAGCTTTACCTCAGGAGTTTAGAAACAGGGAGGGACTGGGTGCAGATCCATGACGCAGAGTGGGAAAATAAAGGTTTAGGTTCACACCAAACATACTCTGAGCGCCCAGATTTCTCACAGAATTAAGAAATTGAGATTCATTGCCTCCTGCAATGGCCAGCTGCAAAACTGGTGTGCACAGAGCCCATAACTCTTCAGGAGCTGTGCTGCTGCTCCTGGGCTCAAAGCATTTAATGTCCCATCTTTTTATACCTTTTCCTGTAAAAATTCCCCCCAAATAAGCCCTGCCCTACACCCAGAGATTTGTTACCACTTGATCAAAACCCCCTCTGGCAGTTCTCAGTCATTCTCATTCTGACTTCTCTTTCTCAAACCTTTCTTCCCAAATCTTTGCCCAAAGCCCAGACTTGCCACATATTCAAATCAGAAACCATGGAGGTCCTGCTCTGCTTTTTCAAACAATATCTGCAGTCAGGAAAATATTGTTAGATGAGAGACATTTAGTCAAGACCCCTGGAAGTGTCCTGGCACGAGGCTGGGTATTAAAATCTCCAGGCTGTGCCCTTTTCCCACTGCCTGTTTACATCCTGGACAGCAAGAGACAAATACAGCTATTGGCTGTCTAACTTCTGATGTTTCCTGGAGAGTTTCCCAGTTTCAAACCTCCAGAGGAGCAAAAAAGTTCCTTGCAGTTACCTCTGCTAATGGAAGACTTGGCACAGACAGGATAAAACATTGATTTCTAAAATACATTTTATTTGAGACCCTCCCTGACCCCCTGTGTGACTCCAAGCCACACAAAAACAGTTCCCAGCTCGTTTTGAGCTTTACTATAAAAAGCCAAAGTTTGTTCAAGATCATTCCAGTGGTGGCAGCCAGAAACCTCCCAGCCCCTGGTGTCCACCAGCTCACTTTTATGCCCTCACTGGTGTGGAGGCTCCAGACAGGTGTCGTCTCTAAGCGAGGACCTGGAATGCCCTTGACTCAAGAGCAGAACCCTTCAATTCCTCGGTTTTTGGTTAAACCTCCTCCTCCATGCCCAGCTAAGTGCATGCTCTGAATGCTCTCCACAAAGCCCTCACCACATTGCTCACTCCAGATAAACAGGAGAGGAGGCCCAGGTGCCCTGAGCATGGGGAGTGCAGGCTCAGCTCAGATGGAGCCGATGCCACCCAGGAGGCAGGACCAGCCTGGGAGGCCCTGGGAGTGTTTGTTAATTGTTCGTTAATTGTGTTCAACTGGGGCTGAGCAGGGCAGGAGCTCCCAGCAGGAAGGTGCTCACCTGCAGGGGTCCCTGACTGCTGGGAACAGCCGCTCCTGGCAGAGAGGGCAAGGCAAACAGGGGGACAAGTGGAACTTTGCCAGCCTAGAGCTGGGGGTGAGCCCTGGAAATCAAGGGAGGTGTTGTGGGAAGGCCCTGGCACTGCAGCTGCCCTGGGCATAGGCTGGCAATGAGGCCCAGCCCATTTCAAGCCCTGGAGCCCAGCCTGCCCCAGGAAATCCCAGGTTTTAGGATTATTTTCACATCCTTCTACAGCCTTTTCCAGATCTTCACTCACTGCCCCTCTGTGCACAGACACTGCTGCTAAAAATGTCATTCAAGACATCAAAAAGTTCATTTTTGTGGGCCAGCTCAGTGCAGGGAATTTCCATGTGCACAGACTGCTCTGATAAAAGCAGATGCAGCCTCACAGAGGAGTGTGGGGACCTGAGCTCCCCGTGGGGCTGGGCACAAACACCAACAGGAGCTGCCCCTCTGCACCCCCAGCTCTATTTCCAGAGCCTGTGTGTCTCCCTTGCACAGCTGCCATCAGAGCACACTATTAATTTGCAGGAGCTGGAGCCAGGCTTAAAAACTCCATTAATTAAGTGTTGGCGGAGGTGTTTGGAAAGATGTTCCCATAAATATAGTGCTTTAAAGTGTTTCCCTAGAAACTGAGAAAAGAGTTGAACAATATGAAAAACACCCAGGCTGTGACTCCCCCATGGAGCAGGGCCTGGGCTGGAGGGAGCGTTTAGGAAAGGGAACTTTTCCCCCAGGGTTCTTTTGGCTACTGGAAATTCCTGGCTGGTAGCACAAAATGTAAAAGTGAATTTTTATCATTCCTTGCTCCCTCCTGCCTTGCCCTGGTGCTGCTGGCAGGTGGGGGATGCTCTGTGGCTGCAGGTTCAGGAACGCCCCAGGCCTTTGTGTGCACTCCTCCCAAAGCGTCCCTGCTGTGCCCAGCCACACCAGCACCTCCAGGCACAGAGAGGATAAACCTGCAAACCCCACAGCCTCTTTCAGCTGGCTGCTTACAGCATTTCATGGAATCACTGAGGTGGGAAAGCCCTCCCAGAGCACTGAGTCCCAGCTGTGCCCTGTCCCCACCCTGTCCCCAGCCCAGAGCCCCGAGTGCCACCTCCAGGGACGGGGATCCAACCCTCCCTGGGCAGTTCCAGTGCCTGAGCCCCCTTTCCATGGGGAAATTCCTGCAGTGCCCCCCTGAGCCTGCCTGAGCCCCCTTTCCATGGGGAAATTCCTGCTGTGCCCACCCTGAGCCTGCCCTGGCCCAGCCTGAGGCCGTTCCCTCTGCTCCTGTCCCTGTCCCCTCCTGGCAGGAGCCGTGCAGAGCCACAGGGGCCCCCCTGAGCCTCCTTTGCTCCAGGCTGAGCCCCTTCCCAGCTCCCTCAGCCACTCCTGGGGCTCCAGACCCTTCCCCAGCCTGGGGGACCAGGTGGAGAAGACAGGATTTGGCAGAAAATCTTCCCAATCAGTTCATTTAGCTCTGCAGAAATGCAAGAGCAAATCCCTCTCTGGCTGGGCGCTGCTGATCCCACAGAAGGATTAGAGTTGATCTTCCCTTGGAAAGGGAAGGAGGAAGAGAGCTCCAGGCTGACTGTGGCCTGTTAAATGACATTTTATAGCCTGCTATTTCTCACCTAAACACAACTGTGATCAAAGGACTTGAGATAAACAATGATTTAATGACTCCAAGTGTAGGAGCTGGAGAGGTTTTGAAAAGACCTTGTGTACACAGGAATAAACACTTTATTGCAACCTCAGCTGTTTGCTTTCCATGAATCCCCACTGCCAGGGCACTCAGAGCACTCAAACTCTTCCCTCAGCTCCTTCCATTTCCTACACTTTGGGTCATTTTGGTGCCTGTTTGGTTGCAATCACTCAGCCCAGCTCTTGTCCCCCTCAGGAGTGGCTGGCAGCGTCCTGAGCAGGGGATGAGGGCACCCCCAGCTCCTCTAGGACATCCTGGAGCTCCAGGGATGGGTGTTTGGGTCCCTCTCTCTCCCTCCATGACTCTTGCTCCTGTTTCTGCCAGGTTTGGATGGGGAGAGGAGATTGAGGACCCTCCCTGCCTCCTCCTGCCCGTGCCCGGCACCAGGAGCCAAACCCATCCCAGCTCCACGGAGAGAAGGAGCCAGCACAGCAAACTCCAGCGTTTGGGACTCCCCAAACACACAAATCCCTGCCAAGGGTGTGGGTGGAGGTCAGCTGTCAGCACCAGCGCTCCCCATGCCTCTGTACCAGGGTTTTGGGTTAAAAAATGGGATTTTGCCTTTGCTTCCAAACAAACACAAGCAACCCAACCGATGTGATTCCTTGTTCCCTCACCTTCTGCTCATTCCTCAAAGTCAAGATAAGATTAATGAGCTGCACACAGAACTGCTGGAGGGCTCTGCACTTTTCAAGCCACGAAAACACCTTCAGCAGCAAAGTGAGAAAAGCAAAGCTGATAAAGCCAAGTTTGGGAGCAATTAACATCAATCTCAAATTCAGTGGGTTTGGGGGCTCAGCTTAAAAATAAAAAGCAATTACTGCTGTGGCAAACTGAAGTAATACCCTGTTTTTGCAAAGTTGACTTAGCAAAGGGAGTCTGCCTTCACCAGCAGCTGGAATTAAAGGGGTTTTGTAAAAGCTGTTCACCAGCATTAAAGGTGCTGGTGATTTTTTTTTTCACCTGTTTATCCAGAGCGTAACAACCTGAGGAAACAAGAAACCTTTCCTGAGTGTGAAGCACTCAGGACAATATCCCAAAATCTGCCTGGAACACAACTGTGAGATCAGTATTTCCATATTTCCCACGTGTGGGGAAAGCCAGCATCCATAAAGGGGACAGAGGAGTCATGCAACTTGATTAGAATAAAAGGAGAGAGCCCACTGGGGAATCTCAAAATCCCTTTTATCCCAACTGCTGGGTGCCTGTAGCCCTCTTCCTTTCCCCACTGGTTCTGTGATAGGCTTTAAAGTGCTGAGCCTTTATCTGTGACCCTAAAGTTCAGGAGTCAAACCTGCCTGGGGTCTGTAACAGCCTTGCCCTTGAGGCTGCTGGAGACATCGAGAGCCATTTCAAAGCCATTAATTAACGCCCTGGAATTGTTTGTGAAGACATTAACACACATCTTCCCCTATCAGCATTAAGGAGATTTTCCAAGGGAAACTTCAGCCAGCCCAGGAAAATCAGGTGCCAGCTCTGAGCAAAGCTCAGATTCTCAGTTAAATGCCATTTCCTAAATTGTTGCAACGGGTAAAGAGGAAAGAAAAGGGAAGAAAGGTGAGGGGGGAAAAATAAGGCAGGGCAAAAGGTGGAGGGAAAAGGATGGGAAAAAAGGAGGGGGGGAAAGGCAGGAAAAAAAGCAGGCTAAAGAAAAAAAGGCAGGGAAAAAGAAAGGAAAAATCAGACAGGAAAAAACATGTGGGGGGGAAATGGCAGAACAAAAAGTTGGGAAAAAGGGGGTGGAAAAAAAAAGGAGGGTGGGGGTGAAGGGAGGAGAAGGAGCAGAGGGAAAAGGGCAGGAAAAAAAGGCAGAAAAATGCAGGGCAAAACTGCCATGCAGAACTGGTGTAGATAAGAGTCACGTGTGCTCCAAAAATACAAGAGAATGAGATTTAGCTCCCATGACATAAGGACGGGCTGTCAGACCACCAGGAGCTCTGCTTCATTCCTGGCACCTGGGAATGCTCTGCAGGGAGATGATGGAGCCTCACCCAAAGTCTGGTGAGGCTTTCATAGTCCCAAACACGGCACAATTGTGATTTACACTGGTAAGAGCCCAAGCCAGGCAGAGCTTGGCCTCTCTGGATTGCTGTAACCAAATTGAGGTTTTCATTTCAAACCCCTTGACAGGATCCCATTAACCTACTGCCTGTAATAAATGTACCCAATAACAATCTCTGAAACACGTGAAATTACAAAATCCAATAAAATATAAATAGGAAATACTCGTGGGTCATTTATTTTTCTACTCTGGAATTAGAGAAAATGAGGTCTGCCACCTCCCTCGAGCTGTGATGAATGCAAGTTCCAAACTGAACTGTCAAAATTTTCCAGGAATGTCTCTCCAACATCACACTGCAACCTTTTCAAAATTCATAACATTTTCTACTGAAAAGAAATCCTTGACTCGTCTAGGCCACGTTTGACACTCCTCCAAACACCAGGGTGATGTCACGTCCTCAGAGGAGCTCCCAACCAGGAAACCCCAATCCAGGCCCTGCTGCATGAGCAGGGAGTTTTATCATATCAGCAGGCAGGGAGGGAATGCTCCCTGCAGCCCTGCAGATGCATTTGAGGGTCCCTGCCCAGCCCAGCTCAGGGGCTGCAGCAGCTGAGTCCTTCCTCCTACCTCACATTCACATCCAGCTCTTCCATCACAGGCAGCAGGCTCAGGTAGCTGGGAGTTCAACGTCCATAGGAGAGACCTCATCCTGCAGGGGAGAGAGGAATACAGGGATTGGTTCCAGGATCTCCCATAAATGCAGATTTCCCCCATTGCAGGCACTCACTGGAGGATCCAGGTGCCCTCGGTGTTTTGGCCCCCTTGCACCCACCAGCTCATGTTCAGCTGCTTTACACCAGCACTTCCAGCTCCTTTTCCATCAGGCAGCTTTCCAGCTCTCCCCCCAGCCTGGCTCTGCCCATCCCAAATCACCTGCACACCTGCAAGACTTCCCCAGCAACTTCCCAACTTCCAAAGGTACAAAAAGGAGCTTGAATAGAGCCAAGCTGAAGAAAGTTTGCAAAGCCCAGGTGGGAAAACACAAGCAAGAAGGCTTGGTAAATTAGTTTCTGTTTTTACACAAACCTAAAACATTGACTTACCACTAAATTAAACCAGGTTTCCTGTGACACTCTATTGTGCAGCCTTATGAATACTTAATAGCAGTGCTGTAATTACAAAGAACTAAATGCTTTGCAGCTTGAGTTAAAATAAATGTACTTACTTCCAGCACCACTAAGTGATGTAAATATTAATGGGGTTTTTAACTCTATCAAAATTCCGTCCTGACTCCAAAGAAATGAATGCACCATCTTAATAATGTGCTTGTGCATTTGCTGCTGCTAATCCAGTGGAAAAAATAGGCTCAGTTTCGGAGCACTTGAGGCTGTTGATTACCCCTTGTGCTGTCTCCAGGGAGCCAGGGAGAAAGGCACCACCACAGCCTGTCAATGCCAGCCCAGATGCAAATAATGCCACTGTGGTTACTTGGCTTCAAAGGAAAATGAGAATAAAAGTGCCTCAGCCTTCCCAGACACTGATGGCAGCTTTGCAATGCAAATGAGCCCCCCACTCTGCAGACCTGGCTGGTGCTTGCCAGAGGAGTAATTCAGGATGTGTGTATTAGACAGCATTTTGCAAGGGAAATTTGCTGGAGTCAAAAGGATATTTTTGTCAAAAAGGCAGAGTTTGGCTGGCCCCTGTTTGCAGCTTAAAGCTTCAGCTGGTGGTTCTTTGGGCAATCTGCTGATTCAAAAACTGCTGCTGTGTTTTGCAAAGAAAAGGGGGAGAGGTCTAGAGGTTCACCTCCGTGTCCCTGAGGCCTGACCTCCAACCTGAATTTGGAGGAAAAAGCCAAAAATCCACTCTCCTGTGCTCCTGCTCTGGAGTTCTTCCATAGGACAAAATACCTGGTGTGGTTTCACCCTGTGAGATATCAACATAAAATTAATTCTGATTTCTCCTGCAAAACGGATGAAAAACTTTTCAGTGGTTTTGTATGTCAAAATTCCAGTTAGGGGGCATCTTTCTTCCTTTGCTCTTCTAGAAAAAAATGTCATTTTAGCATCAGTAACACTGATGTTACACAATATCTGTACCATCTTGCTATCATGGAGTCTTCTACAATCACTGAAACTTTCTAGATAAGAGTGAAATAAAAACCCCAAACCAACCCCAAAAACAATTTCTAAAACGGGGTAAAAAAATCTTCACAAACAGACAAAACCCCCCAAAACCCAAAGGCAATCCAGGAGGCAGCAGGGAAAGGCTGCACTGGTGGCACTGGGGATCTCAGGGGTGCTCAGCTGCCAGGCTGAGCTCAGCTCACCTGGCACAGGAACTGGCACGGACACGTTTTATGAAAGATCCTTTGGCTAGGAGTTTTTTCTCCTGAGAAGCCTCAGAGGAAAAGAAAAATAATAATTACCTGCTGCTGTGGAATGCAACTGGTGCATCTTTGATTGGTCTCATGTGGTTGTTTCTAATTAATGGCCAATCACAACCCAGCTGTCTCGGACTCTCTGGTCAGCCACAAGATTTTATTATCATTCCATTTCTTTTCCTTTCCTTCCAAGCCTTCTGATGAAATCCTTTCTTCTATTCTTTCAGTATAGTTTTAAAATATCATTTTCTTTTAATATAATATATCTCATAAACTAATAAAACAGCCTTCTGAAACATGGAGTCAAGATTCTCATCTCTCCCCTCATCCTGGGACCCCTGTGAACAGCAGCACACAGCACTGTCCCCTTGGCCTGGCTCTGCCCCTTCTCCTCCTCCTCTCCTCAGGGAAATGGGAAAACCCAGCGAATGGGTAAATGGATAAAATGGATAAACCCCATCAATGGATAAATGAACGGATCCACCCCTGGATTTGAGGCATTAACAAAGATTTCACCTGTCACAGCCATGGGGGGCTGGCTGGTGGCCAGCAGGTGACCACAAGGCCCCACAGACTCACCAGATGTGCCCCCAGATGGCAGCAATGGCCACACCGTGTCCCCTGCCAGCAGCAGCTCACTGAGACGCTGCCACTCTCCGTCCCTGAGCCCATCAGCTCCTCTCTGCCACTGCTGAGTGCTGACAGCAGAGTTGAGTCACTGCCACCCCCATTTCCTGCAGTGCTGGGCTGGGAAGCTGCTCCACCATTGGGGTGCTGTTCACAGAGGTTCCAGGACCAGGGGAGAGATGGGAATCTTGACTCCATGCTTCAGGAGGCTGATTTATTATTGTATGATATATATTATATTAAAAGAAAATGATATATTAAAACTATACTAAAAGAAAAGAGAAAGGAGACATCAGAAGGCTTGAAAGGAATGGGATGATGATAAAATCTTGTGACTGCTCACAGCCTCGACACAGGTGGCTGTCACTGATCACCAAGTAAAAACAATTCCACATGCTGGGTAAACAGTTCTCCAAATCACATTCCAAAGCAGCAAAACATGGAGAAGCTGAAGCTTGTCAGGAGAAAAGATCCTGGCAAAAGGGTTTTTCATAAAATATGTCTGACACACCACAGTCCCAGGTGGGCTGAGCACTCTGCAAAGCCCATTTCCCTCCAGACAGACCCACCCTGGCCCTCCTGCTCTGGCAGGGATGGGTTTGAGCCCTGAACCCAGCCAGGAATGGGCAGGGACAGGCTGCAGAGGCAGGAATTCCTCCAGGAAAACCTGAACCCAGCTAGGAATGGGCAGGGACAGGCTGCAGAGGCAGGAATTCCTCCAGGAAAGCCTCACAGGGGAGCAGGGACATGGAGCACCATGAGCACGTGAAGAGCAGCTGGCAGCCTCTCCAGGACTCATTAACCAAGGAACAAAGCAAGTGAGGAGTCTCGCACACACCTTCCCAGCGAGTGCAATTTGACTTCCAGCCAAAAGCTTTTTTCCTTAAGTACAACAAGGTTCCTTACCTGAGACTGAGAGATTCCCCCTTAGGCAAGGCTGATGGATAAAATGGATTTTTTCACCCTGTATTCATCACAGACCTCAGTTCCTGAATGAATTGTGATTAAATCCATGTAACCAACTCCATCAGACACAAACTGTGCACAGGATGCTCAGACTGGACCCAGCTGCACCCAGACTCCATCAGGAGCTCAGAGAGCAGAGGGGTCCTCTGAGCCTCACAACTCACTGGGGGATCTCCCTGACCCTTTTGGGTCTCTGGTCACTGTGGAAATCATTTGTAAATCATTCTAGATCAATTTTAACTCTCTGTTCCTTTGTATTTTTCCTCCCTGTAGTAAGGAGCAGAGTGAGCCTTGCCATTGAACCTTTTTAATTCACACTTCTACCACATCCTACCAAACCCCTTCTGCCAATACCTTTGGACATAACTGAGTGATCAAAATTACCCATTTGTGACACTCTCTGCTGCACCACAGAGCAGGGAGGGAGATGTAAAAATAAACTAAACTAAAATGAAACAAAAAATACTAAAATAACTAAAAAAAAACCCTCCAAAATTAAGTAATAAACTAAAACTACTAAACTAAAATAATAATAATAATAATAATAATAATAATAATAATAATAATAATAATAATAATAAACAACTAAAATTTAAAAATATTATATTTATTTAATAGTATATATTTAATAGTCTTTAGTATTAAATAAATTATATTTATTTAATACTAAAAATTATTTTAAAATAAATAATAAAAATAAACTACTAAAACTAAAATAATAAATTAAATAATAAATAATAAACTAAATCTACTAAACTAAATTCAGTTTCTATGTCTCATGCTCTCAGTGAAGAGCTGGACTTATCACTGAGTGACTTTGCTCTTCTCTTTGTAAGTGTAAGATTAAAAATCCTCTTTATAATAACGCTTTGCCAGCTTTCTGGAGCACAGCGTGGGGTGCAGTAAGGGCTGATGCCAGTGCAGTTTTCTGGCAGACACATGGTTTTTATGGGGTAACACAGAGCAGATGATGTTTAGGGACTCTTTAGCCTTCCCCTGGAAATCGCTGTCCCCCCCAGCTCATGCAGGAGTTCCTGGAAGTGCAGGGAGTCATTCAGCTCCCATCCAGTGTGGGACTCCTGATTGAGACCAGCAGAGCCACTCTGACATAAATAAAGACTGCATTTACCATTAAATCCATGATTTCAAGAGGCTCCTCACTTTCTGTGGTGAACAGCTGCTAAACTGAAGCTGGGATTCAATAAAAAAAGAGCTGTTGCTCGATTCCCCACACATTTCACTTTTGGGGTGGTGATTTTCCTCAAAGCTCCATCATTATCAGGGAAAAAGAAGCTGTTAGCAGGGGTTAACTGGACCAGATCTCCCCAGCCCACACTAAACTGCTATTTTTGAAATGAGAGTCACCTCAATCCAAAGAAAACTTCTTGCTCATCACTGCAGAGAAGTCCAAAACCCTCCAAGTGTTGTAAGAGAATATCCTGCCCATGACAACACTTGAGGAACAGGAAATATCAAAGTGATTCACCTTGTCCTCTCCCAGATAAAAATGGGTTTATTTCCCTCAATTTCTGCCCCCTCCCACAGCACCTCTTGCCTTCCCTGTCTCTGCTGTCTCTTCTGTCCCCAGGAAGGACAGAGCTGATAAGGAGTCCCTCAGCTGTCAGCAGAGACAGATTGCTGGGCAGATTCAATCCAGCCTCATTCCAGCAGGGCAAAATGGAGCACTTTGCTTAAATACAGAAATTAAGAGGGACGTGACACATCCCCAAAAATGAAATGGAGTCCAGCTTGAAATACAGAGCACAGAAGAAATGTCTTTATATTTCTAAAGCCCTTTAAGGAAAGCCTCTGGCTTGCCCACCCCAACCTGGCAGAGTTTAGGGGTTCCCCAGTCACAGGTGGCACTGGGGTGACAGTGGCAGCCACACCTCGTGTGCAAACAGCATTTCTGGGTGCCAGCCTGGCCTTGACAGCCCCCAGCCATGCCCTCTGAGCCTCCTCAGCCTCACATCACATTACTCTGTCAATGGCAAAGCTTAAATTTCATCCTCGAGCACCAAAATAGCCCCAGCAGGCAGCAGAGTCCAAGGGCTGCTCCCCAGGAAAGGGCACGGCCGGGCGGTTGTGTCCTCCTGGATCAAATATTGACAGCAGTAAACTTCTCAAGGGTGACTTTGCTCCAGAGCAGAGGCATCTGCAGCGCTCCCTGCCTCTGCCAGGCTGTGTTTGTGTGAGGGAGAGGGAGCAGCTGTAAAACCTGTGGGTTATTGCCTGTGACAGGGCCGCTAGGAGCTCTCCCAGCTCGCTGCTCTCACCTTCAGCAATTACTGTCAGCTCTGCTGTCCAAACCCAGCCTTCAGCTGCACTCAAACCGCAGCCCAGAGACATCCCGTGGACAGCCTGGCTCTCTCAGAAGACCAAAAATACAGTAAGAGATGTCAATGAACAGCTGAAGGCAAGAGGGAGGGGTGAATCCTTTCTCACCACCCGACTGATCTGTGCTGTGCTCCCTCTTTGCTCGCAACTCTCCAAACCTCCTCAGAACGCACATTTTCCCCCCTAAAAACCTTCCAGCTTTTCTCCTCCTCACACCAGCACCAGGGTGAGGGAACTGCTGCCCCAGAAAGGCACCAGCTGTGCTTTCTGTGTCCAGTGACTGGTTTGTTTCCTGTGCATGCAGACTGGGAATGCTGGCGAATGTGGGAATCCCTCAGCTTTGCCATGGGGGTGCTGCTGCTGGTCACTCCCAGCCTGCTGCAGGGGCTGATGCCTTCAGCTTGAGCTTTCCTATTTCCCAGCCTCTGCACTGCATTGGTACAGAACTCTGCACTCCATATCAAGTGTCAGCAGGTTCTCCTCACAGCTCAGTCCCACAGAACAATCCTTTTCCAGCCCCAGGACCAAGGACACCGCTGCAGCTTCAGCCCCAAAAGTGCAAACAACAGGGAATGGAGGGGAGCAACCTGGGAGGGTGGGACTGCATCACCTGGAGCTGGAATTGGACAATGAAGCCAGCGTGGAAATGGACCCAAACTTATCAAAGTGTGAGAACTCGTGGCCAGGATCCATCTGGGGTGGAGCCACGGCCGGGCTCTGGCACTGCCCAAGGTGTGTCCTGTGAAGGGCTTTTAATAAAAACCAATTTATTGCTGTAACTCTGCCCAGCCTCTGCTCCAGGCAGCCTCTGAAGGCAGCAGCAGAGCACAACTTGTCCTTCCCACGCCCCAGCTCCTGCTCCTGCCCCTCTCCTGCCCAGGTTGCTGTGCTGGACTCGTGCTGCTCCCCATCTGGGACACAGGCACAGGCACAGGCACAGCTTTGTTGTGTCAGAGTTAAGAGCCCCTGGTTTGTTTTTATTGCTGCCATAAGCTGGGTTTGTAGGCTGTGAAACACCAGCAGGAAATCAGCTCCTGCTTTGAAGCCCAGTGCCAAGCCCCAGTTTATGGATCTGCAGCTGGAGCAGGAACAGGAGGCTCTCCTGGCCTGGGTGTCCTTCTCTGCCCCAATTCTCCTGTGGAACCGCAAAAAATCTCCTGGGCTGGGCAGGTGGAGGTGGCACTCAGGGCTGGGGACAAGGTGGGGATAGGGCACAGCTGGGACTTTTCCAGCCTCGGGGATTTGGGATTCTCTCACAATGAGGGATGGACAGAGCTGAGCTAACGACAGCCACGGCCTCCATCAGAAACCTCCAGCTCAGCTGGGTCCTGGCAGCCTCACATAGGGGCTGAGGTGGGACAGGGAGGTGCTGAGGATCCCCTCACTGCTTGGGGCACTGAGCCAGTGCCATCAAACACCAGATGGTTCCTCCCACCACATCTGCCTTGGAAAAAAGTGTCTCTGGCAGGTCCCTCCCTACTTCCCAGCCTCTCTCCTGCTCAGCCTGGAGGATCCCAGCCCCCCCAGCCTCCCCAGGCTCTCTCCAGCTCATCCTCAACCCCTCTGAAGCTCCTCCTGACAGGAGCCTTCAAATCCTGGCTCTGCTTGGCCAGCACTGCTCTAAGCTCACCCACCCAGAGCCTCCCCACCCCAGCAGCACTGACTGCCCCAATCCACTTCCTTCTGAAATTATCAAAAAGAAACTTCTAAAAATCCTCCTGAACGCATCCTGCAGCTCCCATGTTGCTCGTGAGAAGAATTTTCTACTTTTTATTCCTGTGCACAAAGAGTCTCTGACTTTCTGCCGCTTACAGCCACCAGGAATATTCCAGCAAACAAATTGATCAGAAATCCCCTAGGAACAGCAGATTTTTAACGGAATATTGGGCATTAGGGATTAATTAGTTCTGAATTTACAGTGGCAAGGATTAGCAACAAAAACCTGACTTAGTCCCTAAGATAATTCAACAGGACTAAGGAATCAACAGCCTGTGACTTTTATGTCCCTTGGAACTGAACAAAAACAGCTGCAGCATCAGCAACCAAAAAATTGCAGTGAATAGCCCACAAATCAGCACAGAAAAGAATCTGAATGCTGTCAGAGTTTGTGATTCGTAGTTCTTAATCTAAAATTCATCTACATCCGAAAACCTCCAGTATGAAGGTCAGTGCTGAGCCATCTGCAGAGTTCTCAGGAGTGAGATTTTCCTTATTCTTGAGCTCACCTGGACTCAGGGTGGGTTCCTCCTGTGCTAAATTACTTTGCATGCTCAGACTGCAGGGATTTATGGATGGGATGGTCTGGGAGACTGCACAGGGCACAGGCAGCATCCATGAAGGTCTTTAGTTTGAAATTCTGTGGTTTTAAACAAGAAAAAGGTTTGGTCACAACCAGGTAAAGCAGCTTAAGAAAGGCCTGAAATCTCTGTGGATAATATGATATAAAAGGTTTTCCTTTGTGGGTTCATTTGGGGCAGGGGTCTGAGGCAGGGCAGGAGCTTCTGCTGGCCAGGAAGGTTGGAAATCCTCTTAATTCAAGGTGCTTTGGGGCATTTTCAGCAAAATTCCCTTCGTTTCACCTGCTGAAGCTCCTTTCTGCCCTGGTCTCAGCTATGAATCAGCTGGGCCTGAGCCAGCCCCAAACACCTGCAGAGGCTCCAAACTGTGCCACAGAAAATCCAAACTTGGCAAGTTCTCCACAAAGGAGCTGCAGAAGGGAATTGCCACCTTACCTCGGGAATTCCCTCCTCGTTTCCAGGCTCACACCTGGCAGCACAGGGATGCCTGGGGACAGCACAGCACCGCTGCAAATTTTTACCAAAGCCCCAAAAAGTGCCTTTGAAATGGTGAATTCCTGTTTGCTCTCCCTCTCTGGAGCACAGGGACACACAGGGGTGGAGGAGGAGCTGCAGCCTACAGATGCAGTTTGAGGCTGCTTTTAAAAACTTCCATGTGGGTGTTTGCCAAAGGAGCTTTTTTTCCTTTTCTATTTTATTTTCTTCCCTGCTCATGAAACAGCTGACTTTTATTCATATTTACACAGTCCCTCAGAAAGCAAACGAAAAACTCTTCCTGAGAAGTTGCAAAGTATTAAATTAGCCAAAAGTAAATGTTATTTTTGGAAAACAAGTTCCAGGTGTGGCTGCCAGGCTCCTTCCACCCAAAGCTGCAGCATTGGAGGGAACAAAAGAGCCTGGATATGACAAAAGGAATGTCACTGCTATTGAAATAAAACCAAATTTTGCTCCCAAGTAAAAGCTGTTTGAGAGTCATTTCTTTTACCTGGATGCTTTTCCCAGGGCTGGGAAGGAAATCAGGGGGGGTTTCAGTTCCCAGAATGGTCTGGCAGCCTCCCAAGCCACATCACACTCACTCACAATGAATAATTTGTCATTTTGGATTTCTTTTTTTTAATTTCTATTTTTCATTCTTGCTCTCCTGATCATTTAAGAACCCCCCATACACATTTATCATCATATACCTTTCTGCTTTGAGTTTATTTTACCCTGAAATCCCCTAACTCCAGCAGTGCTGCACTTTTTAGTGGGTCCTAACGTGCCCTTTAAAGAAATTATTCCTTTGAGGAATAAACACCCACCTTAACTAGAGAGCTGATTCTCCCACTGCATTAATTCTATTAATTAATTCTATTTCCTTCACTCCAATTAAATATAATTTCTACCAGAACGAGAGACCCAGCCCACTGTGGCCAGACCCTGTCTGTAAATCCCTTAGGAATTAATGAAATTAATTATGATAATTAAAAATAATAATTATTGATCTTGGATTTTGGAGTGCTGGTACCAATTTATTGATTTTTGTCCCAAGATTTTTATCCTCAGCTGCCTCTGGAAGCTCCTCCAGACACAATACAACCTAAAATAACAGTGATAAAGGATAAATAATAATTTTAAAAGGCTGCTGAGCACATGGTTTACAGCAGAGGCTGGGAAGGGCCAGCCAAGGGCACAGTGGCTGTTAAAGTTAAATGTGGATTTATCAGGGTTGGATCCTCTGTAACCAACCTGCCTGCACCCCTGAAATCCCTGAGATCTTTCCTAACACCCCAGTGGATGCACAGAAGCATTTCTGCAGGATTGTGCAGAGCTCAGGGCTCCTCAAGGTCACTGCAAGGGGCAGAGCAGCCTGCAGTGGGTGAGATTCTCCCGGGGATGGAGGACGTGGATGGAGAATTCATGAGTTTCTCCAGCTGTGCCCACTGGGATTTTGGACCTTGTCCTGCATCCATCTCACCCCTGACCTTGGAAATCCCAGATGTGATGGAACCAATTGGACTGACCTCCCCAAACCCATCTCATTTCTGCCCTGACCTCCCCAAACCCATCTCATTTCTGCCCTGACCTCCCCAATCCTGTCTCATTTCTGTCCTGACCTCCCCAAAGCTGTCTCATATCTGCACTGTCTGCTGCAGCCCTTCTGCTCCTGCTCCTTTTCTTCCTCTTCCTCCTTCTCCTTTTCCTCCTCCTCCTCCTTTTTCTCCTCCTCCTTTCCCTTCTCCTTCTCTTCCTTCTCCTCCTCCTCCTCCATCTTCTCTTCCTCCTGCCCATCTTCTTCCTCCTCCTTTTCCTTATTTTCTTTCTTCTCCTTTGTCCCCTCCTTCTCCTTTTCCTCCTCCTTCTTCCTTCTCTTCCTCCTCCTCTTCCTTCTTCTCCTTCTCCTCCTGCTCCAGAGGGGCCGAGCTCAGGCTGAATTCCTGGGAGAGCCCCCTGAGTCCTCCCTTGGTTCAGGGCTGCCTTCAGCAGCTCTGGGATCTCCCTTTGTTTGCTGGGACCAGGGCAAGGTGCCCCCAGGTGTTCCCAGATCTGTGCAGAGCAGCAGAGGGAGATGCCAGAGGGATCCCAGAGATGTCCCCTCTGCAGGGCAGGGTCTGGTGTGTGCTCACAGCTCTGAGTTATCCCTGGAGCATCCTCAGGGCTCTGCTTGAGGAGGAAGGCACAGGCTGCACAGGGTTTCCCTTCCTGTTCTCCATCCATCTCTGCTCCCCTGGCTCAGGCAGGTCCTTGGCTCCCTCCCCACTGCTACAAACCTTCCTCATTCACAGCAGCACACTCGGAATTTTCCCTTTGCCTGGCAGGAGAGGCCACCAGGCCCTGCTCTGGAAGGTGCAGAAGCGAAGTTTGAGCTCTCTTAGCACAAATCAGCGTCAGGGCAGGGAGGGACACCCAGGACTGAGCGCTCAGCTTTGCTCACAGCAATTCCCTGGAAGCTGTTCCCTGCAGGAATTCATGGGCAGCAATCGGGTGTTCCCCCACCCTGCTTTCCATCCCAGCTCAGAGGTTGGGATGGGGAGAGGGCAGGGAGAGGCTGGGCTGGGAGGAGGAGCAGGCCCAGCCCCAGGAGAGGAACTGACGTTGCAGTTTCTGCCCCGCTCATTTTACAGCAAATAAAGAATTAAGGAAGATTGCTGGAAATGTGTCCATTCAGGCAGCAGCTGGATTTCCTGTTCATTGCTTTGGGAGTGAGGGAGGAGGGGAAAGTGTGGAGACATCACAATGAGCAGCCTGGTGAGTACCCAGCCCCTGACTCTGCACTTGTGCTGCTAATGATAGAAACAGAGATGTGCTCTCACAAAACCCTGCTTAGTGACATAAAAAATAAACCCATCTCTCAGGGAGACAGAGTGCAAAGTGATTTATCCTGGCATTTGTTCTGCAGGAAGGGGTGGCACCAGTGCCACGAGCACGGCAGCCCCAGTTCCCCCAGTGGCTCCCACTGCCCTGGGACTGGAGCCAGCTGAGCACGGGGTGAGGAAGGGCCTGGCATGGAAAGGACCAGCCCAAATCACAGAAACATGGGATGGTTTGGGCTGGGAGGAATGGGATGGAATGGGATGGTTTGGGCTGGGAGGAATGGGATGGAATGGGATGGTTTGGGCTGGGAGGAATGGGATGGTTTGGGTTGGGAGGAATGGGATGGAATGGGATGGTTTGGGCTGGGAGGAATGGGATGGAATGGGATGGTTTGGGCTGGGAGGACCCCAGAACTCATCTATTCCACCCCTGCCATGGCAGGGACACCTTCCACTGCCCCAGGCTGCTCCAAACCCATCCAGCCTGGCCTTGGGCACTGCCAGGGATGCAGGGGCAGCCACAGCTGCTCTGGGCACCCTGGGCCAGGGAGGAATTTCCACCCTGCATCCCATCTGAACCCACTCTCTGCCATTCCCTGTGTCCTGGCACTCCAGGCTCCTGTAGAAGTCCCTCCCTCCATTCTTGGCTCCTCCACATTAACCCTGTCCCATGGCAAGCCTGGCCTTGTCCCTGCACCTCCCAGGGATGGAAGCTGCTGGAAAGCCTGGAGATCCTGGCATGTTCATCCTGGTGCACTCAGGAAGGGCGAGGGAGAGCCTCTGCCCACGTCACACCTTTCAAAGGCAGCCAGGACAGCCAGCAAGAAGGGGCAGTGAACAGGGAAGCAGGAAACCCTGAGCTGGCACAGCCTCCTGCCCTGTTATCTGCACCTTTGGTTTATTATATTTAGTCAGGCTTTTGGTCTGGAGGAAGAACATCCGAAGAGAAAACAGCACCAAAATCTTTTGTCAGCACCAACTTTGCAGATCCAACAAAAGCTCAGAGCAGCATCAAGGCAGCAGATCCAGCAAACAGCTTTTCTTTGTGATCTTGGCTTTTTCACAGAAAATCTCATTACACTGCAGTCGGGCTTTTCCAACAGGAAGTTCCCATTTGTCACTTCAAAAACCAACTCACCACCAAGGAAATCTGTCCTACAGTTGTTTCAGCTCTGTGTTTCTTTCCAGGCTGTAAAGGAGATTCTGAGGCCATGGAGAGGGGAATCAGATGGAGGAGGAGGCCTGGAAGGGACCCTGAGGAGCAGCCTCAGCAGACCCAGCTATACTTTACCCTGACATTTGGAGATGGAGATTCCACATTCTCCTTGTGCAGCCTCCCGGGGGAAGCACATGGAGGGAATTTTTAGGCTCTCTCCTAAATCTTCCTTGCTGCATTTTATTGCTGTGACTTTTTCCCCTGCCCTTGTTTATTCCTGCTCCTGGGGGATGCAAACCTGTCCCCAGATCTCCAGCAGCCAGGAATTCCTGCTGCGTGGAATTCTGGCCATGGGGAAGGGCTGTGAGCACACCCCACTGTTTGTCATTAGCAATAATCCCAGTGGTGGCAGCAGATTAATTCTGGATTAACGTTCCTCTCCTGCTCATTTGTGTGTGTTTGCACCCCAAGGGCCTCCCTGCCCTCCCTGGCAGGGGAGCTGAGAGCTCCCCTGGCTCTGCAGTGCTTCCCAGGCAATTCCTTCCCTCTCCACATCCCTCCTCTTCAATAAACATCTGATGCCACAGCAGCCTCCTGCAGGTTTCCATGGCTGATGGGGAGGGAATCCCAGGGGAATCCCAGGGGAGTGGGTCCTGCTCACCCCACAGCCACCTCTCACCTCTCTCCAGGCTGCTCACCCTGGTGCTGCTCCTTTTAGCTGGGATTTGTGAAGTGCTCATCACCTAAAAATGTTCCCATGAGCCAAGGCTGGAGCTTTCAGTCTCTCCTGGGTTGCCTATTTTTGGATCCTTGATCTGGGCTCTCGTTGCTGATTCTGTTTTTTGTTTGTGTTTGCTTTTAAATAAACAAAAGCTGGAACAATAAATGTCTGGGCAGCCAGAGAGCAGTGAGGGATGAGATGTTTGCTGAAAGGAGGGATGTGGAGAGGGAAGGAATTGCCTGGGAAGCACTGCAGAGCCAGGGGAGCTCTCAGCTCCCCTGCCAGGGAGGGCAGGGAGCCCTTGGGGTGCAAACACACACAAATGAGCAGGAGAGGAACGTTAATCCAGAATTAATCTGCTGCCACCACTGGGATTATCGCTAATGACAAACAGTGGGGTGTGCTCACAGCCCTTCCCCATGGCCAGAATTCCATGCAGCAGGAATTCCTGGCTGCTGGAAACCCTTCAGCTCTGCTCCAAGCTTTTCTCCTCTGAGCTCACAATTTCCCAGCTTCCAGATATTTGTGCTCACACTGCCCTGGCCTCACCCCAGACTGTCCCCACAGGTGAACAACCCAGATTTCTCCTCCCTTTTAGCATTTACTTGGTAAATGGCTCTTCCATGGAGCAGGGAAATCCTGAGCTGAACAGGCAGAAGGAAATCCCTTCTTCCTCCAGCTCCCAATTCCCTGTCTGTGTTTTAATCATCCCCCAGCAAGTTCTGCTTGCTGTATTTTATTAAAAGCAAACACAAGTGCAGAAGGGCTGCTTGTTTTCCTCCCTGAGCTGCAATAGAAGGGATCTGATCAATAAAACAACTCAGCCAAGCAGAGCCCATGGAAAAGGAGGCACTCATAAAAGGCATCTTTGCAATTAGCTTTTATCAGCTCCATGATTTTCTGCTGACCAGGGAGGCTCCTAAACTCAGACCAGCAAGGAGATGCTTGCTCTGCACTTCCCTGCTGCCCCTGGGCTTCAGAGCAGGCTGGGCTGCTCAGGCTGGCCCCCAATGAGAGATTTTGGAGGCTGCAGAGCTGAATCTCCTGTGCCTGTCACAGAGGGTCCCTGTGCAGCACAGCCTGCAGGCACAGCCAAGGGCAGGGAGGGGATGAAGGCAAAGAAGAGGAGGAGGGAAAGGGAACTTCATTTTCCACAGCAGAAGGGAAAGAGAACTTCCTTCTCTTCATTTTCCACAGCAGAAGGGAAAGAGAACTTCCTTCTCTTCATTTTCCACAGCAGAAGGGAACTCCATTCCCTTCATTTTCCACAGCAGAAGGGAACTCCATTCCCTTCATTTTCCACACCAAGAGGGAATGGGAACTCCATTCCCTTCATTTTCCACACCAAGAGGGAATGGGAACTCCATTCCCTTCATTTTCCACAGCAAGAGGGAATGGGAACTCCATTCCCTTCATTTTCCACAGCAAGAGGGAATGGGAACTCCATTCCCTTCATTTTCCACAGCAAGAGGGAATGGGAACTCCATTCCCTTCATTTTCCACACCAAGAGGGAATGGGAACTCCATTCCCTTCATTTTCCACAGCAGCCCAGGCTCTTGGCTGCTGTTTGCCTCTGCCACAGGACTTGTTCTGCTCTCACTTTCCCATTTCTGCCCCCGACTGCCCAGTGCCTTCTCCCACCTGGAGTTTGGTGATAGCCCAGCAGGTTTTGTTTCTTGGAGGGTTCAATCCAACTCTGTCCTCTCCTGTTTTGCTTTTTCCATTTGAACCCAGCAGAGCAGTTCCTGAACACAACATTCTGATGGTTCTTACTGTTCATGGGAGATGTTTTCCCTTCATCCTTAACCCCCTGCTCATTACTATTTCACAGATTCCTTTAGCCTCCCTTATCAGACACCTACATGTTCTAATTCCTAATTTATATTCATAGCTGCAACTTTCCCTTATTTTTCTGGGGACAGTGTTGACTGGGTTTGGGTTTCTATTTTATTTCCCTTTTCCCTTCTCTGCTGAATGATAAAAATTCTGCTTGGCAGTTTTTCCTGGTAGGGAAAACATGTTTTTGTAACAATCCCATGGAGGGCCCATGAGGAAGAAACACGTTCCACTGCCTTGGCTCATCTGAAATCAGCTGCAGTTCTGTCAGACAGAGCTCTGAGAGGGGCTTTAATGGGGGCAGCCTTGGCTTCAGGGATGTCAAAGCAGCCACGAAGAGCCAGATCACCCCAAACATCCTCCTCAAGCTGTTCTGGCCCATGTGGAACCAGCCTGGCTCTCACCTCACCAATCATTTCCCTGCCAGGGCCCAGCCCAGCACCCCCTGGTTGAGCTGAGGAGCCCCAGAAGGGCCAGGACCCCTCAGAACAACTTCTGGGTGATGAGCAGGGAAGAGCTCCTTTGCTGGGTGCAGAGCTGCAGCTGCATCCCTCGAGAGAAAGGTTTAATTGTGACCTTCTGATGGCACAGCAGCCCTGGTACACCCAAAATGGGGGTTAATGAAGCCAGATTAACCCTTCTGCACCTGGGGAAGGTGGTGTGGGATTCCCATGGATACACCCAAAATGGGGGTTAATGAGGTCAGATTAACCCTTGTGCACCCAGGGAAGGTGGTGTGGGCTTTCCATGGATACACCCAAAATGGGGGTTAATGAGGCCAGATTAACCCTTGTGCACCCGGGGAAGGTGGTGTGGGCTTTCCATGGGTGCTCTGAGAGCGCCTCAGGTGCTGGCAGGGATAATGTGGAATTTTAGAGCTTTTGAGGACTCCCAAGCACAAAGGAGGAAGCCTCAGGCAGGTGTGGGCACAGCCAGACACTGCAGGCACAAAGAGAGGAGAGCAGAGGTGGTTTGGGGGTGAGAACAGTTTGGGATGAGATTCACTGAAGGCAGGGCTCTGAACTGCTGCCCCAGCCCAGGAAAACACAGCCCCAGAGCAGGGGAATGATCTCCCTGCTCAGCTTGGAGCAGGAACAGCCCCAGCCCCTGCTGCATCACCCAAACCTGGGCACTGCTCTGCAAACCCACCCAGGAACAACCAAACCCTCCAGGCTGCACCAGGGCAGGGCAGAAACGCCCAACACCACGCACAGAGAGGGGCTGAGAGTGGCTTTTCCCCCTCACCTCCCCATGCCAGGCTGGGGACAGGACCCCGTGCCCTCTCCAGAGCAGCATCTCCTCCTGAGCCTCGGGGCCACTGCACCTCCAGCCATTTTCTCTAATTGTTTCCTTAATCACATCAAATTGCCCAAGCTCCATTTGTGTTCCTGCAGAGTAATTTGCTTTCCCCCAGGCCCTGCTGGCCGTGTCTCCCCCTGCAGCCCCACACTGCAGCCACTCCCCAGGGCTGAGGGGGCTCTGAATCACATTATGGGCTCTAATAAAAATAATTCTAATGGAATTACACAACGACAGCAGATTAAAGGCAGCTGCTTTGCAAATCCTGGGGCTGGGTTGGTGTTAGCTGAGGGAACAAGCACATGGCTCATCCCTCTGCCACCCTCTGCCCCAGCTGAGGCAAAGGTAACATCTCCTGCTGTTAATAATAATCTAATAAAGGTAGTCCCACAAAGAGTGCACCAGGGAAAAGAACACAGACACAGAAAACAGAACTGCAAGGGGTTAAATGCAAAAGCCATTAAATACTTTCCCCCCTCTCCCATAAACTGCACCACAATGAGTTCTTCACACTCTGCTTCCTCAGGGATCCACCAGGTTTACAAAGAACATTGGCACCATTTAATGGGGTGTATTGGTCTTTTTAGAGAGCTTTTTTCAGAGACTCTCTAAGGAATGAATGACAAGGTCAGAAGAGGGGACAGTCTCTAACCTGACACTCATCAGTGTCTTGCTCTGCACATGGGCAGGGAAGACCTGAGTGGACATTAATTAGTTGTGTTCCATGAGAGATTTCCTTTAACCCCCAGAACTTGGCATTGTCACCCCAGATTTTAACCATGGGGCTCTCAGGATTTACACCAACATTTACTGCAGTCACAGAATCCCAGAATCATTTGGAAAAGCCTTCCCAGCCCATCCAGTCCAGGCTGTGCCCCATCCCCACCTTGTCCCCAGCCCCCAGTGCCTCCTCCAGGGGTGGGGATCCAACCCTCCCTGGGCAGTTCCAGTGCCTGAGCCCCCTTTCCATGGGGAAATTCCTGCTGATCCCACCTGATCCAGGCCGAGTCCTTTGGATCCCCAGGCAGCTGGAGCCAGAGGGGCTCCTCAGTGGAACGGCTCCGATCATTCCCATTTTGCCTCTGCGACCAAACCCCGCCAGGGGCAATCCTGCACTGCAGCAGGTGTTGGGGGATGCTCTCTCCTGCTTCTCCCCCAAACAGCAGCTCTGCTCTCAAACACCAACACGCACAGGGAGCGTCTCCAGGGTGTGCAGTGTGACTGTGGGGTGTGCAGGGCAAGCTGCTGCCTCCTCACACCCTCCTGGCTCTCCTTCCACCCCTGCCACTGCTCCTGCAGCCAGCACAGCCAGTCCCCACAGAGGACACCGGGGCCTTGTCCTCCTCCTTGTCTGCAGGAGCAGAGGAGGGTGGAGAGCAGGACAGACATCCTCAAAGGAGAGCTGGGCAATCCCAGCTCCTCCTCAGCCCCACTCCCAACACGGGCTCCTGCATCCTCCATCCCACATCCAGCTGCATCTCCCCTGAATTCACCTGGGAACTCCTTCCACAGGTTCCAGGTATTTCCAGCCCCAAGGGCTCAGCCTGTTCTGGCTGGCACCTGTCCCTTGCTCTTTGTTCTGCCTCAGACTTCCTGGAATACCTGGAAAAGGTGGAAAAATCGAGGCTTGCCAGCTGGCTCCAGAGGATGGGGATGAGGAGGGGAGAGGCAGAAGCACTGCTGGCACTTGCAGCAGCACAGTTGGCACAGGGGAGCTGAATGTACAATTTGGAGACTTCCTAGAAGGAGCCAACAGGCTCAGTCAGAGCACTCTTACTTTTAAATCAGTGCTTACAAAGTCCTGGGCAAACTCAACTATTTCTGTCTGTCAGGTCAGAGCCAGCTTGAGGAAATAAGACAAACACACCTCGGTGTGGAAGGAGTTGTTGTTTAAGCAAACTCAGCCTGACTCATGTTTGTTTTTTAACGGCGTTATTGGACAGCACTGACAGAGCCAAGGTCAGGCTGCAATGGAAGAGACAGAGGGAAGATCTCAGAGGAGAGGAAGGTGCTGCTGCTCCCTGCCCATCACAGAGTCCCCATTCCTGCTGGGAATGCTCCCATCCCTGGCTCCTGGGCTCACCTGGGGCTCTTCCCCCACGCAGTGGCAGTGCAGATCCCTGGGTGCCTTCCCTGGAGAGTGACCTCAGCCAGGCCATCCACCACCCTCTGCTACACTGACAAAATCCAAATAAACTCCTAAAAACTCCACCCTGCCTTTGCCAAGCAAAACCAGCCAACTGCAGTAACAGGGGACAGAGAAAAGTCATCCTCCTTCAAGGAACACTGGGCAATATTATTCCCTCTCAAAGGAAAGTATTTTGGGTTTAAGGAGAAATGAAGTCATGATGACATCACACATCTCAAAGCACTCTCCGGGCTCTGAAGCTGGCACACCAGGACTTGGCTCCTTCCTCACTGCCCTCAAGCAGCACAAACTTGCAGCTGGGTAATGTTTTAATTACTCACCTTTCTATCAAGTTCCCGAGGGTGAAGTTTGTTTTGGAGCGAGGGGAGATGCCCCGGGGCTGGAGGGGGTGACCCTGCTCTGTCTGTCCCCGAGTGGGAGCCACACGCTGGCTGCACTCCCAGCACCTGAATCAAAGCACCCGGCCTTGGGCAGGACTCCCGCGAGCCTCCCTCGCCCTGGAGTCATTCTGAGCAAGCTTCAGCAGCACTGAAATGCTCCAACCTCAGTGACACGAGCTCGGAACAGACACAGAGCTTGGGGAGCCTTTGCACTCTGGACCCTGGCACAGCACGGAGCTGCCCAGTCCTGGAAAACACCTTCCTCACCACAGAATTGCACAATTGCTAGGGCTGGAAATCCCCTCTGAGATGCTCGAGCCGTTCCCCCAGCACTGACGCTGTCCCCAAGCGCCACAAGCTGCCCGTGCCCGGAGCTCCTGCAGGGACAGCCATTCATCCTCGCTCCAGCCGAGTTTCCACTCGTGCAGAGCCCTCCGAGCCTCCCCTTCCCTCCAGGTGACTTCCCCCGTGCCAGGGGCTCCATGCCCGCCCCAGTCCCGTTCCTCCTGCGGCTCAGTGCTGCCCATCCCAGCGCTCTGCTGGGCACGGGAGCCGCTCACGCCAGCGGAGCCCCGGGTGCTGCTCGCTGCCACCTTCACCTGTGCCACCGCGACCGGACCAGCCCGCCTGCCTGCCTGCCTGCCTTCCTTCCTTCCATCCTTCCTCCCCTCCGCTCCCTCCCACAGCCCCGGGGCTCTGCCGCGAAACCGGGGGACACGGAGAACCGCACACGGTGGGGGATGCCCAGCACCGCACACGGGGGATGCCCAGCACCGCACCCGGGGTGGGACACCGGGCACCGCACATGGGGGAATACCGGGCACCGCACATGGTGAAATACCGGGCACCGCACCCGGGGTGGGACACCGGGCACCGCACATGGGGGAATACCGGGCACCGCACCCGCATCCCCACCCGCATCACCCCCGCCCCTGCCGAGGGGCGCTCCTCGGGCGATGCCGGCGATCATTTCCCCCCGGGGCGGGTTTGCCCCATGCCCAGCGGAGCCCCGTCCTCCCGCTCCCTCCGCCGGCCCCTGCTCACCGTGGCCGGGGCAGAGCCCCGCAGTGCCCGGCGCGGCTCCCCCGGCGCGGCCGCTCATGCTGGCGGGATGGGGCAGGGCGGCTGCGGCCGCTGCCCACGTGTGGATGCGGTCTGTCTGTCCTGCCCGCCCAGGTATGGATGCGGTCTGTCTGTCCTGCCCGCCCACGTGTGGATGCGGTCTGTCTGTCCTGCCCGCCCAGGTGCGGGTGCGGTCTGTCTGTCCTGCCCGGGATGCGGTCTGTCTGTCCTGCCCGCTCAGGTGAGGATTCTGTCGGTCTGTCCTGCCCGCCCAGGTGCGGGTGCGGTCTGTCCTGCCCGGGATGCGGTCGGTCTGTCCTGCCGGCCCAGGTGAGGATTCTGTCGGTCTGTCCTGCCCGCCCAGGTGCGGCTGCGGGGCTGCGCTCCCGCCGAGGCTCCGCGGGCAGCGCCTCCCCCGGCCCGCCCCGCACGGAGCGCGGGGGTGCCCGGCGCTGTCCCCGCCCCGCCCGGGGAAAGCCGGGGCCGTCCCCTCCAGAGACCAACCCCGAGCTCGCCCGGGTGCCCCGGGAGCCGTGCGGGCGCTGTGGGCAGCGCAGCTCCCCCTTTATCCCGAGAATTCTCGCCGATGCTTCTCCCTCCCTTTCGCAGCGATTCAGGGATCGGTGGTTTGGTTTGGTTGCTTGCGTGCAGAAGGGAAGCGTGGCAAGCCCATGTTACTATAACTTGCTCGATTGGAGCCGCTTTTTAAAGATCTGAGGGGTTTTGGCAAAGATCTTTCAATGGATTTCTCAAAATAAACAAAAAATTGGCGGTAATTCCAAGCACGCTGCAAGGGCTTTTTCAGTTGCAGCATCAGCCCAGCTCCTCTGACATTATTGGAGCTTTGGCAGCTGAAATCCGGCCCTGACACCCTTAACAAAGCTCAGTCTTGGCAGAGCAGGACACCACAAGCAGCTCATCAGCTGAACTTTTAAAATACCCCTTGAAATAAAGCCAGCATAAACCCGGGACCTGAGCAGCTCCTTCACCTTTCACTCCTGGAGCTGCACTTTGGGGCTTGGGGCTTTCAAGCTGCAGTGCCTTTGTACAGTCAGTGCAGGGCTGGGATTTCTCAGAGATTACTGCATTCACAGGCAGATCCAGAGCACACTCAGGGTCACAGATGTAATTTGGTTTGGAGCATTTCCATGCCCTTTAAGCACAGCTGAGGTCCTTGCCCCTCCAAAGGACATCTCCAGTTGTGTGTGGATGCAGGAGAAACCAGAGCACCCACAGAAGCGCAATACCTGCTGCTTGCCGACAAAATACATCCAAAAAGTAAATTTATATTAAACACATTATCAACTTGTTTGATAGGACTAATTTCTTTTAAGACCTGGGGGGTTTTGGCAAAAATTTTTCAATGGATTTCTCCAAAATTTGGTGGTGTTTTCAGGCAGTGCAGGCAAACAGCACCCAGGCTGCATGTGTTTGTCCATCACTATAGAAACTGAAAGACAGAGAAGAATAACATTAGAAAAGTAAACCCCATCCAATCCATGAAGAAACTCTTTGTCACAGAGTGGATTTTCTCAGACTCAGAGGACCCAAACCAAAGTGAATGAAGCTGGTCTGGGTGGAGCTGTTAAAGAGTTCCTGAAACAATTTTGGTTTGCCTGCATTTTCCTCTCCGTGGTACTGATGTGAGCTTTCTGGACATTATTAGTATTTACTAATAGTAGGCACTAATGGTAGCTACTCACTAGAATAGCCTCTGGCTTTAATGCTGAATTGATATATAAATTCTTCCTGGAGCAAACACTTGTAGCTCTTCCTGGCAAGATCTGAGTGCTCAGAGCAGCTCCTCACCTGCCTCCCAAGGTGCTCCCAGCCAGGCTCTCCAGCAGCACCTCCTAAAGGGGAAAAACGGCACAAAAGGGAACAATCAGAGCGTGGAGCCCCGAGCCAAGCCCGTGCTGAGTTTGCAGCAGGGGGAGAATGAGGCTGGGTGGGTTTCTGTGCTCTCCTTTCAATGCCCAGGTGGGCTGAGGGCCAGCAGTGCTCTGGGCAGGGTCAAAGCTGCTCAGGGGAGGATTTGGAGCCTGGAGAAGGCAGAGCCCAAGCCCCTTCCATCCCTGGCTGTTGCGAACCTGGGCAGGTTTGTTTGTTAGCACATCCTGGCCCCAGCGCTGGCCCCAGCTGTGGCCAAGGTCCATCCCACTCCTCTCCATGCAGCTTCCTCTCCAGGACTGGCAAAAGTTTATTCCACCTGAATGGGATGCCTAAAAAAAAAAAAGGAATTAAATTTTTAAACAGGAAAATTGGAAAGTATCAAAGAAGGAGATAAAGCACTGGAGTTTGGGGGTTTTTTTTTCCTGTTTTTCCTCCCCTCCTCCTTTTCCTCCTGCTGTAACAATGATGAATCCCAAGATCTGGTTGAGAGGGAGAGTGGCTGAGTGATTCATCGGGACTGAATCACAGTCACTCTGCAGAGGAATTCGCTGCTGCTGCTGCTGCTGCTGCAGGTGCAGCTCCATCCCTGCCCCGGATCCCTCCCTGCTGCCCCTCCAGGAGCAGAGTGGGACAGGAACCCATAAAAACAGAGAGAGCAGCTCTGGGTGAGCCCCCCCTGAGCAGCCCTGCTCTCCTTTGCCCACGTGGGAGGGATTTTATCCAGAGGGAGCCGGAATACATTGATTTTCTGAGGGTTTTACCCACGGCTGGATCACGCAGCCTCCCACTCCCCTGGGGAAGAACTTTCCTTCTGTTCCTTTTGAAATGCAAGCTTTCCCCCTCCCTCTGAGATCCCCCACTAACCCTGGGATGCAGCAGCAATCGGTACCCAGAGCTGGGCTGGAAAGTCGGGATGCAGCAGCTGAATTCCTGGGATTTCCCAGGGTTTGGATTTTCTGAGGGACATCAGAGGAGAGGCAGGAGGAAAATTCTGCTCTGCAGCTGATTTACAGCATCAGCTGGGTCGGTGCTTGTCCTTACACAGGATTTTGTCTCTCTGTTGTCAGCACCTCCTCTGCTCACATCGCTCACACCCGAGCTCTGGGGGTTGCCAGGACTCCACATTCCCAGGCTCCTGCTGAAAGTGCCCAGCCAAGCCCAGGTGGGCACCAGCTCAAAACTGAAAGGGTCAGGGAGAAGAAGGTCACCCTGGTGGCTCCCAAACTGACAGGTTTTTAAATAATCCAACTCTGCAGCCTGTGGTAGGAGCTCTCCCTGTCTGCAGAGCACTCTGAGCCACTCCCCACAGGTTATTTACAGCTCTACCTGCAGACATAAACCTAAATCCCAGCTTAAGGCAGCTAAATGTTAAATAGTTAAATGTTGGCTTTAAAGCAGAACATTTGGGCCGTTTTTACCAGTGTAACTGCCACTGTTCATAGCACAGACATCGTTGGCTCAGCTGGCACTGGAGGGGCACAGAATTATTTTGAAAGACCCTCTCAGAGTGACCCTTGGACAAATTTGTTATCTCAGGACCAAAGGTGGAACCAAAGCAAGGGGCAACCATGTCAGCATCACCTGGAGAGTCAGAGCTGGAGGCAAATTCCACATTTACAATCTGTGGGCTGGAAACCACTGAACAAGCCCTCAGAAATGTGAGGATGAGACTCCCCCTGGGAGAGCTCTCTGAGTCCGGGCCCATCTCAGTCTCTCTGGAGGCCACACAAGTGTGACAGAACTTCCCATCATTTTAACTGGTTTTTCCCAAAATCCTATTTCTAATGAGCAATTTGCACTTGGTTCTCTGCTCCAGCGAGGAAGTTTTGGAGGAAAAAGAAAAGGGAAGCAGAAATCCACCTCCTGCCATCCCCCAGGGCTGAGGGTGGGTGGGTGTCTGTCCTTCTGCCCCGCAGAGCTCCTTCTCTTCCCTGGCAAGCACAGGGAGGAGTCCTGGGATGCGGAGCCCTCCTGGGCTGCTCATTTCCATGCAGATGAGGCTGTGTGTAATTCCATGTGAGTGTAACTCCCTGTGAATGCAGATAACTGATGGGGCTGTGAATAAGAGAGCTGAGTGAATCATTCATCATGGATTATTGATAGGATTAATTTTACCTCTTTTTCTGCTCTCAGGATGCCCACGAGCCCCCCCCCTGAATTTATTTCCCCCCTCTTTAATGGAATATTTCTGGACACAAAGTAGATTAAACCCGAGTAATTTTCCTGCTCTTTGCTGGGCTGAATGAGATATTTGCTGTCAGGTTAACCCTTGCAGACTCCCCCTGAAGTGTCTTCCCTGCTGGTTTCACACCCCTTGGGTTCACACTGGGATTTTTAACGTCAGCTCTGCTCCAGGCAGGACCCCCCAGCTCTGTGTGTGCTGTTTCTGTGTCCCCTCACTGGTGTGACAAAGGTCCTGCCCTGTCTGAGCGTGGCTCCCTCGGCCCCCAGCCCCACAGGGATGCTTTGGGGTGATTTTCCCAAGGATGGCTCCCTGGAGATGGCTGCAAACCCTGTTGGGCCCCTGCTGCTGTTTCCATGGCAGCACGGAGCCAATTCCGCTCGGATTGAGCGCAAACCAAAATAAACCTGCAGAGAGATTTCCCCCTGCCCACCCCTGGCCTTGGGGACCCTCTGCTCCTCCCCTGCTGCTGTCCCTTGTCCTCTGAGCTCCCTGGGCTGTCTGGGGCTTCTGTGAGATGCAAAACCAATTTCCCAAATCCTTTACCTGCTTGGTGAGGCAACATCATTTCTGATTATTAATTCCCTATCAAAAAAAAAAAAAAAAAAAAGGAAAAAGAAGGAGAATTCTTTATTCAGAGCTGTTCAAAGAGACGAGAGGAGCCTGCAGGGGCTTTGCAAACCCTCCCTGCCAAGCCCCAGAGGTAAAACCAACCTGTGCCCAGGGCAGTGAGTCCTGAGCTCAGCCCCTGCCAGGGCTCCACTTCCCAGGATGGTTTTTCCTCACGTTCCTCTCGTGTTTCCAGGCTGCTGTTCGGGGATCTGCAGCACAGGAGCTGAGCAGAGCTGCCCATCCCAAAGCTGTGCTACCCACAGGTTTAGGCCAGGCTTTGCTAAGATGGACACAGGGCTTTTCCCCTCTCTGGCTGGCACTCCAAGGCACAGCTGGGATTTGCACAGCCAGCCCTGGGTCCGATAAATGCAGAAGAAAATTCGGTATTTGCCCTTCCAGGAAACGCACACCAGGAGTTCCCCACCCAAATTTAACTCACCTCTCGTGCCACATTTGACCTTCAGCCATTCTCACATCTCCTTCCTGCAGTTTCCACCCTGGTTTGAGCAAAATTCCTGGCAAAGCCTTGAGAGCAAAGCCATTCTGCAGCTGCCAGGCACAGCAGGGGCTTTGAGCTGAAAGGGCAGTGAGGATGGGCTGGGCACAGGGTGGGGAGGGCTCAGCAGGAATAAATCACCTTTCACCAGCAGCAGCTGCTGGCCCTGCTCCCTGGGGCCACACACAGTTATCTGCACAAATGCAGCTTCTGGGGTGATAAAAAAGAGAAAATATTTAAAAATATATATATAAAAAATAGAATATAAAAAAAAAATAGAAAGAATTGGTTGGTTGTGGTCCAGCCACAGCCCCAGGGCAGGGACAGCAGTGTGACACTCCAAGAGCCCTCACCTGCCCTGCTGGGAAATGGCCAAGGCAAGAAGACTTTCAGAAGGCTGGGGAAGGAGGCCTCAGAAACAGAGCAGAGGAACTGGAGCCAGCTGCAGCTGCAAGGTGTGACAGTGGGAAAGTCACAGTGGTACAGCAAGCAAGGACGTGGAGCAATAGTTGGAGTTTTGGGCTTTGCTAAGATAGACCTTAAGAAAAATAAGCCAAGCAAGGTAGTGGAAGGTTTTGAGGTTAATAATGAAGTGTTGTGCATTGTTAATAGAAAGCAGAGAAGCTTTGTGTGCAGCAGGTGTAGGTGTGCTTTTAGTGGTTGCCTAAACAATTATCTGTGAGTTCAGCAATGTGCTATTGGCTGGAAAGTTTTTAAAATGCTCTGGAACAAGGAAATCTTTGGCTGCTGCTGGCAGGACATGAGTTTTGCCACCTTCCAATTGTCTCAGCCATGTGGTGAGGCTGATGCTGCCATAAAGCTCCAGGATCAAACCCCAGCACGTCCTGCCTTTGGGGTGCCCTCATTTCCTCCTTTTCCCTCATTTGGGATCAAGCAGAGCTGCCCATCCCTGTGCCATCCTGTCCCCAGCATGGCAGGGGTGGCAGGGACACCCCCTGCCCGCTGTCACATCCACAGAAATGTCTGGAAGAGAAGGCCAAGCACTGGCTGGAAGCTCAAAAATCCGGTCAAATGCCATTTTCTTTAAAAAGAATAAATTAATGTGAGGTAGAAAACACAGATTCCTTGGTGAGGATGGTCTGAAATAGAACCAGCTGTGAGATGTCAGCGTTCAGCACTTTTGTTTCTGCTCTGCCCTGGTGAACTCTGGGATCTGCTCTGCACTGCCTGCCTGGGAGCCTCAGCTGCTGCAGGCTTGGCAGGGATTCCACAAGACATTTCATCTTTCTATAGAAACCACAATTGTACCTGCTGAAACACTCCCCAGCCACCAAAGAAAGAAAACAAAAAGAGACATTTTCTTCCTGTTGTGCTCTTTTTTTCAGCCTTTAAACTTAAAAAAAAGCACCTTTTCTGTAGCTCCTTTTCATAACTCTGTGGGTTATGCACCCTTTTTATTTTCAAGGTGCAACAGCCATCTCCATGAACTGTTGTGGCTCCCAGGAGTTCAGGCACCAACCTGAAAACCCCAAAGCTGTGGAACATGAAACCAAACTGCAGGATTTCAATAAATGCAAGGGCAGCAGGTGACCAGAGCTGCTCCAGTGCAGCTGGAACTGGAGTCCAGTTCAATGCTGGTGCTCTCACTCACCTCTCCTGATTCAGGGCTTTTAGTTCCTTTCCTGCCTTGCCGTTTATCTCTTCTTTCTCCCTGCCCTCCTTTGAGCCTTTTCTGGCTCATCTGGAGGCTGGGAATGCCAGAGGCTTTCATTGCAGGGACAGGGGACTGCGGGGTTTGTCACTAAAGGGAGCAGGGGGGCTGGATCTGCCTCCTCTCCCTGGCTGAGGGGCAGAGAAGTGACACAAAGTGGGACAGAAGGGCTCCCTGCAGCTCCTCTGCAGCCAGGGTGGAAAAGGGGCAGGGGCAGAGGCAGAGCAGCAATTACAGGAGGATTCCCCAGCCCCTGGGGGGATCCCAGGCACCTCAGCCACTGCAAGAATTCTACCCAGAGCCACTTTCCTCCTCAGATCCTCTCATCCTGTCCTTCCCCTTTTTCTGTCCCTCAGCTCTCCCAGGCCCCTCTCTGCTGGCTCCTGTGTCACCAGGGCCTCTCCAGGGATGCATTAATGTCCCCAGCCCTGGCTCTTACCCCAGGAAATCCAGAGCCATCGCCACCTGCAGCTCCCTGCTCTCCAGCTCAGTTTTCTCTGCTGGGGAGGCGCACATGGGCAGATCAGCACATGCTGGCAGCACTGCCATTGCTTCAGAGCACTTTGAGAGCTGCAGAAGCAACTTCTTGCCATCCCAGGGGCTGTTTTTTCCCAGGAAGAGGCACTGGGAGAGAGGAGAGCAGCCCCTGGTGCAGCAATCAGTGTCTCCAGAGGGGAAGCAATCAGCACCAGCCACAACCTTTACTCCTCAAAGCTCCCCAGAGGGAGCATTTCAAAGCATCAGAAGGATTTAAACCTGTCCAGCTGCTGCTGAGCCATAATTACCAGTAGCACAGTGAGCTCCCACTGTGGCTGACAAAGGCTCAGCAGCAAAGCCTCTCCTGGTGCCCCTGCTGGAGCATTATAGAGCCCGGGCAGGCAGGGGCAGCAGCACAAGGAGCAGGGAGCTGCTTGCCAGGGGGAACATTTGGACATTTGCTTTCAGCTGCCGGGCCTTTCCTCAGCCCCTGGGGAGCTCCAGCAGGGGTGCAGCCCCTGGGACACAGGGACAGGTCCTGGGGCCAGGCCCATGGGACAGGGGGGATTTGGGCTGGTGTCCTCAGCTGGAGCCCCCACTGTGGGATTGATGGGGGTGGGATGGTGGGGATGGATGGAGAGCAGAGATCTCTGCAGCCAGGGCTGGAACTTGGGGTTCATTGCAAAGGGCCTGGGTGCAGGGCCCTGCCAGGCACAGCTGGAGCAGGGCTGAGAGAGGAGAGGGGCAGAGAGGATGAGATGGTGAGAGAGTAAAAGGGTAAGAGAGTAAAAGGCAAGAGCTGAGAGACAAGAGCTGAGAGCTGAGAGCGAGGTTCCCCTTACAATACCATAAATCATCTTCTGTGTTGAATATTCTCATTCTCACTGACCAATCTAGTCCAAGATACAAATCCTACAGCATTTCCATACAGCCTATAAGAATCACTACATTACCACACTGGGTTACATTTTAAACTCTAAAAACTCCTCTTTGGGCCCCTTCTGCCAAGCTGTAGGGTCTGCTCTGACCCTTGGGCCTGTCTGCAAGCAGAGGGTGTTGTTCCATCAAAAGGGGATCACCTTCAGCTGGCCATGCCATTGTTTTCCAGTTGTTCAGTAACTGAGGGATCTCAGAGCTTGCTTTCATTTCAATCTCACTCGTAGTTCCCATATTCTCAACATCTTTTGCCAGGCAATCATATTGATAAGGCTTTCCTGTTTCATCTTCCCCAACACCCCACAGCACCAGGAACTGCCCCTTCCTGCCCTCCCCTGCACCCAGCCAAGGGATGGAGGATGACCCAAGGACTGACCTTCCACAGCTCTGCCTGCAAACCAACCTTGGGCTGTGTCACCTGTCCCTCCTGGGTCACAGCTCCAGCCCTGGGCCTCTCACAGAGAGTGAAAATATAAACCCAGCAATTCCTGAGTGCCTGGGCAGCGTGGGCACAGGGGTGCCTGGGCTGGAAGGGTGGGAGAGCTGGGCAAGCAGGCAGGGCAGGGGCTGCCAGCAAGGCCCCAGGGCTGGAGAGGACAGGGCAGAGGCCATCAGCCCTGAGAAGTGCTGGGTGTCTCTGGGGCACTGTCCCAGCTGTGATCAGTGCCCCATTGCAGGATCCCGGCTCTGGATTGCACCAGGCTGTGCCAGGGCATTGCCAGCACTGCCTTTATTTCCTGCTGGGCCTTTATGACCCCACTGAGGCCATAAACACCTCTGAAGCCTAATTAAAACAGTTCAATTTCTCCATAAACAGACTTGTGAAGGAGATGATGGCAGTGCTGCTCAAAAGGGGAAGGGGGGGTGTCCTAGGCAGCCCTGAACCAAGACTGGGGTCAGGTAACAGGAGGTTTTTACTGCCTTGCTGGTTTTACTCCCCCCATGAAGTGCCCCATTTCTCTGTTCTGGGGCTGAGGTAACTCCCTGGGGAGTTTCCCCACACTGGGATGGCCTGGGAGGACCCTTGGAAAGAGCTCCTGGGAGCTGCATCCCACCCACACCTGGAGCACAAACATCCATCCCTCCCTGCAAGGAGACCTTTGGTCACTTCAGCCCCCCTGGCACAGCCTTGCCAGGACTGCAAGCAGCCAGGTACACCATTGAAAACAATTTTTAAATCCATTTTAAATAAAATTTTAAGCACAAAAAGGCATTTTCCTGAGCACAGCCACAGGATTTCTTTTCCACACACTTTATTTCCAGCAGTCTCCCGTCCCTGGGCTTCCAAACCACAATTCCCTCCAGCAGGATTTCTTTTGGGGGTGGGAATGGGATGTGGGGATGAGTTTTTGGGGTCCCTGTCACAGCAGGGATGGGCTGGGATGTGTGGATGAGTTTTTGGGGTCCCTGTCACAGCAGGGATGGGCTGGGATGTGGGGATGAGATTTCGGGGTCCCTGTCACAGCAGGGATGGGCTGGGATGTGGGGATGAGATTTTGGGGTCCCTGTCACAGCAGGGATGGGCTGGGATGTGGGGATGAGATTTCGGGGTCCCTGTCACAGCAGGGATGGGCTGGGATGTGGGGATGAGATTTCGGGGTCCCTGTCACAGCAGGGATGGGCTGGGATGTGGGGATGAGATTTTGGGGTTCCCTCCCGAATTCCCGGCCGGCCCCGGCCCCGCTCGCGGCTCACTCGCGCCCTCCAGCGGCCACGCGGGGCAGGCGCAGCTCTGGCCCCGCATCCCGAGCTCGGCCCTCCCCAAACCCTTCCCGAATTCCCGGCTCCATCCCGAGCTCGGCCCTCCCCAAACCCTTCCCGAATTCCCGGCTCCATCCCCAGCTCGGCCCTCCCCAAACCCTTCCCGAATTCCCGGCTCCATCCCCAGCTCGGCCCTCCCCAAACCTTTCCCGAATTCCCGGCTCCATCCCCAGCTCGGCCCTCCCCAAACCCTTCCCGAATTCCCGGCTCCATCCCGAGCTCGGCCCTCCCCAAACCCTTCCCGAATTCCTGGCTCCATCCCCAGCTCGGCCCTCCCCAAACCCTTCCCACCCTGCTGCCCCACTGGCAGAGCATCCCAGCCCCTCCTGCTCGCTCTGACAGCACAAACACCGAACCTGCTCCCCCGTTAGAAACCTCTCCTCGCACCCAGGGCTACAGGGACGCCTGGAAGTCCTGTTCCTCGGGCTCCGGGAGAGCAGCCTGCTTGTCCCTGCTGTCCCCGCGGTGCCAGCGCTCAGCGAACTGCACGGCATCGTGGATGCTGTGGAAGGCCAGCTGGCCCCCAGCGCCGCCTGCCCGGCCGGCCCAGCCTCCCTCCCGCAGGCGCTGGCGGATGGAGGGGTTGCAGTTGGCCAGGAGCACCTGGACTCCGACCTCCTTGTAGTCGTGGTGCGTCTCCTTGAGTGCAGAGAGGCCCACGGTGTCTATGAACTGCATGGCCCCACAGTCCAGGATCAGGGTGTTCATGTCTGTGGAGGGGGGACAGGCATCTCCTGGAGGGCTCTCAGCCCTGCTCCTGCCCTGTCTCAGGCAGGCACAGCAGCCCCTGGTGCTGCCTGGCTCTGGCCGTGCCCGGTTTCCCAGGCTGGCCGCCAGCAGCACGGGGTTGAGCCCGGTTTTCTGGTACAGCACAGCCTTGAAGTAATCCTTGTTGGCGTAGTAGAGGGAGCACTCGAAGCGGAAGATTTTGATGTTGGAGATGCTGCTGAGCTGTTTGTAGGCAGCCTGGTCCTCGTAGACCTCCCTGTCGCCGACCTTGCCCAGCAGCGTGGCGCGCGGCCGCTGCGTGCGGAAGATGATGCAGAGCAGGGCGAAGCAAACGCCCACCAGGAGCCCGATCTCCGTGGTGACCAGCGTGGAGCACAGCATGGTCGTCCACCACACCGCCGTGTCCAGCTTGCTGAGCTGCCACATCCTGGGGGTGTCCCGGAACCTCCTGAGGCCGCCCCGCAGGTTGACGATGGTGACCACGCCGAGGATGGAGGTCTGCAGCGAGTAGAAGAGTGGGGAGATCCACAGCAGCACCAGCAGCAGCACCAGGGAGGTGACCAGCCCGGACACCTGGGTCTGGCTGCCCGTGGACTCCTTCAGCAGGGTCTTGGTGAGGGCAGCAGAGCTGGCGAAGCAGTAGAAGAAGGAGGGGATGAGGTTGCACATGCCGATGGCGATCATCTCCTGGTTGGCGCTGACGGCGTAGCCGTGCTTTTTGCCAAAGATTTCTGCCAGGGACACGGTCATGGCAAAGCCAATGACAGCAATGGGCAGAGCATCCAGTGCCAGGCTGGGAAACAGGCTGATGTCTGGGACAGTGGGCTTCCTGAAGCCCGTGGGGATGTCCCCACACACGGCGGCCTTGTAGCGCTGCTCGAAGTCGAAGTAGTGGGAGATGAGGGTGGCTGCGATGACCACCAGCAGCTCGATGGGGAACGGGGCCTTCAGCCTCTCCTTGTAGCGCTCATTGAGCTCCTTGACAGGCACTATGATGGCCAAGGCCACCAGGCTGGTCAGCAGGTCGCAGATGTTGGTGTTGTGGATGTGCCTGAAGAGGTCCACCCAGGTGAGGATGAAGGAGCCCACGCCCTCGTGCCGGGGGATCTTCAGGCCCAGCAGATATTTCATCTGGGAGGTGATGATGGTGAGGCTGGAGCCTGTCACGAAGCCACCCAGCAGAGGCTCTGACAGGTAGACAGCCACGAAGCCCATCTGTAAAACCCCCAGCAGGATCTGAAAAGCAAAGCAGCCACAGCTGCAGCACGGGTGAGAAGGGCTGGAAGGGCTGGCTGGCAACTTATGTCACTTTGCTGCCACTTTAGCAGCTCTGGCTACTCTGTCTGGGGATGTGCTGAGCATTCCATGGGAGGAATTTGTCTTCAGGAGTTAATCTGGGCTATGGAATACTAGAGAGACCTACCTTTAACACTTGCCCGTGGCTGGGGGTGCCACACAGAAAATCCTATGAGGTCCCTGCTGCTGCCTCCTCACAAGCAACCCCATCAGAGCAGCTCTGGGTAGCACTCACTTGGGATGCCCTGAATTTCAGCTGTCCCAGTGGAAAAGCCTGGAATTGCTGTGACAGCTCAGCCTAGGCAATGGGGACACTGCCAGGGAGCATGGCAGGGTCCTTGAGGGTCTGCCCCAAACCTGCTCTGAGCTGCCCAGCTGCAGGACTGGGGTGCTGGGAAGGTGGTTCACAGATCCAAGATTCTCTTGAGCTGAGGATGTTTCAGACACATCCAAGGACCTGGTTATCCCATGGAGGAAAACAGCTCCAATTCAGCTGTGTTTGCACTTTTAAAATCACTGCATTCACAAATATTCAAGTGTTGGGGTCTAGAAGCATTTCTCAGGACTCTTAAATCTGACCCAACACTTAGAGACCTCAAACTCAGACACATTCCTAGGAGGAAACAGCACCAGAGTGAACGTTTGTACCTGGTAAAGGCCCACGAGGAAGCTCAGGGAAAGGGCCACGGTGATGGCATAGCAGCTCCTGTCACAGGGCTCTGTCCCGTTCCTGGGGGAGCTGGAGTTGTCCCCGAGGGCGGCGCTGCTGTCCCCATAGCCTGCCAGCTGCAGGCGGCGCGTCACCGACTGCCCCACCATGAGGCACAGCACCCCGAAGGAGCCCACGCTGGCGTGGCGCGACGTGGCCGTGGCCGCGTAGATGATGTTGCAGAAGAAGTTGGTGTAGATGCCGTAGACGGGGTCCTGGTTGGCCAGCAGGGAGTAGGAGATGGACTGAGGGATGGCCACCACGCCCACCAGGAGCCCCGAGACCACGTCCCCGAGCAGCTGGGAGCGGGGCTCGTAGCGGGGCAGCCACTCCAGCACGGGCAGCAGCCGGCGCAGGGCGCGGCCCAGCGCCCCGGGGCTGCACCTGCAGGCGGCCCTGGCCTTCTCCAGGATCAGCTCCCGGCGGCTGCAGCCTGGGGGCTCCTGCTCCTCCAGGATGATGAAGGTGGCAGGAGCCTCGGGTGGCCCGAGGGAGCCCAGGGGGGCTTTGCTGGGTGCTGGCTCCTGGCTGGACGTGTCCTCCATGGGCACAGGGGAGCTAAGGAGGGAGAGCAGGCAGGAGCGAGTGTGACCATGGTCACAAGGGTTTTCAGGATGAAGAAGAGACGAGAATGTTGACTCTATGATCAGAAGGCTTGATTTATTATTTTATGATACGTGTTACATTAAGACTATACTAAAAATAAATAGAAAGGAAAAGGTTTCTTCAGAAGCTAGCTAAGATAAGAATAGAAATAATGAATAACAAAGATCTGTGTCTCAGACAGAGAGCAAGAGCCAGCTCTGCCATGAGTGGTCAGGAAATCCAAACATCCACAGGAGACCAATCACGGGTCTACCTGTTGCATTCCACAGCAGCTGATAACCATTGGTTACTCTTGGTTGCTGAAACTGCAGCTTCTCACAAGGAAAAATCCTAAGAAAGGATTTTTCATGAAAGATGCCTGCAACAGGTGAGGGGCTGCAGGCACGAGCATGGGGGCTGTGCTTAGCTCCAGGGCTCGTGGCATGGGCAGATAAATAAATAAATAAATAAATAAATAAATAAATAAAATATAAATAATAAACTAATTACTAATATATAAATAAACGACCAATAAAATATAAATAAACCAATTACTGAAATACAAAGAAACGGACACGCGAACTAACAATAAAATATAAACCAATTGCTAAAATAGAAATAAACAACTAAATAACTTTGAATTATAAATAGATATAAACCAATTATTGATATATAAAGAAATGAAAAAGAAAATGTAAATAAATAGATAAATAAATAAATAAATAAAGGGAAATTATCTCAGACAAATCCAACAAAAGCGTTTTTCCAAGGCTGATTCATTCATTGTCACTTCTGGAGCTGATTAACCACAACCCCCAAATCAGGGGCACAGCTACAGAGTCCCCCATGCTCCTTCCCCATCCCTCTTGTTTAGAAACAGGAATTTCACTCAATTTCAGTGAAATTTCTCTGAATTTCACTCAAACTAAAACTCCTTCTGCTGTCAAGACACTGCTACTTAGGCAAACCCTTCTTTTGGAAATGTTAAGATATTCCAAGGGACACTTTAGGAATCAAGATGAGGGTAAGGGAGATAATTTGCCAATTATTTTTTCCTTCAACATTACATAGTTTCAAATTGCATTAGTGGCTTGCATCAATCAGGGGCTCCCATCTGCACAATGAAACCACCCTGCTTTTTCAGGCTGCTTAATTTACAGAAACACCTTCCAGAGCCACTCCAGGTTTTTTCAGTCAAAATGCAGCTGCACCAAAACAGCTTTTTTGTGACAACTGAACCACAGACAGAGAGAAAAACACTCCAGAGGGGAGACCCAGAGTGGCTGTGGTTTGGAACCGAACTGGGATGAGGAGAAATCCCATTCCCTGCCCTGCACACATCACCAAATCTTACCTCTGGCTGCAAACTGGGTGTTTGCTCAGCACCTGGAGCTTCTCCCCTGGGCACAGAGCTGTCTCCACCTGGCAGCACCTCTGGGCAGAGGAAAGGTGGCCCAGGTGCCCCCTCCCTTGGGATCTGAGCTCCTGAGCCAAGCCATGTCTCTTTTATCTCTGTGCAGGCGCTGCAGCCGCCAAGCAGAGCTGTGTTTGGAAAACAAACACCATTCTCAGAGAGTATTTTGGCTGACAACTTGTTCTGGACACCAGGAATGATTGAGGGGGCTTAGAGAAGTGCTCCTGCCAGATAAGAGGATTGCTTGGATCTGGGGAAGTGTTTGCTAAACAAGGGCAGCGATGGAAAGAAACCTCCCTGCTCTGCCCCTCTCTGAACCCAGCGAGCTCAGGTCCCACTGGGCTCCTCTGCTCAGGTTCTCAGCTATTCTGGACAAGCTTTTGTGCCAAAAACCAAGAAGCAAAGCTCGTTCCAGAATGACTTTCCTTTCCTGGTAGTTTTTCCTCCACAGAGGCTCTGCAAGGCAGAGAGCAAAGCTGTGGTGACACAGGTTATTTCAGGGAGACAGCAGAACTGTGGATGTATAAAATCTGCACAATTCACATTTTGGCACACGTAACAAGGGGCTTTGCTGTGCAGAAACACAACTGGGAAAGGAGCAGGGTTGTATTATTTGGTAGGTAAAGGTGAGCAATTGCAGCAGCAGCAGCCAGGAAAAAAGGATTGTTCATCACCCTGAAAGGAAAGAGCAGCCTCATAAATACCAGCTGGAACTGCTCTGCCCTTGTCAGCCGTGCCAACAACCTCCACCAGCCCTCTGAGCACACACTCCCCCTGTTCTGCCCCCTTCTTTTCCATCCCTTTCCCACTGACCCAGTCCAGATTTTGCTGGATGTGCCATGCCCTGTGCAGCTGGACCGATTCCTGCCAGACAGGCACCTTGGAGAGGGGGCTGGGGATGGAAAGGTGGAGTTCCCCAGGGTTTGGATGCAGATGCTGGGGAGACACCCTGAGGGAAGAGAAGGGGGAAACCAGCATCCTGAGCTGCATTTATCTCATCAGGGGAAGTCTGGATCTCAGTAATTAGGAGTAAATAAATGAGGAACAAATCCGTGTTCTCTGGCAGCAGGAGAAAATGAGAGCACATGGTAGGGAGGCAGCTGCTCAATCTTTTTATCTATTTATATCAATTCTTTTTTTTTCACTGCCATTCCTCCACAACTCATGCATTTTCAGGTGCAACACTGAGAGTTCCCCCTTCCCTTCCCCTTCTCTCAGTAACAGACTCTATCTTTCAGGCACTGTGTAATTGTTCCTACTTACAGCTCATTTTGTGCCTTGGCTTGGATGATGTGGTCTCTACTCACTCATTTTCTTTTTCCATCTTCTTCCCCAGCAAATGACCCAAATTTCTATTTTCTCCATGAATCCTTCATCTTGAAATTCACTGAAGAAGTGATGAGTCACCCATTGAAGAGCTGGCCAGGCTGGACTTTTAAGTCTGATTGTTCCCTGGGATGAAACACAGCTGAGCACAATCCATCTTTGGGTTTGATCTTATTTAGGAAGTTCCAGCTCTGGATCTCTGCCCTGAGCACCACAAAAATGGGGTGAAGCACTTTTTCAATGTGTGGCAGGATTTAGGTTACCTTCAGCCTCCAGCCTGCTGCTGCTGCTTTTCCTTCCCAATCCCATCTTCATTTCTATATTCTGGAGCTCATTTATCTGTTGAGATTTCCTTTATGCCCTGATAAATCTTGGGAGGCCCTGACAGAGCCCTGCTCTTCCCCCTCTCCAAGATTTCTGCCTCCAAGCCCTCCCTGCCGTCCTCCCCTAGAACTTTTTTCTCCACTTTCTTGTGTTCAAATTCCCAGCTGCTTTAGTATATCCCAATAATAAACATCTATTTCAGTACATTCCATACCTTAAGTTATCCCACACTTTTTGCAGTTCTCAAGCTCCTTGTCCCCGCTGGTTCTCTGTGCTGGAAATTCCAGCTGTGGGCACTGAGGAGAGGCCACTCCATGTCCTCCATCCCAGCAGAGGGGCTGTGAGAACACCCCTGGTGGCACTGCGCACATCTCTGGGATTCCTTTTCCTGCATGAGGTGAGGCAAGGGCAGAAATTACAAAAAGTTTCACGTTTGCTATGGGAAAAGCATCACAAAAAAAGAAAACCAAAAAGAAACCCACCAGGGAACTGCAGGTGACCTTGAGGCACTCAAGGCTGTGCTGCCCTCCCCATGCAAGGTCAGCACAGCTGAAACAGTTTTGTTTCCAAAAGCATCTTCAGGGCTTGTTCTTTATTGCCACTATAAACTCAGCCCATGCTCAGCTCCATCCTGGGCTGCACAGATGGTTTTGGACAATGCAGGTGGGGACAGGAGCCTGCCCGCACTGACACAGCCCCCTCTGCTTCCCAGAGCATGAAATCCAAAGTTTTTATTCCTGGCATGGTGTGTGAGCAATTAAACATCCATCAATGCCAGGCTGCAGCCAGGTGAGAAACAGAGCAGAGCCAACAAGCTCCAGGCACAGGAAAGGCAGGAGGGGCATTTGCTGTTTTCTAGCCTAAAGTGAGCAAAAACCACGGAATTTCCTGTGTCTGGGATTGTTATCCAGGCATTTGCAACAGGCAAATGCAGCAAATTGAAGTTTGTGCTGCTGTGTCAATCCCTTTTGTTTTACAGGACAGGTTGGCACCTCCAGTTTTCCTGGGAACAGATTTAACTGCACTGCACAAAGGGGCCTGATCTGCTTCGAGGTTTGTAAATATATTTGTGATTATTTGGCTTCTGGGAGCCCCTCAGGTCATGGCTTAGGACATGGCTGCACCCACTGCTCCCCATGACTTAGATCACAATTTTTATTTAAAAAAAAAAACCAAAAGGAAGTGAGCCAGGTAAAGGTGCCAGGTTAAGAGAGATGCTTTTCCTTACCTTCACATGGGGGGGTCTGACAGCGTTTTTGGATGGCTGCTGGTTCAGCTTCACTTGAAATGTATTTACTGCAAAACATCATCTTTTTTAAGGGGGAAGCAAGGAAAAGGAGACAAGCCCAGAAGTGGTGCCACTGCTGAGATGGCAACACACAACAGAAGCACCCCAGGACAAAAAAGCTGAACAGAACCTCTGCAGTTGTTTTTTGGAAGGGTATTATTTACATTTCTGCAGGAGATAACACATCCCAGGAAACATCCCCTGTTCCCTGGCAGGGCAGTTTAATGTTCAGGGGCCCCAGCAGGGCAAAGATAACACAAATACTGAGAGGCCAAAAGTGTCCCTGCCCCTTGGGGGCTGAGGGACCAGGAGAACTACAAAATAAATAATAAAGAGCATTTTCACTCCTGGAAGATGGAAAAAAAAAGAGCCAAGCACATCAGCTATCGAGGTTTTGCGGAGAACTCTATCTTAATACAACAAGGAGGAAAGGAATTCCTTTTGCTGCCCCTTGCTGCTGTCCCTGTGTTTCTCCCTGCATGGCACATTCCCAGTGCTTAGGGCCCTTTTCCAGATTATCCAGATTATCCCTGCAGAGGCTGCAGTGGCTCTGCAAACAGGTTCAGCTGATTCCAGATGAATGCAGTGCAGTAAAAACAGGGGGACACGTTTCTGTTTGCCACTGACCCCAGGCTGCTGGGCACCCTCAGGGGTGAGGGCCTGGCACAGGGTGCCCAGAGAAGCTGCCCCATCCCTGGAGGTGCCCAAGGCCAGGTTGGACAGGGCGTGGAGCACCTGGGAAGGTGTTTGGAATGAGATGATCTTCCAAGCCAGTGAAGAGTTTTCTCCCAATGCTGTTGCCTTGTTCTTCTAAGCCTTCTGATGATTACATTTTTATAAAGGAGTTTCTCAGACACTTTTATGTAAATAATGATTGGTTTTGCATTCCTTTCTGGAGGAGGAAAAATCTGATGGACTCTTGGTTTGACCAGTGTCGTTGGAGAGGTGGCAATTCCATCCTCCAATCCAGGATCACTTTTAGAATTATATATATATTGAGATGGAGAAATAAACTTTCTTCTTTTTACCTTGGAAGTTCCAGTGTGCCTGTCGTTCGTTTCATGTCCTATTGCCACTCACCACCTCATCTCATCTCCTGCCATGTGACAGGGTTGGATCTTCCACCAGATTTCAAACAGCAGAAGGTTTTTCCCACCACTCAAGCACTGGGATGCTGCCACAGGGTGTGGTGGCAGCTTTGGCACAAGGGCTGACGGAGCCTCTCCATGAGGAGGTGCTGCAGAAGCTGCACCAGAGGTCTCAGAGGTTTGTGAGGGAGGTTCTGAAGGGGCTGGAGCCCTGGGACACCTTTCCCAAGCAGCCCCCAGAGGTGGGAGATGGGGCTGGGGGGTCCCACAGGAGCGTGGATGGCAAGGATGAGTTAATCCCAGGTAAGGCAGAGCCTAAAGCTGCCTAGGTAAATAAATAAATAAATAAATAAATGTGCTGCTGGCTGAGCCTGGCTCCCTCAGCTGGGAACCAGACTGGTTTGGCTGGAGGCAAGGGTTGTTCTCTGCTTTTCAGGAGCAGCCCCTGCAGGCACTGCCATGCCCCAGTGCTCCTTCTCCTCTGCTGGCACCAGCACAGGAGCTGCAGCCTGTGCACAGAGGTCCCCTGAGGTAAAAGGCATCCTCAGGTAAAAGCTGAGCCATGCTGGGCCAGGAAAGCCTTTTCCATAACTCAAGGACACCTCTGCAGACACAATGTCACAGGAACTGCCCAGAACTGCCCTCACAGCTGCTCACGGGTTTTTCTGGCTCCTCCTGGCCATGACCTGAGCAAGCCACAGAACCTGGGAGAGAATCACAGAATCAAAGGGAAGGGACCCACAAGGACCATCAAATCCAGCCCCTGGCCCTGCACAGCCCCAAAATCCCACCCTGGGCATCCCTGGGAGGATTTTCCAAACCCTCCTGCAGCTCTGGCAGCCTCGGGGCTGTGCCCATCCCAGGGGAGCCTGGGCAGTGCCAGCACCCTCTGGGGGAAGAATCTTTCCCAAAATCCAACCTAAACCTCCCTGGCACAGCTTGATTTATCCCAAGGAGCAATGAAATTTATCTCAAGGAACACTGAAATCCAGAGCAGCAGTTTTGCAAGGCTGAGTGTGCAGTAGCAGGTGCTGTAACTGCACCTGTGGTAAAGTACAAGCAGCACCAAAGGTGGCGATTTCCACGCCTCAGGAACTCAGCCCTGGCACAGGAGGAGGGAGCTGCTCCCTGGCACAGGGCACAGGAGGGAGCTGCTCCCTGGCACAGGGCACATCCCTGTCCCCACAGGCTGATTTTGGTTATTAATGCCACCACAAACCCTGTCCTGGCAGCACAGAGCAGCTGGGGCAGAGCAAGGTGAAGATGCCATCAGTCAGTGACAACAAAAAAAAACCCCATAAATGTCATCTTTTAATTGTGCTGAAGAAATCCCAGTGATTTTACCAGATTTGACAGAAAATTCTCATAAATTCTCATGTTAACAAATTAACAATTAAGAATAACGATGGGTACAGCTCAGACAGGACAGGGCAAGGAGAGAGAGCCACCAGCAGGCAGGGGGTGGGCACAGAACTGATGGCAGGACATGGCACAAAATCCAATTTTCCCCACAAAGCTGTGGCTGGTGAGCCCAGCACTCACTGAGGCAGGGGCTGGTGGCAGCAGCTCTGTCCCCAGCCTGGGCACAGGGTGACACAGCTCCCCCAGCACCCTGTGCTCCACCACCACCCGGGGGCTTTGACACCTGCTTTTCACTGCACAGACAAATCACAGCAAAAACAACAATGCGATCTTTTCCACACACACCATCATTTCCCCACATTCTACTCCAGTAACGCACAAATTATTCTGTAAACAGGTCAGATCTGCTGGCCAATGGGATCTAGGCCAGGCCTGAGGTCCTGGTTGGATAAACTGGTTCTCCAACCAGCTCCAGGCACAGTTTGCCACTTCGTGTGTTCTGCAGAAGATTCTTTACATCTAAAATTATACTGAATTTTCAATTATTAAAATATCACCAGAATTTCAATTATTAAATCATCAAATTTCAATTTTTTTTCAAATTTCAAGTATTTATCACCAAATTTCAATTATTAAAAGCCCACAGAACATACCAAGAACATATTAGAGATATTCAGGAACCCAAAACTAAAGACTCAAAGATTCATGTGCTTGTCATAAAAAATGAGATTATACCTCTCCTTAACCATGTTCCAACTGCATTTCAAATAAACCTAAAATTTACTTCTTTAAGTAAAAAAATCAGACATAAAAAATTGGACCCAAGTTCAACAAAATGTTTCCCACCCACATGTGGAGTCTTTAGATCATTTGGGAGATGGACTAAGTGCTGTCAGAGCTGGGATTCAAATATTGAAGCAGTAATTTTACCTCAATGGAAATTTGGTTCACCATCCAATGCTGAAATATTTGGTGAATTTGCACATCAAATACCATTATGCCTTAGTTTATAGAATCTCTAGGAAATAAAATAGACAGGTACTAATTATGCTATGAACTAAATCTAAATATTAAATATTTGCCATTCTACCCAACCAGAGGCCTTGCTTGTAGCACTGCAATGATCTCCAAGGAAAAAGCAAGGCTCAGGATGATTTCCACTTCAGAGAGAATCTGACTGAAATTATAAAAATCAGGTTGATTTTTCACACAAGCAGCTGACCCTCCAAAGGCTCATTAGGATGATGACCCAGTGTAATTAATTCTTGGGATTTAACGAGGTCATTCCCGGCGCCAAACCTGCACTAAAGCCAGGATTGCTCTTGTCTGTGCCAGGAGAAAGGGCAAACCCTTCTGGTGTGGAGAAATCCACCAAGGCAGCGGCACCAACACAGAGCCCAGCGTGGCAAGAGCAGCACAGGAATGTTTGCATCTCAGCTTCACCACCGTAGCCATGTCCATTAAAATCAAAAATTAAACATGTCAAATAACTGAAGTGTTTAATCACTTTTCCAAAGCCGGTGGAAGAAACCCAAGCCACAAGAGAAGATGATGCCCTGAAGCAGGTTTTGGCCTGAAGAGTTTCACCCTCAGCTGGAGCTGGGACAGAGCCCAGGCAGAGCTCACCAACCTCAGCCCAAGGCTCTGGGCATGGCTCAAAGCCAGGATTTAGCTGCTTTTTCTGCAGTTCTCACCTCTGCTCTTCAGCCCCACCAGCAGTGGCTCCCAACCCCGTGGCAAGAGGCAGCAGAGACAAAAGGGTGGCTGAGATTCCTCCCAGGAGGGAGCAGCTTCCAGGGCTGCAGCTCTGCTGGCCTGGCTGGGACAGCCAGGAGTGGCTGAGATTAGAATAAAACAAAAATAAAAAACCACAAACCCAGAAATCCCTGATTTCTACTTGTGCCACACTCACAAAGGCACAACAGCAAATCACAGCCAGGTGTGGACTGAGATTACAATGACACAAAAATTAAAAATCACAAACCCAGAAATCCCTGATTCCTGCTTATGCCACACTCACAACAGCAAATCACAGTCAGGTTGTGGACTGAGATTACAATGACACAAAAATTAAAAATCACAAACCCAGAAATCCCTGATTTCTGCTCGTGCCACACTCACTGTGGACAAGGCACAACAAACCACAGCAATCCCAAAATAAAGGCACCTCCAGGTTCAGCTGGGCAGCACAAACAGCCCCACAAACCCTCTGCCAGCCCCAAAGCAGGCTGAGCTCCAGCCTGCGACCCCTCAGCCAGCAGATCCCTGGTTCTCCCAAAGGACTGGGAGGGGTTGGGGCTGTTTTACATTCACTTTACTGCTCAGGAGCTTTGGCTTTATCAGAAGATCATGAAAAGGGAGCAGCAGGTCACATGGAACTCATCACACACAGCTTCTTGTGTTTACAGTCAATAGTGAGAGACTGGCAGCACAACCCAGGAGGAAGCAGGAGCTGGTCCTGCAGAGCCTTACAGGACATCAGCATCACTCAATCCCAGCTTGGAAATGTCAGCACGAAACCCAAAATGAGCTCCCCGTGCCCACTGCAGTGCCTGAAGTTTGTAAAGTGGACTGAAAATGTTTTTTGTGTCAGAACACTCCGACAAGTGAAACATTTTGAGGAAAAAACAGAGCCTGGCATTCAGCAGGAGAGTGCTAAAGAGATTTCCAGTACAGCTGAGAGTTCATTTCCATAATGCTCTGTTGTTGTCATTAATGAACGTGCTAATGATCTCTTAATTCTTCATTTAGACTGATAATTGCTGATTGGGACATTGGGGAATAGAGCTGAGCTGATTTACACCAGCTTCCAGTCTGGTCTGGCGTTCTGCAGGTTGCACTGGGAGGAAGATCCCTGCTCCAGACTGATGGATAACCCAAACCCAACCGTTCTGAGGGGCCAAATTCACAAATTCAGGGGATGGGGGAAGGCACAGGAAGCAGTGAGTATGGCAGATTTCCCCTTAAAAACCTGGCACAGGCCCAGCACTGTTCATTTCAAACAGCAGAAGGCAGGAGAGGCCTTTCCAGGACAGGACAGGAATATCACAAAAGCACAAATGGAGATATCCAGCTGCTGCATCCATCACACAGCAGCAAAACACAAACATATAAATATATGGACTCCTTTATAAAACAAATGCTTTGGAGGAAAAAAGTTTCCAATCAGTGATCCCCAATTCCTAAAGATAAATTGGATTGCTTTAAAGGGTCCATAAACAAAAAATGTGCTGCTTGCCAGTAGGATCAAATCAGATCCATGTCACTGCTAAAAAACAATTCCAGGCCTAAGAGGAACAGGGCTGAAAGCCACTGTTGTAAGAAATTCCAGCCATAATCAGCTTTAATCTCCAGTTAATTCCCAAGAACTCCTTATTGCACTGAACTCTGGCAAATGGCATTTATTTCAGTTCCCATTTAGCCAGGGCAGTGTGCATTAATAGATACTTATTAATTTTAAATAAGAACATTAAAAGTATTTCCTTTGGTTGCCTGGCTGCTTTTGCTGTTGCATTTTAATAGTTTCTTGTGTTTTGCTGGAAATGAAATTTGGAGGCTGCACAAACAGCACTGAGGCCAAATGCAACGTGCTCCAGGTAATGTTCAGCACATCTTTTAGATATAATCTAATTACCTGAAAAATCATTTTATGGCTGTTTTATTGTGCTTTTATGTAAATAAATACCCAAGAGCCACAAATGCACATCCCAGTAGTTGCAGGAAGTGGGTCCTTTTTGGAGTTAACACTGCCACTCCTCCCTTCCTGACACAGGTAGGAATGGAATTGCAAAACCATCTTTTAATCAATAAAGGTCTGGTATTTGGTTACACACACCCATGTACGGTCACAGGTGAAAAAATCTCCACCTGAGCAGCATGGAAAGAACAAGGGAGAGAGGGGAAGAGGAAAGAATCACCCAGAGCAGTTGTTATTTGACTTTAGTCCCGCTCCTGGCTGCCCTGAAGTGCCCTGGCCAGCGGCTCCTTCCTCCCAAGCCTCAGGGCAGAGGGTGAGGACAAGCAGCTGCAGGAAGGCAGGAACATTTGCAATAACAAATAAAACATCTGCAACCACCACGTGCTGTCCTCTTCCATCAGCACTTCCAGTGCTGCTTTGCCCTCTGGCAAAACAGGAGTTAAAAATCAGCATTTCAAAGCTGCATCGAGGCGGCTTCTGTTCAAAGTTCCAGAGATTCTTTCTGACCTTGTGAGCAAACTGAGCTGCAAAGGGACTCCCCCCAGAGCCACCCCTGTGGGGACAAACCTGCCCTGCCCTCCCCGGGGCTCTGCACACAAACCAGGCTTGGTTAAAAACTGAAATACAGCCCCAAAATGTAACCCTGCCCACTGCTCCTACACAGGCCAGCCCAATCCTCCCTGGCAATGCCAAGGCAGTGAGCACAACTCCCCAGACTACACAAAGCATCCTCAGCCCAGAATAAAACGTTCATACAGGAGGTTACAGCAGCAAAGGAGAAATTCAGCAGAATTTGGGATTCATCTCCTTCATAAAGAAGCCTCAAGGCTGAGGCAGAACAACATCTGCGGGGTTTGAACACTGCAGACTTTTCCCAGTGACACACAGAGGCTTTTCCCTCACCAGAGCCAGTTCTAGGAGGTGCCATGGGTGGGTATCAGTGAGGTTCCTCCCTTCCCAAGCTGTGCTGCAGCCACCCCTCACCTCCCCAGCACTTCTGTGCTGCTCCGTGCCCTCAAAAATGCAGTAACACAAAAAGGACTCATCTTCTTGCTGCCTCCTCCTTCTCTGAGGCTCCCAGGGTGAGGTGATCCATGACATTCAGCTTTCACAGAAAGAAGAGAATAGTTACTGGTGCTTGCTCAGGAAAAAAAAAAAAAAAAACCAAGCAGCAAAACAGTTTAAACTCAAAATCTCTTTCTATTTAGTAAACATTTCACAATTCATACTAGATTTTACATCTTTTTTGGCTTCTGATTCATTATTTTTTAATTATTAAGGATGATAATATTGCCTATTCACAGCACCTTTCCCTTTTAAAAGCTGTGAAGCACCTGAAATTCAGATTGTAAACTCCTCTAGGAGGAAAGCACCCTCTTGCAGGGATGTGTGCTGTGTACAGCTGCTATTCAGGAAAAACTGTTAATCTCTCAATTCTGCCTGGACAATTGTATTCTACTGCTGGGAGGAAAAAGCAGTAAAAAATCCTATCCTTGTATTTTAGCATGAAGAACAGGCACTCTTCACTTCCACAGAATTTAAAATCAAAGTAAAAAGCTCTATTTATAGTGACCTGGTAAAAAAAAAAAGGTCCAGGAAAGAATTTTCCTGGCTCCTTTTCCAATGGTGTGTGCACTCCCATTGCATAAAGTCCAGGACAGAGCAAAGGGTTTATAGCCAATAAATCCTGCACTCATGCACAGTCCGTGACATGGACACATCTGGGCACGTACTGGATAATTTATTTGTCCCTTTTCACTTTGGTGCCTGTGATTCTCTCAACCTGGCATAAAAACTGCCTAGAAGGGACTTTTATTGGTCAAAATTAAAGAGCTAGATATTTTCCATATCTAATGTTCATAATTCTAAAGAGCTCCTAAATATTAGGAAAAAGATTGACTGACCATAAGAATGAATCAGACTTCTAAAGAGTCATCTGTGGAAAAAAAAAAAAATCATTAAAATCAAGCTGGAGAAGCAGCATTTCCATGGGCACAGGCAGGAATTTCCTGTGCAGAAATGAGATAACCATGTCCTTGTGGCCTGGCTGAAGTAGGAGGCAGTGCCAAAACCTCTGCAGGTGAGAGGTGCTTGCTTAGAAGATATTCATTAAGATATTTTCCTGCATGTTTAGATTTGATTTCTCCATCTGAAATTCAGGGAGATTGCAAATTCAAGCACTGCTGCCCAGTAAAGACCAGAGCAAACAGTCCCTGGCAGCCTTGCTTTGGCAAACACAAGGGTGTGGTGATGGAAAGCAATGCCAGAATGAGGGATGAGAAACGAGCTGCCTCGTTCTTCAGCTGCACAGGATGTCCAGACTACTCCAAAATCCCACCCCAACCACAAGGACAGGGTGGCAAAAAAGACTTGATCACAATTTCAGAGTGGAACTGAGACACAGAAAGCTCCAGAGCAGAGACATGAGATGAACAATCCCATACAAACTTAAGATCTGCAGATTGGCCACAATCAAGTTAAGAACTGCCTTCATTCAGCACCTCCCATGGAATCACTACCCCAGGCAGGTAAATCCAGAGAGATTGCAGGGTACCAGAGCGCTGGCACCACCCTGCCCTGCTCCCTGAGCACACACACACATCGATTTCACAGACACACAGACACGTTTGCCCAGCCTTTGTTCCAATCTCTCTCTTCCCAAGCTATTTCTTGGGAGCACCGTGCCCCTGCGTGCCCAGGGCAAAGTCCACGGCCTGGTGCACGCTGTGGAAGAGCAGCTGGTCCTCCCCCTCCTGGAAGAACTCCCCTCGGAGCAGGGAGCTCCTGACAGAGGGGCTGCACTGGGCCAGCAGCACGTGCACGTCGATGTCCCTGTAGTCCCTGCAGACCTCCTTGAGCGCGCGGATGCCGGCCGTGTCCAGGAACTGCACGGCGCAGCAGTCGATCACGATGGTGTGAAACCCCACGGGCTCCGACCCCAAATCCACGGGGATGCTGCTCTGCTTGTCCCCGGACCCCTCCTCCTTCTCCTTGAGCTTTCTTTTCTCCGCTTTCTTCTTGGCTGCCTTCACCCACGCGGGGTTGACCCCAGTTTGCTTGTAGAGGGTGGATTTGAAGCACTCCTTGTTGATGTAGTAGATGGGGGCCTCGAAGCGGAACACCACCACGCCAGGCTTGGTTTGCAGGTTCTTGTAGGCAGACAGGGACTCGTAGGTCTCCGACTCGGCCACCCAGCCCAGCAGCGGCGCCTCGGGGCGCTGGGTGCGGAAGATGACGCAGAGCATGGAGAAGCAAACCCCCACCAGGAGCCCGATCTCGGTGCTGATGAGCGCCGTGGCCACCATGGTGACCGCCCAGATCACCGTGTCCACCCTGCTCAGGTGCCACATCTTGGGCAGGTCCCTGAACTTGCGCAGGGCTCCGCGGAGGTTGACGATGGTTATGACGGCGAGGACGCATTTCTGCAGGGAGTAGAACAAAGGGGCGATGACGAGGAGGACCAGGAGGATCACCAGGCTGGTCACCATGCCGGACATCTGGGTCCTGCAGCCCGTGGACTCCTTGACCAGGGTCTTGGCGAGAGCTGCGCTGGTTGTGAAGCAGTGGAAGAAGGAGGGGATGATGTTGCAGAAGCCGATGGCGTACATCTCCTGGTTGGCCCTCACGGAGTAGCCGTGCTTCTTGGCAAACATCTCTGAGAGGGACACGGTGATGGCAAAGCCAATGATGGCAATGGGGATGGCATCCAAGGCCACGCTGGGAATCAGGGTCCAGACTGGAGGGCGCGGGGGCAGAAACCCCGTGGGGATGTGCCCTGAAATGCTGGAGCCATAAGTCTCCCTCAGCTTCCCAAAGTGAGATGCCAGAGTGGCTGCCACGACCACAAAGAGCTCCACCGGAACCGGAGCCTTGAGCTTGGATTTGAAGCGCTCGTTGAGCTCCTTGGCTGGGATGAGCACCAGGAAGCACAAGAAGCTGGTGATGAGGTCACAGATGTTGGTGGTGTGGATGTTCCTGAAGATGTTTATCCAGGTGGTGACGAGGGAGCCCACGCCCCCGCTCCGAGGAATGTCCAGGCCCAGCAGGTACTTGACTTGTGAGGTCAGGACAGTGATGGAGGCCCCTGTGACAAAACCACTCAGCAGAGAATCCGAGAGGTACACGGAGACAAAGCCCACCTGGAAGAAACCCATGGCCACCTGGAAGGAACCAAACACACACAACGTGTCAGGACACAAATCCCACAGATTTTGTCAGCTGGGATAAAAAAACCCAACATCATGCACGGCCCTGGAGGATGAGGCATGGTCTGAGCAGGGAGAAAAGTCTCCCTGTATTCAAAGTATTTTAAATATATATAATAATATATATTATATAAAATATAAAATGATTAAAATATTAAAATATATAATATTTTTATATTTTATAAAAATGTAAAATATTTATTATATAAAAATATATATAATTATTATATACTCCCTGTATATAAAAGTATTCAAACCAGGCTTTTTGGGGAATCTTCCATCCCCTGAACAAATGTTCATTGTCTGCTCTGCTATTTACCCTGGGGGAGAAAAAAAGAAAAGAAGAAAACCTAGGGGAAAAATCCAAACCCCACATTTGAAATACTGCCTGCTGTTGCCATTTCTCTTTCAATTCATCTAAACTCTGTGAACTTTGCAAGGATCTAAAACTTTCCTGCTGGCCTTTGTCTGCCTGCACTGGAGTTCAGAGCCTGCAATAAAACCACAGCTTGTGGGGTGACAACTGTCCTTTGCACTGCAGAAAGTTTGGTGCCTCTGACTCAGAAAGTCTGTGAGCTGCAAACTGCTCTGCTGCAGATCATAAGAACAGAGATAACTGGGAACTCCATGAGAATCTCAAAGAATTACTGAAGATAAGGCAGGTCTGGAACCTGCACTGGATGAAATCAGCCCACAGCTCTCAAAGGCTCCCTTATTGCCTTGATAATTCAAGGTTATTCTAAGTGTAAAACATCAATAGTAATTAGCTTACCTAGTTAGTATTAACTGATGAGAGAAGATTTTCTTTTTATGATTTGATTGTAAAGTTTCTGATAAAAAGAATGTGTGATTTTGGTTGAAAAAAAGAAATTTGAGGGTGTTGGCCTGTAGAGAATATGCCTAATATTCAGAGGGACTGAAGAGAAACTGATCTGATTTCTTCAGATAAAGAAACTTAATTGTATTTTCACTTGCAAAGACTTTTAAGTGCAATTCACAAACTGCACCCATCCCACAGGGATGAAAGATGAAACCCAAAATCCAGTGTAGCCTGGGAGGCCCAGAATATTTCTGAAATAACTCAACAAGAACTTGCAGTACAAAAAGTTCCAAGTTGTATCCAAAACCTGTGTTTTAAAGTGTCACAAACATGTTTTGTTCCTCTCCTATATATTTTGATTGGCTGTCACCCTGGACAGATGAGGACAAATGAATGTGAACTCACAAACTCAAATACCACAGCTCTGCAGTACTGCTAAAAAAATCCCACTCTGGTTAATGTATAAGACTCTAAAAACAAGGATACCTGCTTTAATTTAGGCAAGCAGTGAATTCTAGAAAATAACTAGAGATATGTAAATATAAAATATATTGTATCCTCTCAGTAGAATCCTTTCCATGCAATAGCATTGTTTTGGCTTCAAATGGGCAAACAGCAAATTTTTAAAAGCACATTTGCAAATAAAAGGAAACTGGAGATACTTTTACTATCCAAATTTTCTTTGTTAAAGGCAAATGATAAAAGACTGGAATTAGGAGCTGATACATCACATTTTGGCCCAATGAAATGGGGTCTAATGCCAAAAAATAAACAGAGCTTCAGGCCACAGGGAGGAAGGTGGTGAGCAGAGGTGGGACTGAGAGCTGCAGGTGCAGGTAAAACTTTCCAAAAGAAAGGCCTTGTAAAATCAGGCCTTATTACTATTTTAACTGAATTAAGACTCTGTTGAGTTTCTATGAGAAACAAATTCTAAGAATGAAAATCAATTTGCATAACAATCTATTCTTGTGAAAAAAATGAGATGCACTTACAAAAACAAGAGTTCTATCTCATTAGAATATTAATACAGAAGGATATTAGAATACTAGAATATGTAAATATCTAAAACTAGAGAAGTTTGATAGACATGTACAATAACCCTTACCAACCAATGAACTGAGTTTCACTAGACTATTAACCAATTACATTCAAACACAGTACCTTCTAATACCATATAAAAATATGAACTCTCCATAATAAAAGATGTAATATTCTGGAAAAAAATATCAGATGTCTTGTCTCGTTTCTATCTCTAACACAAGGCCAACAGCAGCTCCAGCAGAAGTGTCCCACCTACCTATCATTAATGTTTTCCACTTCTGTACATTATTTTGATCAGGTGCAATTTCCTTGTAAAACCAGTTTTGCAAAAGCGTGAAATGCTTTTTTTTGCAGCGTGTCATTGGCTGTAAAAAAGCCACTTCTTTCTTAGGTAACAAACCTTTGCAGTATTTGGCAGGTGAAATCACTGCATTAAAAAAAGAAAAACAAAAAAAAAGAAGCCACAGGAGGTGTGGAGCAGCCGCCCTTACCTGGTACACCCCAGAGATGAAGGTGACGGTGGCAGCCACGGCCATGGCGTAGCAGCCGCTGTCACAGAGCGGCTCTGTCCCGTTGCCAGTGCCGTTCCCGTGCCCCCCCGGGCCTGGCAGGGCACTGGGCACAGCTGGCTCCAGCTGGTAGCCAGCCCTCTCCACCTCCCTGTCCACCACCTGGCCCAGCATCAGGCACACCACGCCGAAGATGCTGACGGAGATGTGGCGGGAGGTGCCGAAGATGCAGTAAATGATGCAGGAGAAAAAGGAGGTGTAAAGGCCATAAATGGGCTCCAGCCCGGCCAAGAGGGAGTAGGCAATGGACTGTGGGACCAGCAGGACCCCCACGATCACACCAGACATTACATCCCCCAGGAGGTACTCCCTGAGGTTGTATTTAGGAAGCCACTGTAAGATGGGGAAAAACCCCAGAATACAATCTTTCATTTTGGCCGGGGTGCAGCTGCACGTTTCCTTTGCTCGCTTAACCAGCAGAGCCTTCATGTTCCTCTTCTTCTCTTGGGGTTCCAGGAACATTGTGTGATGGAAACTGCACTTGGCATCATCTCCTTCTGGCCCTTCCATCACTTCATGGATATGGTTGGTTTCTGTCATCGCTGCCATCACCAGGACTCACTGAAAACACAAAAAAAAACCATTAAACCAAAAATGAATGTACAATGTGAGACTTGAACACAGCATTTATCAAAAGCAAGGGCTGAAACTCTCAGTTCAGCAGAGAGAAAGCAATTTCCAAGCAGATTGGGAACCTCTCAGCTTGCTTGGGAATTGAGATTTTCTCAAGGGAGCCTCCCCCCACTGTATCCCTGTGAAGCAAGGAATGACCTTTCCCAGGAGGGAAGCTGATATCCCGTGGAATACACCTGCTGCTGGCAGGGCTGGGACATGGACAGGAATGCAGCAGCACTGCCTTTCTGGGAGGCTTCCTTGAGAAAATCTCTGCCTGCAGCCTGTTCCACCTCGCAAAGCCAGACAGAGGGTTTATTGTAGTGCCACAGCCACTCCAGCTCAGCTGCTAAAAATTAACTGCAAGTGGGACATTTCCAGCAAAGCACAGCTCAGTCTATGTCTCTTGTGGGTTGTTTTTTGTTTTGTTTTTTTTTTTGATGCAGGGATTTCGCCTGCCAAATACTGTAAAGGTCTGTTACCTAAGAAGTGGCTTTTTTATAGCCAATGACACGCTGCAAAAAAAAGCATTTCACACTTTTGCAAAACTGGTTTTACAAGGAAATTGCACCTGATCAAAATAACGTACAGAAGTGAAAAACATATTATTGGGCACAATGGTAGGTAGGTGGGACACTTCTGCTGGAACTGGTGCTCTAGACCAAGCTGCCCACAGACAGCAAAGCAGGGTAATTATACCAATAATTTAACACTGGGAACATATTGCCTGACTGGGAAAGAGCAAACTCTTGATGAGACAAACCCTAATGAAACTTGAGCACACCAAGTGACTGCCAGCACTTAGACAGCTCTCCCACCTGCAGAAAACATCCAGAATTCTCCAGAAAACTCCTTAAGCCCCAACACCTGGCACCACCAGTACAGTGAGGCCATTTTAGCCAGAAGCTCACTGGTCTGGTGAGAGACCCAGCAAGAGAACCCTGAGAGGTGGCACTGCCAGGCTTCCCTTTCTGGCACTGCAGTCCCAGAGTGGCAATGACAGCATGGATTTGATGTGCTGCTCACGTCCTCTCTGTGAAGTGCAAACATCAGCCAGACTCCTGTCCATGGAACGCTCACTGCTGAATTAATCGCCCAATTAATTGTCCAATTGCCCTGAATTAATTGTACCAATTAATAAATTGCTACTGGAACTGGCAGTGCTAAGGATGCCACTTGAGTCTGCCCCAGAATGTGTTCAGTTAATCACCATTTCTCAAGCAGCTACAGCATCACAGAACTGTGGAGTCATTCAGGTTGGAAAATCCCTCTGAGGTCACCCAGTCCAGCCACTCCCAGCAGAGCCAAGGCCTCTACTAACCCATGTCCCCAAGTGCCACATCTACAAGCCTTAAATCCCTGCAGGGGTGGGGACTCCAGCACTTCCCTGGGCAGCTGGGCCAGGGCTGGACAGTCCTATTGGTACAGAAATATTCCTAATTAAAACATTGCCTGCTACCATCCCTGCAGTGCGAGTTTCCCAAAGGTATGGGAGGGAGAAGTGAGAGGAGTGACTTTGTGTGCCTTAGGACAGCCCGAGCAGAAGGAACCCAAAGAGCAGAAATAACTACAGGACTTAATATTTGCAATGGCTCCTTCAGAGACTTCTAGAACCAATTAGAAAGTAATTCCAAACCCAACTAATCCAACAGCGGTGTCCCTGTCCCTGGAGCTGCAGACATATCTAAAGCCCACGCACAGAAAATACCAGGGAGGAGTTTCTGTTTCATCTCCTGCTCCATGCTGGGACTCCCAAAGAGTTTCCATTCAGTACAGACCTAGGCAGGGAGCATCTCTTTGGTGGGTGAGCTCCTGCGCCCTCCCAATAACCAAACCCTGCCTCTTTGCTGGGTGTCCCTGAACTGGTACTGAAAGGAGAGTTTCACACACAGACCCCAGAGCAGCAGGGATGGAATTTCTGTGTCCCAGGGGCTGCCTCCCTCCCTGCTGTAATATCCCAGGATCACTGAGGTTGGAAAAGCCCTCCCAGCCCCAGCTGTGCTCAATGTCCACCTTGTCCCCAGCCCAGAGCACCGAGTGCCACGTGAAGAGTCAGGATCTTCAAATGAAGAAGCTGCACTGCAAGAAGGGACACGCTCAAGATGATCACACCTGGAGGAGACCCCCAGCCCTAGCCTGCAGCTTTCCAATCTCACCCACCTGTACAGGACTGCAAATTGTGCTCAGGGATGATTTACAGCCCTCATAACCCCCTTAAATACACAGTGAGAATCAAGGGAGTATTACAAAAGCTTGTGTCAGCTCTACTTTGCAAAAGTCCATTTTGGAGCTGTATTTGCTCAAGAAGTTGTATTTGTTTTACCAGCACAGAGTTACAAATCAAAAGGCTTCTCACCCACCCAAAGCTCAGCAAATCAACACTGTAAAAGCTGAGGGGGGAAAAAAAAAAAATCAAGCCAGGGTACTTTTTATGTGTAGCAATGAGTTTGTTTTGTGAGATTTTAGTAAAGATTTCAGTAGTGAAAATTCTTTTGATTCCTTCTGTCCCTCCTTCCAGGACTTGCAGGCAGCTCAGTCAAACCTGGGAATTTTCTGAAATGTGCCAAGACAAACCCCAGACAGCTCAGTTTGGTGCTGCTGTAAAACATCTGCATGGGAGGGGGTGCCTGGGTTTCGGTTGTGTCCAGACAGTAGGGAAATGTTCTAAGTAAAAACCTTTCTGGCTCCAGAGCTCTGAGCACATACTGGCTCTTTGTGCTGACTTGCATGACAGCTTTCTCTCCGTGGAATGAAAAGGACCTTTCAGCACACAGTCCCTGCCCTTTGCCATGTCAGGACAGTAGGAAATAACACGATTTCCAGCACTCATTTCACCCTTTTCTGTCTCAAAGTGCGGCCCTGTATTAATTTTGAAACCGTTAGCCCCTGGCTTGTCCAACAAAACTGGATTTTATTCTTACACATTAAAAAAAAAAAACCAATGCTGAGAAAACACCTCTGGTTCATGGTTTGGACACTGGAGGACATTCTGTACATATAACTTGGAAAAGGAGCTGCTGTAGTTTTTATTCTGAAAGCTGCTATTTACACACAACCCAGAATTCACTTTTATCACTCCTTTTGGCCTTTCAGGGAGTGTCTCGTTGTGACAAACTTCACTTACGATAAAAAAACTACAAGACAGAACTGAGGAAATTTCCAGTATCTGTTATCAACTGACTACCATAAAATGAAGATACAGGGAGGTCCTGCAGTCTCTAGAAGACATCAGAACTCCAGACTATTTCTGGAACCCATCTGGGCCCTTCTTTCTGATCCCATGATGTGGCAGCATCTGCCTGGCTTCTGTTTTTGGGGGAGCACTACCTGCAGCCCAGGGCTGGCTTGGACTTCATTCTTCTGCGGCACATCAGAGTCACCTTGAGAGTAAGAGAAAACTGGATTGGGAAGCTCACTCACCTGCTGAAATAATTACTATGAGGTGAAACTTCAGATGTGAGCATTTCAGAGTAGAAACTGAATCAAAACACCCATGTCAGTTGCTACAACACCCATGTCAGTTTTCCTTATTTTTCCACATTTAAATTATCACTGTATGCGATCACTTCCCACCCTCATGTACCCCTTGCTAGACAGAAGAATTTACAGGAACTAAAAACTAATGCCTAACTCCATAATCTAAAAGGACATGAACAATTTGTGGAGAATTGTAAAGGTGAATCAGAAATCCAAATTCCACACAAACCGACCAGAGCTGGGCCCTTAGAAAATGCACCCCCTAAGAATACAACATGAAAGTATATCACATCCTTTTGACAACTAAATCTCTGACCTTTCTCTTGTTGGACAACAAGGTTTTTTCAAATAATGTCTTTACTGTTGTGGAGCAACAAGGAAATTCAATATTACCATGATAACACCCAGATAAGCACGGCAACAACACTGCCTGCACCTTGGAATTTGACAGAATCCTTCATATCCTCCAGCAAAACATTCAAGCCACAAACATTTACTTCCACAAAGGACTGAAAATAACATGAATAATGAAAACCACGTTTAAGGAACACATGTGGAAACAGAGCTGCCTTGCTTTCGGCACAATAACCAGCAGCCATCCGCTCATGTGGGGAAACGCGCAAAGCCGGACCATAAAACCTCGCTTTTGTGAAATATGGGATCTGCCCCGACTCCAAATACGGGATCTCCTCACTTTTCCCGAGCAGCAGCAGCCTCCTGCATTTTTGGGGAAGATCCCATGGGATCCCTGCTGGCAGCCAGCTATTCCAGGGAAGTTGTGTCACCTCCCAAGGGCAGCTGAGCGTGCTGAAGCTTCCATCCCACCTGGATTTCTAGGGAGAGTTTGCCAAGGCTTTCAGCAATTTCAGTTATTCCTGCGTTAGGGCCCTTCTCCCACCCTTTCTGTTAGCAGGGGAAGGTGGCACACTGAGCAGCCCACTGAGGATGGGCTGAGGAAGAGCTCCCAAAGGGATTTCCTCAGGCAGCAGCTGCCAGCTCATCCCAGAGCATCCCACACTGCCCATCACAGCCTGGCTGGCTGCATCCACAGGGCTGGGGCTGTCCGATCCCAATGGAAGCACACCGGGACGGCGCTGAATAATGCAACTGTTGTGTTTTAATTAACAAAAATTGACAGAATTAATAAAAACCTGCAAGAAGAAGCCCGCACGCTGTGCGCCCCCTGAAACTGCGGGTTTGGCTGAGCTCTGGAAGCCCAGGCAGCACTGAGGGTCCGGGCAGAGCGGAAGGGAAGCGAGAGCAACAGCGCAGCCCTCAACGCCACATTCACTTTCAGCCTCGGGGTCCCGCTGCCTTCCTACCCAGCTTCCTCATGGCTTCCACGGGCATTTTCCTCTCCTCCTGCTCGTTCCGCGGCTGCGAGCAGCAGCCCAGGAGGGTCCGAGCCGGACCCCGCTGTGCCCCGGCCCCTGCCCTCGGTACTCACCGTCCGCGGCTCCCTGGGGCGGCTGGGACCGACCGGCGGACGGACGGACGGACGGCCGGACAGAGTTACAGACAGACGGCCGGCCGGGCGGACAGACAGAGTTACAGACGGACAGACGGAGAGACTGCCCGCCCGCGGCGGGGCCCGGCAGCACCGCCCCGCTCCGGGCAGGGAGGGCCGGGCAGGGCCGCGCCCCTTCCACCCCCCGGGCCGGGGCACTTCCGAGGGGATCCGGGTGTGCGGGAGAGGCGGCTCCTGGCCCTTGGCTTTGCACGCAGCCCTTTTAAATTGGAAGTGTAGGGTTGGTAATGCGAGGTGATAATGTGAGGTGATAATGTGAGGTGAAGTGAGATTAAACTTGGCGCAGGTGGGGAAGCGTGGCACTCTCTGGCCCCTTTTTGCCCTGGGTACCACTGGGATTCAGTGAAACCTGGATTCGTTGAAATGAATGGGATTCATTGAAACCTGGGAAGGATGAAGGATCCTTGGCACTGTGGGTATTAAAAATCCCAGGTTTCTGTTAAGTGCTCTGCTCTTGCCTCTGGGCTGGGGGTTCAAGGTTGGAGGGGCCATGCCCAGCCCTGTCTGCCTTCCCTTCCCTTCACACAGAAAAGCAGACGTTTCATCTGAAGTCAAACATTGCCCAATATTTGCATTCCAGGTGGAACCTTGAATGCAAACTGTCAAAAACCCCCATCAATACGCAGCTGGAGCAAAGGAGGCCAACTTCAAGCCTGCAGAATTCATGCTCTTGTCTTTCAGTGTTAAGCAAATGCTATAAATCTTCCTGTAGAAATACTGAATATTTCAATAGAAAACATTTCCTTTCTCCATGAGGGTTTATTAGATGTCATGGTAACCAGAACAGGCAATTGCAATGGAAATAGAAGAGCTCCCTCCCTCTCCCCTGACTGTCCATTGTCAAAAACATCAGTGACTGACTTCCCAATCCCTTTAGGGACTTCCACAGGAGTTTTAATTGAGTTTGAAGTATGGTGACTTCAAGACAACCAGAGCAAATCCTTGGCAGGAGTGACATCTATGACAAAAGCATTCAAAGCCTATTGTGCAGGGACTCTGCAGAATCCTAATAAGAAATCACAAACCCAAGCAATGCGTGTTCCAGCATTTTCATTCTTGTTCTAGAAGCACAGACTGTGGAAAACTTGGATCATCCAATACATCATGTCTTCATGGAAGAAACAGGGAAATAATATCTTCTTGGAACATGATAGTAAAAGAAAAAAATCCCAAGCATTATTATTTTTCTGGACCTAAAAAAATAGTAGGCTTTTTTCCTTCTTACTTTTAGACTGGTTTTCTTAAAAATGGGTGGAAAAAATCCAAGCAATGATTTAAGGTAATTAAATAATTTCACTTCCAAGTGCTGTCCTCCTCTCAAGGTATATTAAGCTTTATGGTTAATATATTTCTGTGCTGAGGGAACCTTTGCCCTTGGGGAAATGTGTCTTTGAGCTCCTCACGCTCCAGAATCTCCTGCCAAGAGGCTGGGGTTTGCTGACACACAAATGCCAGCGTGTGCCATCTGCCCATCCCACTCAGCCTGCCTGGAAAACCCAATGCTTCCCCAGATCACCACATCATCTTTGGAATATCAGATCTCCACAGACCAGTTGGTGACACTGCAAAGTAATCCTGGAAATTGCTTTGTTCCACAGAGCAGGTACTCCTGGGCAGCCCCGGGAGCCCTCCCTCCTTGCCTTTTGCCCGGCAGCCCCTGTCCAGCCCTGCCGTGCCCTGGTGCCACCTGGCACATTGCTCTGCCTGTGATGGTGTTATCAGCCCTCTGTCCATAAACCCCACAGGCAGTGGCTCTCCCTGGCTCTTCCCAGCTTTTCCCAGGCTCCCAGCTCAGCGTTATCACCCAGCAGATAAGGGCAGCCTCTGATTTCCCCAGCTCTCAGCTGCTTTGTGCCACCTGGCTCCCAGCTTTGAGTAAGGAGCCTCCTTCCTTCCTTCCTTCCTGTCCTCCTGGCACCTCCCTGCCCAGTGCCCTGCTCCTGTTGGTACAGCTCCATGGGAAGATGGCTGGGTTATGCTGAGAGTGGTTAAAAATGAGTTTTTAACTCTCCTTGCCCTTCCCTCCCTCCACAGCTCGCAGTGCACTGAGATTCGGGCCTGGATTTGCACATTCTTGCATCAAGTTTGGAGATGGAGAAGATGGAACTGCCTGGTTCCCATCTGTGAGTTCTGTCAGAGCTGGGACAAACCTTCCTCCCCACCCTGACCTGCTGGGCTTGGAAGGCCCTCATTAGTGTCACACACACACGTCTATGTGTGGCAGGTCTGACTTACTTAGAAAACCCATCAGACTAAGTAACAGGAAGAGGCCCATCCTAATGCTTGAAATGCATTTAATTTAATTCAGTCACATCATTCAGTGCTTGGCAAAATCAAAAAAGAAGAGCTAAAATGAGCTGCTTTTAAAGGCTTCCATCAAGGATGAGACAAATGCCAAGTAAAAATTGAGTGGTTGGAGGTGAGAGGGCGTAATACAAAAGGAAAGATGCAATGAATCAGAGTTCTTAGGTAATCAAAATGCTTAAGCCATAAAGTTATCAAAAAGAAATAAGTTCTGTCCTTATCTCAGGATATCATGTGCATGTCACTGTGCATGTCACAATTATACTGCAATCAAGAAAAGTGTTCTGCACAAACATCTGTGCAGAATTGCTGCACTTTCAGTGTCATGGCCCAATGTTGTCACCAAGAGTCAAGAAGTAATCAGGTGATAAAATTTTCAGTGTTGATGTGTTAGAAGGCTTAGTTAAATAATTGCTGGATTCTGTGTGTTTTCTTACCCTGCTTTCATCCAGTCTTTCAGCTCTTTGCTTCCTCAAGGCTAAAGCATAGAACATTAAAAAAAGTCACAAATTCCACTTGAGTCCCTTTGCAAACAAGCAATGTATGGGGGAATTAAACTGCACCATCAACTTAGCATCTAACTCAGAAATTCCACCTTCCTAGATTCTCATTTTCAACCAAAAGCTTTGTGAGCCTGCAGCAGGATTACAAATCCCAGGTTTGAGGGAGGGCTGCTGTCTGCAGGGTTTTGCAGCACTGCAGGAACTCTGTCTGCAGCAGCAGCACTGGCTGCTCCTTCAGCTGGCAGCCAGAGAAAGCCCAGGATGGTCAGGAAAGTGCTGAAGGACAGCCTCCATTCTTCTGCCTCCTCTGAGTGCTGAGAGCAGCTGCCCTTTGTGCCTTGCTGCCTTCGAGCAGGAAGGAACATTTGCAAAGTCACCTTGAGCTCCCAAAATTTGGCTTTCTGTCGTGCTGACAATTGATGGGTGCAGCAGAGCCAGGGCTGAGCACACAGCACAGCTTGGAGAGTCCATTTCAAGCAGGAAGAGATGTTGCCCTAAATCTGAGATGGACTGCTGGGTTTATTTTTAATCCCTGAAATCAGGTATGTGTTGATTAGCAGAAGTGTCAGAACAGAGCTGTAGCCACAAGTCCTGTAAAAGAACAGAGAACTTCAGCCCTGATTTCTTGGGAGTCTACCCACAAAAAAATGCTCTCAACATCTAATTCCTGGTGATGGTATGGAACCCTCCAACCCTGCTTACATATGTCTAGAGCCATTTATTTGGTTATTCAGCCACATAGTGACAACAGAGTCACCTCAAATCATCATCCAAAAGTATAATTAGACCCATGAGATAATACAGTCCACAGTTTGCAATGCAGCAGCAGTTGGAAATTTTATTATGTTCATGTTAATTCTTAGTACTTCTAAAAAAAATTTTCATGTGTTACAGAATTTAGGAGGGGAGGAGAACTTAGGTAGGAGGGGAGATCAAAACATGTGGCAGGTTCTCATTACTAGAGGTAATTTTGGATAATATTCAAGTTTTTCTTTCCATCTCAGTTCTGACATCTGTTTTTCAGATCTCCCTTACATCTGGACCTAAGAGAATCAAAATTCTCAAACAAGTATGTATGTTGTTCCTTCTCGACAATGCTTTCCTGCTGTAGGAATAAACAGGATGAAAAAGTTTCACTTACTGTAAAATAAAGTAATATTTTATAACATATTTGACAAGTTGCTTCCAAGTAGAGCATTGCCTCGTCTCAGAAAAAAATATTTCTTTTTCCCTGACCTGTTTTGAGTGACTGTCTCGTTCTGTGTAGAGCACAGCCACTGATTGAGCTCACAAGAGAAATAAATGGACATATACACTGATTAAAAAATATACCTCTAGATTTGCTCCCAAAAGTTAAAAAGTGATGAAGAAAGTAGGATTTTCTTTTGAATTTACGAATTAAGAAGATAGTAATTTGCAAACTGAACTTCAGTGGCAGCAATTCGTATCTCCTGCAGCATTTGGATTTATTTAGGGAACCTTTTCAGGTACTGAGTTTGCTCCAGCTCCTGCCCAGCTGGTGGGAACCCCTCCATGGTCTTTCCTTGGAACAGGCTCAGAATTTTCCTGAGTGCTGAAGCAAACCCAGCGTCTCCCTCAGGCTGAGGATGATTTCCCTGGTGAGTTCCCAGAGACTTCTGCCCTGAGGCTACACGCTGTGGCAAGGACAGGAGATACCTGCAACAAAATGCTGATCACATTGTTAGGTGGGAGATTTTCTCTGCAAGACCCACAGCCCCAAGCCAGAGTCCTGAGGAATAAATGGTACTTTTGAACACTTACTTACATTCTGAAGAGGTATCAGTAGGTGAAGCCTTGCTGTAAAGAAATGGTATTGAATGTTAGAGCCTTGTAAAACACAAATCACATCTTGTTAATAACAGAACATGAGATGTGAATAGATCTGAGTCCCTTCTTTTAAGGTGAAGGACAGCCTTTGAGATTCTGCTTATGTCTCCTTAAAACTGAAGCAGGAAAATGCAGGACATACAGTCCTTAAATTAACAACTGGAGAAATTTGCAGGGAACATTTTATAAGTAAAGAAAAGGATTTACCTGCTCTTCTTAATTTACTTGGCGATTTTGATCTAAAAAAAAAAAAAATAGAGAAGAATGGTTAACAAAGCTGGCAATGAACTCAAGTGTAGGGCTGGGTACTGTCCCCCTGGATCTCATGGTCAGAGATAAACCAGGAGGGGATGGGGCTGGGCAAACACAGAGGATGTTCCTTGACAGTGGGACTGAGCACCCAGAACTTGGGAAGTTGATGGGAGCAGGAAACCACATCAGAGAGAGGAGAAATTGGCCTTGCACTGCTTAGGAGCAGATCCCCTCATTATCCACAGAAACCTGCCCCCTGCCCCCTCCCCACCGCTCTCAGGACGCCACAGCAGCCCCTCACACCCTGGTGGAAGGAGCTGCCAAGGACTGGGGTCCCTGTTACCCACGGTGTCAGCAGGGCTGGGTCGGGGCCGCTCACCGCGCACGTCGTCCAGCAGAACGTCCAGCTGCAACAAAAACTTCTTTTTCTGGGTCTCATACTGGGTCATTAGTCTGTCATTCAGCTGCACTGCCTCCACCTTCACATCCTCCCCCTTCACATCCTCAGTGACCAGATCCAGACTCGCAATCCTAGGGCACACAGAGTCACTGCACCAAGAAAAACCATCCAGCATCCAAAGGTAACAGAATTCTTCACTAGGACAGAGTCTGCAAAGAGGAGAGGGCTTTGGCAACATGAATTATTGGGTTAACAGCCCGTTGTGAAGGTTGAATTCCAATTGTTACATACTGTTACTTGGGAATGCCTTATTCTAACCAACCTGCACTGGAACTTTCAAATGCTGATAATGAGAGAGGAGGAGGTGTTTTGATAATCCCCATGTGTGAACAGGGCCTTGACTTGCTGCAGGCAGGCTCTTACTGTTGTAGCAGTGCCAGAACAAGAATGCCAAATGTATTAAATGGTGTCCAGGTTTCTGGAAAAGTACCTTGATCCCACAGGCTAGGATGGGACTTGCAGCACAGCTGTGAGTAACAGACTGAGCTGCAGCCCTGAGGTACACAGTGATTCCAAGCTCTGCTTACAAGCCGAGTGTTTGAACTCAGCTTTAATCCGTGCAAGTTACCGAGGTGACATCTCAAATTCCAGGTAGATGTGTGAGACTGCCTTTCCATCCAGCTGGGGCCTGCCGTGCTGCTGCAAAGCCTCTCGTGGATGGGGAACTGTTGGTGCAGCGTTGCACCACTGAATTACAGCTGACACCCAGGAAGTGCATAGGAAGTGGTAGATAAAGATAATAATAAATCCTTCTAGCTACCAAGCTTGTCCACAACTCAAAAACTTGCTGGGAAATGAGCTCCAAGGTGACAGCCAGGTCGGCCTGGGAGTGCAGCGCCTCCTCAATGCGCAGCCGGCAGAGGCTGTGGCCGCAGCTCAGCGCCATCGGCTCCCGGTACAGCTCCAGGCAGATGGGGCAGGTGAGCTCGGCCTCCAGGATGCCAGCCCCTCCACATCCCTGCCGAGCTTTGCCCCTGGCTGCAGCAGCAGCACAGAACCGAGACTGAAACCAGAGGCAGGCAGACAACCCAGGGCCCTGCCAGCCCGCCCTCTCCAGCCCCTTCCTCCGCCCCAGCCCAGGCCGAGAAATGTTCCCTCTGCCGGCTCCGCCTTTCCCTACGCTGTGGCAGCCGCTCCGGGAAGTTTTCCCTCAGTCTCCAGCAGGGAACGCTGCCCCGTCTCTCCTCGCCTCCCAGGGCAGCTTTGCTTCTGCACTGGCTGTGCAGGATGGAAAGAGGCGGCAGAGGCAAAAGCTGCCGCCTTAGATCAAAGATCAGCATCGCTGCTGCCCAGTGGTGTAGCAGTTAATGCTGTGCTGTCAACTTTTAGATAAAATAAATTGCCATCGCGTTTAACAAACTAATAACATGACTTTATTAACATGAACCTAACACGGTATTTAAAACAGCTGAGCAAAAATGCCCAACTTAATGGTATTTCCATTATGATTAACAGAACAATAAGACAGGAGCTCTTGCAGGAAGAGGCGGGGTGCTGTGATACACTCACATCAGTTTCGGATGTGCCAGCTTGGCATAGCCTACATGCAAGGCTCACAATTTCTAAGCCTGAAAAAACAAAACAACACCTTGTAACCACATTACTAACAGGAGCTTCATCACACTGATGGCAGCATGGATGGGATACTTGAAAGGGATGGTTCCAGTCTCTCTAAGCCTGAAGTTCTTAGCAGGATGTCCAGCCTTGACAGACACATCATGAAAAGACATAGTTTCTTCTACCATGGATGTCTTCGACCTAAGGAACACACAGAGGCAGCATTCAAACCAGGCACAAACAATTCCAAGCTTCCAGCAGCTCTCATTGCTGGTATCCTCCTCCCAGCAGCTCTGGGATGGCACTGTGTGTATTGGAGTCCTGTCCTGGTTTGGGCTGGGATTCATTCTAATCATGAGAACTCCATTCCAGAGAATTCATTCTCTTCTCAGCAGCTGGTACAGTTTTGGGCTCAGTAGGGAATAATGTTGGTAACAGAAAGATGGTTTGGCTGTGGCTGAGCAGTTAGACCTGAGCCGAGGAGCTTTCGGTGAATCATGCTCTGCCAGCGAGGAGGTGCACAAAAAGCTGGGAAGGAGCATAGCTGGGGCTGGTGACCCAAACTGGCCAAAGGCATATTCCACAGCACAGAACACCATGCCCAGTGTATGAACTGGGGGCAGATGTCCACAAGGAGCCAATTGCTGCTCGGGAACAGTGGCTGGACATCAGGGAGCAGGTGATGGGGGAGCAATCGTGCTGTGCACTAATAGTTTTGGTTGGGTTTTCTCTCTCTCTTCCTCCTTTCTATGATTGTTATCATTATGATTGCCACTGAATTTGTGTTTCGTTAGGCTAGTTGTAAGGAAAATGAGAGGTAGATCCATAAATGGATCCATAGTATGTTGTACCACCACTAAATGACAAGGGACCTAAAGAGAAAAAATGCATTGATTACCAGATGATTGTGGACATTTGGAGTCTGCCTCTGTCCTGACCCGAGGCCCGCTGCCACCAAGAGCTGAAGCAACATCCAGAGAACAGTACCTAGGGAACCCTAACTTCACCAATTCAGTCAGACAGGTGTCCCCTGTGCACAGCTCTGGGACTGTGGGCTAAGCTTGCAAAGCATTGCAAAGGAGTGGAAATATTTACACAGGAAGACGAGGTTATTTATGTCTGACACTGCTGCTGCTGCTGGGATGAGTTCTCAAAATCCCATTGAATCAGAGAGATGCCAAAGAGGTATTGCTATTATCTTCTCTTAATCCTACAAAACTCCTGGGACTTCCCAACCTCTTCATCCATAGCCTGGTTTAGCAAGGTGCATTCAAGGCATGCCTCAAAGCCCTGAATGCCAGGACCAACTCCCTTTGCTGCACACACATGTGCAAATAAGCACACGTGTAAGGAATTAGCACTTCTAGAGGTACACAGTGTACTTGGTGCCTCATTATAGTCCTTTCTTAAAGATGTTTTATTGACTTCCCCATTTGCTTTTGACATGGTGAAATGAGCACTTACCAGTAGATGTTGTTGCAAATCCCCAAGATGATACGGGGATAGGTTGCTGCTTAAAGGAGAGCTCCATGTTTGAGATGAATTGCTGGAAAAGACTCAGAATCTCATCTTTTGTTGATTTATCCAAAATAATGGGTGGCTTTAGCACAGCTTCCCTTTGAGGAAGTGGCTGGCATTTCCTAAAACACACAGAAGGAACCACAGAATCACAGAGGTGGGAAAAGACCTCCAAGGCCATTGAGTCCCAGCTGTGCCCCATCCCCACCTTGTCCCCAGCCCAGAGCCCTGAGTGCCACCTCCAGCCCTTCCTTGGACACTCCAGGGACGAGGATCCAACCCTCCCTGGGCAGTTCCAGTGCCTGAGCGCCCTTTCCATGGGGAAATTCCTGCTGTGCCCACCCTGAGCCTGCCCGGCCCAGCCTGAGGCCGTTCCCTCTGCTCCTGTCCCTGTTCCCTGGAGCACAGCCCGGCCCCCCTGGCTGTCCCCTCCTGTCATCGAGAGCTCCATCGGCAGCAAAGACATTAAACCTCAGAAGAGCTTACCTGCCTCTGATCGCTGAAAAACCCTGTAAAGACATTTTGAAAGCAGAATCAGCACAGTGCAGGCACAGGCCAGCCCTGGAGCTGTGTGTCTCTGGGAAGGGGGATGCTGATCGGTACCTTGGTGAAAAGAAGCATGTCCTTCTGATTCCTCAGAGCCTCCAGCTCCTGAACATCCTGGCTGGCCAAATCCTTAATCCTCTTGTGATTATCCACCTCTGTCTGAATCTTAGAAAGTTCTTCCTCCTCATAATCATTGAGAACTTTCAGGACCTCCCCTTTTTTCTTCCCTAGCTCCTTATACATCTCCTTGAACAGGCCCTCCAGCCGTTCCCTTCGCTGGCTCTCATCAATCTATTAAGAAAAGAATTTCAAATTTGTAAGGGACATTTTCTACATTAGCTCTTACTCAGAAAAAAAAAAATCTGTCTTTTTTCTGGGATTAAAAAAAGTAACTTAACGTTGAAGGTTGGAAAAATAAAAAAGCCACACACCAGCCACTCATTAGGAGGCACAGACTTTCAAGTTTAACTAAGAATGGATCTCCCAGACTGATAAGAAAGTTCTGCATCGTCCTTTCTCAAAGAAGAAATCTCAAAAATACATGAGAAACCACCCAGGAACTAAAAAAGCTTCAGAATCCATGATCTGGGGAAGGGCAAAAGAAAACTTTATCTCATTATTTACCAGCAAGCAACCACCCAAGGTGATATGGGACCTTGAAACAAACCTTTAGTTTGTCCATTTGTTTCAGCAGTTTTGTTATGGCTTTATCCACGGCAGCTTCATGGTTTTTCAATGTTTTCAGAATTCCAGTTAAAGATACCTACAAATATCACGGGAAGGAGATATCAGGAGAGGACTGGCATAATGCACAAGATCAGCAGTTTTATCGACAGGGGTTAAGCTGGACTTGCAAAAGGTCTGCTCACTGCATGCTCTCAGGACAAATCAATAGATAAAGGTTCACTGGAAGGTTTTATCCCTGAACAAATGCCACAATTACAAGCACAAAAAGGACATTTTGAAGCTGAAAACTGTTCATGTGCACTAGTCACATACAAAGCTATTTCCCCTGTTGGCACCTTTCTTTCTGTTACTCTGTCATTAATTATCTTTGCGTAAGTGCAGCTCAGGCTCATCTTTGCCTTGGAGGTGCACCAAGGACTAAAACCTTGCAGGAGCACTCAGTCCCACCAGTCTGGCCAAACTCTTCCCTCAGGAGGGGGAAAAAAAGCACTTATAATATCTTGTTTTATATCTCAAGGGCCAAAGCCAGAGAGAATCTGGGACAAAACTCAGAATAAAAGCCCAGGATTGCAATTTAGCCCCGTGCTGGGTCTGCAGTTCTCAAAGTCAGGAGCTGCCCCTGTGCCATGGGAGCTCTCTGGGGTTTTCCTGGTGCAGGGGCAGCTCCTGAGTTTGAGAACTGCAGACCCAGCAGTTGGGTCAGGGCCAGGGCCACCGCGCCAGCAGCCTCTTACCTGGGCTTCGCTGAAAGCCTCCTCCAAGCTGATGATCTTGTGGTTCTTGTGGGAGATGACGGAGCACAGGACGCAGATGCACTCCGAGTCACTCTCACAGAAGCACTCCAGCAGTTTGCCGTGCTGGGGGCATCTCCTCTCGGCCAAAAGCTGCCCGTCGCAGGGCTCCACCAGCACGTGGCTGTTCTGCCCGTTCCGGCTGTTGTGCCTGCTCAGGTGCGCCTGGCACAGCGAGGCCTCGCAGCTCAGGCACGTCTTCACTGCGGGCTGCGGCTCCTGGAGGCAGGAATCGCACAGCACCACCTCCCCTGCCTGGCCCGAGCTTTCCCCCTTCTCCGTGCCTTGCCCTTCCTGCTTTTCCTCCTCTTGGTGCGCGGGAGCGTCCACGAACTTCTGCACGATGTTGCGGAGGTGGAAGTTGGCCCGCAGCTCCCCGACGGGCGAGTGGCAGAGCGGGCACCGGGCAGGGCTCTGCTGGCCCCGGAGCGCCTGCTTGATGCAGTCCTTGCAGAAGCTGTGGTTGCAGCCCACGCTCATGGGCTCCTTGTAGATGTCCAGGCAGATGGGACAGGTCAGCTCTTCCTTCAGCCCGGCCATGGCCTTTGCCTGGGCCATGGCGCCAGCTCCGGGCAGGGCGGACAGGGAGGGCTCAGCTGGGAAACGAAACTTAACCCGGGCAGTGAGGAGGAGCGAACTTCACCCCGCGGGCTGAAGGCTGCTGCCTCCTCCCCTTCGCAAGGGAGCGCCGTCCCTGCCCTCTCTGCAGCTTCCTGCCTCTGGGGACACGTGGGCAGGGGCTGAGGCTGTCCCGGTGTTGACAAAAAAAAAAAAAAAGCAACAAGTCGTGTTTAATTAACTCTTGGAAATTCCTTTCGGTTTACCGGACAGGGCTTTGTGCTGTGTGCAAGCGGTTATCTCAGCCGTAAAGACTGTGAGCCTGAGATATGCTGGTAGGAACTAATAACCTGGTCTGACCACAGCAATGGGATGCATTCAAAGAGAAGAAACATTTTTGGAGGTCTGTGAACAAAAAAGAATAGTTGGAGAAATGGGATGTTCCCCAAACGACTAGCCAAGAACCTCAAAAGAACCCTACTCCAATGAAAATAAACTCTGAGAAGTGATTTAAACATGCAGAAAATACAAGGGAGTGTTTAGCATATAGGTATGAGTTTGGGGAAATGTATTAGATATGTAAAAGCTCCATAGATTAAAGCTGGTCAGCAAGGTGTGCTGTGTGTAATAGGGAGTTATGCCTCGCATGCCTGGGGCTGAAATAAAGAAATGCCACTTTCTAATACTGAAATTAGTGTTAGAGAGTTTAATTCCCCAGTGACAGCAAGTCAAGCTCCTCACAGCAGCTCGAGGCTGAGAGCTTGGACACCTCAAGGGCAGCATGGCAGAAGGTCCAGCCCTGCTGTGATGGGTCAGGAAATGAGGCAGGAAGGAAAGCTGGGAAGAATCCTTGTGGGCAGGGAGGCTGGGACAGCTGGACCAGCAGCCAGAGAGCAAAGGAACCAGAGCTGTTCCCTTCTGCAAAGACTCCTGGATGGAGCTGGACAAGAGGCTGGGACTGATAAACACTGAGTGAGCAATTGTGTGGCTTACCTGAAGTGGAGCCTGCAGAGCCCCAGGGCAGAGCTTGTGTGGCCCAAAGCTGAGGTCCCTGTCAGGCAGCTCCTGTGCCAGCAGAGCCCAGGGCAGGATTTGGTGTCAGGTGCCACTGCTGAGGGCACAGGTGGGAGCTGGGACTCCAGAAAACAGCCCAGGACAGCTCAGCAGGCAGTGAAATGGAGTCCACACAGTGGGCACTGCACACTGGTCAGGAGCAGCAGCCTGGGGTGGGCTGCCCCCACTGCCAGGTGCCAGCCAGCCCAGGGCACCAGCAAAGCTGTCCCTGTTCACAAAAGCTCCTGAGTGACTGATTTTCCCCTCCCACAAGGCACACTGTGCAGGGAGATAAATAACACTGCCCCCCTCCACTCCAGCAGCCTCTGAGCCACTCCAAAACAGCTCCAGTGTGTGTGAAAAAGAGTTGTTTTATCACAAAGTTCTGCCAAAATAAAAACAGGCCAGCTGGGATTTATCCCAAGTGGTTGGAAGTACTTGCTGGGACCAAGGGAACTGATGAACTGGTGTCAACATTTACCATCCCTTCATGCAGATTCTAGGTCTGCTTGCAGGAATTATCCTCAAGAAACAATTGTATTCAATAAACAGATCAGTGCTTTGTTTTCCAGGAGGCTGTCTGGGAATGCAGTGTTGGAGGCACAGGTCAGGGTGTGAGGACAAACATCAGCTGTGGGTCTGTCCCTTCCTGCAGGCCCTTCCCTTTTGTGTGCCCCTGTCCCTCCTGGGAACTCACTCCTGTGTCTCTGCTCCACATGTGCCTACCCTGGGCACCCCATCACTGGCTGTCCCTGCTGCATTCCCACATTTCCCCCCTCCAAATTCATATTTTCATCTGTCTGGGCACTCTTGGCATCACAGTGCCTGATGTAGCTCGGAAAAACATTCCTCTCTGGTGGCCTTGAAGGCTGCTGGTTGTGGAAAGCAGCCGGGAATGGGCTTCCCGTGGATCTGCAGCAGTGGCAGGGATGAGGGGCTGGCTTTGGGGTGGGAGGCAGGTTCCAGCTCTGTGCCCAGCCTGGGGGACCCACGCTGGGCTCCCACAGATGTGCTGGAGACAGGCAGGTGCCGAGCTGCTGCCTGCATCGGTGCCAGTCAGCAAAACCCAGCAGCTGGCACAGCTCACCACCTCACAGAGCTGCTCCTTTCGGGCTGCTGGGATCCCCCAGCCCGGCAGCTTCACTGACCCCTGGTCTGGATAAAACCAGTGCCACCCTGCAGCCTGGTGAGGCCTCACAGGGCATGGCTGGCACGGGGCTCCCGTGTGCCCGGGGGAGCTGTGCCTGTGCTGGGCCTGCCCCTGCCTTCCAAACATCCCTCCCACAGCCTGGACTGCCCCAAGGACCAGGACACCACCAGGACACCAGGACACCAGGACACCCGGACACGGCCCTGCCTCCGGGAGAGCACTTTGGCTCCCAGGGCCTGCTCCCCTGGCTCCAGGGGCTCTCCAGCTGCCAGCCTCAGCTGCACGGCTGCTGCATCACCACCTGCAGTCTTTTCCACATTTTTTCCTGCTCTCTTACTCCACTCCAGAATTTTTGAGGAGCACGCCCAGCTGCATTTTTCACCCACTCCATCTGAGGAGTTTCTTCAGGAAGGGTCCTGTGGCAATGGCACCATCCAAGTGCAGAGTGCAGAGCCCAGGTTTTTCCTGCATGACTTAAACTGGGAGAAGGCACACCTAAAATAGCATCAGACAGCAATATTCCCAGGCAGGAGCTGCATCCCTGGCAGCTGGCAGGCTCTGCCACCCCCTTGGCCCTGGCACAGCCTCACTGCCAGCCAGGCAGAGCAAACCACCTCACCCCGAGCAGATTTGCATTAAAAACTAAAGTATAGCAGCACAAGCTGGTTCCTTTTTTTGTTCTTTCCACTTTATAGTATATATGTTATCGTTTATTTATAGGCAGATCACTTCACTATTTACAGTACATGAGCGTAGAGATTCTACAGTCTTTTTGATGTAAACAAGAAACTCCACGGCAGGGGAGTCTGGAAAAAGAAGCCAGTTCTGAAGTATTTACACAATTTAAAATAGAACTTTTATACCCACTGGATAGATATAGAGAATACATTGAGCGATTTGGTTAAATTATCTATGAAACTATAGAATCTGACAATGTAAAAATACAAGAAAACGTTCTCTCATTTTAGAAGGTAGACAGTTAAATCACACTAGAAATAAATCTCTTTTCTTTTTTAAAAATAATAACAATAATAATAAAGGAAAGGCATAAGAATCCATGCCATCTCTTAAGGTTAAAGTATATTACATAAATAAGGACACAACAGAACGGAACTGGGGGGAAAATTAAGTGAAATATAAAAAAACCACTACCAATTAAAAAAAAATACTAAAAACTTGATTCTTAATCATAGAGGGATCAATTCTGCTTTTACTTACTCTGCAAGTAGAAAATTGCAGAGTTAAGTAATACTTAGCATGAGCAACAGAGGCAGAATTGGCCCCTAATAATTATGAGCAGTGTCCTTTTACATTAAAATTAAAAAAAAAAAAGAAGAAAAACACAGAATTTAGCTTTTTAATATAAATAACAAAGCAGATGTGCCCCTTTTTAGGTGAAATTCTTACACCTTTCTGAAGAAATGCATCAATTGAACCGGTCTCTCTTTCTCACATGCACTCACACACTCCCTCCCCAGCTCCTGCTGCTGCCCCTGGCCCCGGGGAGGGCGAGGGAAGAGGAATGAAACCCCAAAATGAAACCCCAAGGCTGCATTTGGCTCTGTATTGCTTGAGATTGTCAGGGATGGACTAAGAACAGAACGGGTGTCGGGTTCAGCTCCAACACCGGTACCTCAGGACCCAGCAGACCTCCAGAAAGAAAAAAAAAAAAATCCCCCAAAAAAGGAGAAAACCGTGTTGATCTGCAATTGCAAAACCCATTTGCATGGTGCAGAGCTGAGATCAGACCCAGGACTGCAACAAGGTGACTGAGCTGCTGCTTCCTGAAAGATGTGCAGCCCTCAGCTGTGCTGAAGAAATGAGAGAAACCTTTGTCTTTGGGGCAGCACCCGACCTAAAACCTGGGATTGTCCTCTGCATTCAGCCCACACACTCAGAAACGTTTGCTCCTCCCTGCGGAGCCTCAGGGACACGCTGGATTCCAGCCAGAAACCTGCTGCCCCCAAGAACAACGAGTTTTTCTGGGATAAACCTGTGCAAAACAAGCAAAGGGGCATTTTATCAGAAACTCTTCACACATTCAGCATTTGCCCACAGCACCTGCAGGAAACAGCTGGGGGACGTTCTATACTTACACAGTTTTAAAAAAATAAATCTCCTCCTGACTTATTGCCTACCAGAATAAACCCTTTTGCTCCCAGTTTCTCCTGCCCATGCCCAGCCCCAGCCCTTGCAGGGGGCTGGGGTGTGAGGGGTCCCACAGGCTGGGTGGGATGGAAAGGCAATCCTTGGGAAAGGGGGGATCCCCAGTCCCTGGCAGCTCCTGCAAAGCTCTGGGCACCTCTGGCTTCCCTGGCAGCAGTGCCTGGGCATTGCTTTGCTCCTGCCTCATTTCCCTGTCAGAATCCAAACCTTAGGCAGCTCAGGAGGGAGCTCTCACCTGCTCCTGTGCCCGACCCACCTTCCTGCAGACTCGAGCACTGTGAGCTAAAGACACCTTTAGAGTTAAAAAAAAAAAAAACACCAAAAAAACCACAAAATTAAAGAAAAAAAATCAAGTGGAAATTTATATTTCACCCAGTCCTAAGAGGTGGGGGAAGCCCCAGGGCAGGCAGCGCACAGCCCAAGGGGCTCTAAGCATAGTGCATAAGTCTGGAAAGGAAAGATTTTTTTGGGGAGGAGGGAAAACAAACCATCCCAAGTGAATGGAAAAAAAAGTAAAAAGAAAAAAAAAAAAAAAAAAAAAAAGAAAACCCAACCCCACTTATAGGCTTCAGGCACCACAAAGACCACTTATTGCATCTCTTCCTACCCTAGGGCTGCAGTACTGATGAGCTCTGTGCAGGACCAGCCCTCCCCTTCCCCAGCACCAGCCTTGGGACCCAGCAGCTGGGCTGGGGCCGACCCAGGGCACCCGGCCACGGGAAAACACTGGGAAATTCTGGGTCTGGGTCCACCAAAACCAGTGCTTGGGAAGTGACTGAGTGATCCCCTGGTGTGGGCTGGAGCCCCCCAGCTCTGCACTAACCCTTCCCCTCCACCACCCTTGATGCATCCCCAGCGGGGCCCAGCCACGGGTGCCCCCAGCTGAGTGGGAGATGGAAGAATTCCACTTATTTGCTTTTCTTTTTTTTTTTTCTTTCTTTTTTTCTTTTTTTTTTGTTGTTTTTTTTCTTTTGGATTGATCGTTTTCTGAAAAACATCAGCACAGCACAGGACAGTACTACCCACCCTAAATGTGTCGCTATATACATTCTACATAAGCTCTATAGCAATCACATGTAAACATCATCATCGTGAGGAAATACTAGGACAGAAAAAGGCAAAGCTACAATGAGGCAATTGCCAATAGCAGATGCTCAGTCTCGGCCAGAGCTGCTCGTGGTCGCTAAGGTGGGATGAGAACCGGGGCATTTTGGGGTGGGAGAGACGCCAGATTTCACTGCTGAGGCTGGAAGGGCACAAGGACTGTTCCCTGGCAGCGATGGTCACCGGCGGCGGGGCGGGGACCCCGCGGTGGCCTCTGGGCCCCGGCGCTGCCGGGCTGGTGTTGTCAGAACCACGGCTCTCCCGAGGGAGCAGCCAGGGAACTGTGCTGGTGTCGGCGCTGCCGGCATTCCTGCTCCTGCCAGAGCCCAGCTGCGCTCCAGGGCCCACCCTGGCAGGGCTCCGGCTCCTGGCCTCGCACCTTGTGCCATTTCCCAGGCTTTGGTCGCTCTCCCTGCAGGACGGAACATACCCAGGGAAGCAGGGATAAAACCCCCAGGTCACGGGGAGGGGAGACCCCAGGAGACTCTAATCTATCTATTGGCAGAGTTAAGGCTATAATATTCTATCTACAGAGGATGGCTGAATCCCTAGTGGTCTCTGGGGCTCAGAAATAAAAGGAGAAGGTGGTGATGGCTTGAGGAGCAGCAAGGTTCCCGCTCCCTTGGGAAAACGGTGCCTCTGGCCGGCTGGTGGTGGGCTTTGCTCCGGCTGGTGGGGGGCTGTGTCCCCTTCCCACCACACCCACACAAGTCCACAAGTTCATTTTACACTTCAATCCAGCGCCGAGGGCCCTTGGCCAAAGGCAGAGCTGTGCCCCGGGGCGCTGGATGGATCCGGGGTCCGGGTGGGTGCTGGGACGTGTATGGCTTATCAGCTACGGGGCAGGGTGCTGGGTGGGTGCTCAGTGTGGCTGCTGTGCCTGCCCCGCCTCTCTGGACTTGGGGCTGGACTTACTTTGGGCTGGGCTTACTTTGGGCTGGGCTTTGGGGCTGGCTGCCCAGTGGGAAGCACAGACAGGTCTTCTCACCCCGCTTGCTTTGCAGGGTGTGGAAGTGAGTGTGGATCAAGCCACAGGGCCTGGCCAGTCTCCCAGCCATCCAAGGAGCTGGAGAGGAGCCAGCTCCTCCACATGGACCGGAGACATCCAGCCCCCAGGCTGTGCCAGCAGGACCCATGTGCCCAGCTGGCTGCAGCCCCCCAGCCCCTCTCTCCTGGCTCCAAAGGCAGCGGAGGCTGGAGCAGCACTGGCTGCATCCCTCTCCCAGCCTCTGCAGCCTGCAAAGCTGCATCCACCACCCACCAGCACCCAGCTCAGCATGGGGGTGATGCTGGGGGCTTGGGCCACGCCAGCACGAAGAATGGCTTTGACAGCAAAGTGGGTGACCCCGGGGCAAGCACCGAGCACCCCGGTTTGCCAGCAGGGGAGGCAGGGGAATGTCAGCTCTGTGACTGCTCTGACCCCCCATTTGCTGAGTGGCAAGTGCCTCATTACAGTGCATAGTTAAAAATCAAGGAAGCGGTACAATAAATCTGAATTACAGTACATCTGAGCCATAAATACATTTTTTTTAAGTATATACTTTTTTTTTTCTTCTCTTCTTCTATTAAAAATTAGTTTATAATCCTGATTCTATTCACAATGAACAATTTCATCATCACACACTACGGACAAAAAAATGTTATGGTGAACACAGCTGCAACTCCACGGCGGGAGCATGGGCAGGGCTGGGAGGGGGAAGAGGGGCCGGGGGGCTCCTAGGCTCACCCTAAAACAACCAGTCAGAAGCAGAGGGGGGACTAACGTGTGGCAGTGAGACATCAACACCATGGGGACTCACAGACAGAAGCAGCTTTGTTCAATGTAAACATCGATCAGGGGACAGCAGTCTCTCTCTCGCGGGCGTGCTCTCGCTCTCTCTCGCTCTCTCGCTTGCCATAGACTGAATAATTTCTTTGAAAACGTAAACATATTGGAAGTGCCTTGACTGAGGTATTGAGGTATTCCTCCAAGGTTAAGGCTGTTACCGATGCAGGCTGAGCTGGGCCTCCTGCAGCAAGCTGTCGAAATCCATGGTCTCGTACTTGCTTTTCACCGGAGCTGGGGAGGACTCGTCCGTGCCGCAATCTGGGGATGGCAGGGACAGAAGGCAGCCGGGTCAGGGATGGGGATCAGCGTCCTGTCTGCCTCATGGGGAGGGAAACTGAGGCACAGCTCACTGCCCTGCTACTGCACAGCCAGGCTGGACACAGCGGTGATGGTGGCACTGAAAAGAGCTGGGGCAGAGGGGCTGCAGCCAGGCCCAGCTGGGCAGGGCACACACCACTGGCATTCACTGCCAGGGATGGAAAAACCTCCTGGGTGCAGCTGAATTTGGAGGGGCTGACACAGGGCCATCCCATGGGAGCTGTGCTGGTGGCAGAGCCAGCCTGCTCCACTGCCAGCCCTGTGCCAGGAGCTGAACACAGAGTGTCCCTGGAAAAGCCAGGGAATTCAGCACACAGCAGAACTAAGACTGCCTAATTTCACAGCAGCGTAACATTTTGGGTGTATATGTTTGATTGGTGTGGTTGCATTTCACCTCTGCCTTGGGGCTTCCCTTCTCATCCTGTACCAGGATGAGCAGGATTTCAGGAATGAGCTGGGCTGTGCAGGAAGGGGGTGACTGGTGGCTCTGCAGAAATCAGGTGAGGAGCACTCAGGGGGCTTCTCTTAGGCACAGGGGACAGCTCTGGCCCCCCTCCCCACAGCACTGCATAATCACCATCTTCCTCACGGGGTGCTATCTGGTTCCTAATTGCTCTGTGCCCAAAATGGGAGGCTCTGGGATTTATTTAGATGAACAATGGACATTTGTGCCCACAATCAAAGTCGAGGGATGGCTGCTCTAAGCAGAGCAGATACTGCAAAGTGATAAAAAAATCAGGGAGTACTTGAATCAGATGGGGCATCTGGAGGTAAGTCAAGACTTGGGGCTTTATTTTCTGGACCTCAATCAAGTAATATCCAGAACCCTTCAGCCTCTGCAGAGGGTACAGAAATAAACATGCAGTGTTGGTGAAACACCTGAAGCAAGGAGGGCTGGGCAAAGCCTAGGACACATTTCTCTTGCAGGACTAGCACAGGGTTTGGCTCCTGGCCCTCAGCTCAGGCTGCAGCCCTGGTGACACAGTCACTGAGACCTTGCTGAAGCACTGAAAGGATTAATGCGAGCACAGCACATTTCAGTGCTGTCACTTTGGCTCCAGAGTGCATGTGCAGCCTGGTGAATCTGTCCTGCAGAGCAGCAAACCACCCACATCACCTCCTGGGCTAATGAAATGTTGCTGACTGCCTTCTCTAATGCCTGGGCAGGGAGTTTTCTGCTGGAAAGCCTCCAGCACTGTGCAGAAACTCAGCAGACACAGGATGGGCTGTGCTCAGCTGAGACCCAGCACCCCAGGCTGTGATGCTACATTTTGCAGCCAGCAAAAACCCTGAGGCCTCACACCAGTTTCTTTCCTTCTCCACAGTTCCCCAATCCTCCTGTCCCATGAGCCATAGGAAAGGCAGTGGGCTTCTCCTGCAGGCTCTGCAGGCCTTGGGGATCCCTGTGTGACCAGGGCTCAGTGGTGCACTGTGCTCTAACAGCTCTGTGCTGATAAAAGAGACAAAGCAGCTGCTGCTTCCTCACCCAGGTCAGCGTATCTGGTCCAGAAGAAGCGCCCCAGGCCACCAGAGCTGAGCTGGAAGGAGGGCTCGTTCCTCTTCCTCAGCGAGGGGCCGTTCTTCAGCGATAAGGCGGCGTGCTCGGAGTACCGGTACGTGATGAAGCCATACTTCTCCCCCCTGAGCAACCAGAGAGAGAATTCAAGATGTGATGAGCTCCACAGCCCTTGTGATGCAGCATTACACCCCTGGCCCATCATTCTTCCACTCCTCCATCCCACAGCTGCCCTTGGAGCTCTGGACACACTGAATGTTCTTGACAAAAGCACCGAGACCGAGGGCTCGGCTGACCCAGGGGATTGATGTGGCACTGCCTGGCAGTGCTGTGGGGTTTGAGGAGAGGAGCTGCCTGTAGCTGTTGGAGCCCTGGGCCACAGCTCACTGCCCACCCACCTGTTAGTCCTGGTCAGGACCTGACACTCCACGATTTCACCAAACACCTCGAAGCGTTTCTTCAGCTCGCTGGAGCTCATGCTGCTGGAGAGGTTTCTGATGTACACCACCCGGCCTTCCCCCTGCCAAAGCAACCAAAAGCTTTCAGGCTTGGACCCTGCACCTCTGTGCTGCTGATGGAGGAGCCCCTGCAGCCAGACTGGGAAACACTGCCATGGACACAGCCTGACATCTCACAGTGTCACCCCCAGGACAGCCATAACCAGGCTGGAGCAGCCACTGCCCCCTTTTCTCCTTTAAAATTCTCCTGCATTCTTGCAGCTTCTCCTGGCAAATGTGGGATATAGTCCCAAGAATTGCCAGGGGCAAAATGCAATTGCATTGCAGGAAGAAGTGCCAAAGCAGCATGTGTGAGTGTGAATGTGTGTGAGAGTGTGTGTGCACAGCAGTAGGGAGCACCAATTTACCCTCCCACGTGCCCACTCCTCTCCCAGCTCCCACCATGTGCCCACAGGTTCTCGGTGCACGAGGATGCAGCAGGGCCATATCTGTGCCATCAGGGATTCCCCAGTTCACCCCACAAACTGCCAGTGCCAAGTGCACGGAGGCACCAGCGTAGGAGGCTCTGGGCATCCCTGTGCCAAGGACTCCATGTGTTGCCAATCGCTGGCGGCTTCTGCTGCATGTTGGGTTTTCCTCCCCCCACCACCCCCTGTCCTTGTTTAACACTGGCCTCGCACCAAGGGATGCCGAAGCCAGGGCTAATGGGCTCCACTGCTGCTTTTTGGAGCAGGAGATGAGCCGAGGGCTGTGTCCCCGTGGGGTCCCCCCTCACTTACGATGGCCTTTTCCCGTCTCTTCTTCAGCTGGCCCCGCTGCCCGCTGCTGCCCTGACACTGCTCGCTGTTCTCACACCTGCAAGGAGGGACAGGAGCTCAGCCTGGGGCTGGGGGAGCTGCTGGGAAAGCTTCAAACATCAGTGAGAAGCTGAGACACCTATAGGAGTGGGTGAGCACTTGAGGGCACTGGGAGCCAAGGAGAGACTGGGGTCTGGACTCACTGGAAAGGACACTGCAAAGTTTCTTCTCATAGATGCCAGGGTGTCCCCAGCCAGCACCTGCCCCTTCCCAGGGGTCCAGCCCATGTCCTGCCACCCATGGAACCCCCTGGCTGCTTCAGTCCTCTACTGCTTCCTCAGACCATGGCTGACACTTGCAGCAGTGGCTGATGCAGTACCAATTATTTTCACAGTTTTTCTTTCATTATTTAGCATCTTTACTTCTTGTGCCAGCAGAGCAGAGAGCACTGGGGGTGCCCTGCATCACGCTGAAAACTGAGGGGACACAACCAGTGCCAATGTCCCCGTGTCCCCGTACCTGAAGGTGCGTCTGCTGGCAGGTGACCGTGACCGGCAGCACGAGGAGCCCGAGCTGGACCTGCTCCGGGAGCAGTAATGCAAACTGCTCCTGGAAAGGGCACTTCTCCTCAGGCACAGCTTGGTGTCGCCGTGCTCCTCCTCTTCCTCCTCCTCTTCCTCCTCATCCTCCTCCACGGGGGAGCCGCTCTCACTGCAGCTGTCCTCGAAGACGGTGTCGTACTCGGGGGTCTTGCAGAAGACCATGTCCTCGTCGTCGAGGGCACTGTCCAGAAAGCCAAAGTGCTTTGTTAAGCTGGCTCTGATCTCCTGGTCTCTCAGCTGCTTGACGCCGTCCTTCCAGAGCATCTCGGTGCCCATGTCCTTGCCGAGCTCCAGCCCCTGGTAGTGGGCGGCCGGGACCCTCCTCTTGTGCTCCGTCTCCACCTGGCTCGGGGGCTCCCACGACTTGAGCACCTTCCTCTGCAGGGCAGGCTCGGGTTTCAGCACCTGGCAGTAGTCGTGGTCCCCGAAGGAGCGGGAGAAGGGCCGCTTGAGCAAGCCCTGCTGCTCGGGGAGCGGGCGCGCCCGGCTCAGGTGGGCGAACAGCTCCGTCCTCTCCGGGTGCTTCCTGGGGGCTTTCCGCGAGGCTGCCACGTCCCCGGGGCTGGGGGCCATCCCCTCCTCCTTCCCTGCCTCCTGGGGGATGTCTGGCTTGTACAGGTCCTCCTCGGCGGGTTTGTATGGCGGAGTGGTGGGCGGTGTGAGACCTGGACCCCCCAAACAAAGGGCAGGAGTCAGCTCTGCCCCCTCCGGCCTGCCCTGCCCCACCCCTGTCCTGGGCTGCCCCCACAGCCTCATCCAGTGGCACCTGGGGGAACAAGAAGGATGCCTTGATCCCAGTAGGGACCAGAGGACTCTCCCTTCCCTCCTGGCTCATGCAGAGCTCCCCTGAACATCTCCTCCCACCCCGAACACATTCCCCTGAGCTGCTCCTGGTGCTTGGATGTGGCAGTGCACAGCAGGCTCCTGTGTCTGCACTGTGAAGGGGATGAAGGTGCCCCCTTGGCTGGGCAGGCTGGAATGATGCCTCCAGGCTAAATTTAGGGTGAATGAACTCCCTCCTAGAGTACATTTTTAAAAAACTAAAGATTTCAAAGCATGTCCTACCTGCAGTCCCACACAGCTCCACGGTCAGCATTGGCTCAAAGTTTCTCTTCCCAAAGGTTGGGTCACTGGAGAAGAGCAGAAAACCAGGAAAGTGTTTAGGTGAACACAGCCCCAAAACCCAAAAGCAAGCAGAGAAAAGACTTCACACAAGCGAACCCTCCCACTTTGGCTGGTGTCTAACAGAGTAACCCCACAAGGGCAGTGGGGTGAGCAGCTCCAGGGCACACACAAAATGCCCTGCCCTGGGCATGGGACTCTCCCAGCTCCTCGCACCCTGTGGCTCCCCACAGCGCCGTGCCCAGCAGTGCAGCTCCCTGTGCTCTGCAAACACAGCTCCCTGTGCTGCCTGCAGGGGCCCTGCCCAGCCACTCAACCCCAGGCAGTTTCCAGCCCCAGAATGGTTCATCCAGCCCCACCTGCACTTACGTTTGTGCCAAGGACAGCGTGAGACACCTGGGTGTTTCTGAAAGGTAGGAGAGAAGCAGGTTACCAGTGGGGCTGTACCCCTGCAGTGCCCACTGAGGGCTCTGCCCACCCCAGAGGGACAGCTCACACTGCCAGGGCTGAGCCACTCCTGCACTTGCAACTTGCTGGGGTTTTGGGGCACCACTGCAGCTGAACCCCAGAGCAGAGACCCAGGGAGAACCCACAGGGAAAAGCCTGGAGGGATGGGGCAACCTGGTCCCTGCTGGGTTATGGCCACACCAACTCCTCCACCTCATTACAAGGATGGGCAAACTGAGGCAGAAGATGCTCATGGATTGAAAAAGCACCCCAAAAGAGAACAGACCCCCAGCTGTCCATGCATGGGACCCCACAGCCAGGCAGCACAGGAGGCTGCTCACAGCTCTCCTGCCAGCTGAGTGCCCAGCACCCGGGCAGCATCACTTGCCCACGGCAGGGATGGCACGGGCAGCACGGGCACGCAGGGGACAGCGAGCACGGTGACAGTGCCCAGGCCCCTCACCTGTTTGCTCCAGGAGGGCACAGCGCCGGCTCTCAGGGCCCACCTCTCCATCCCCCAGGGAGCCCAGGCAGAGGGGCTGGGGCTCTGCCGACGGGGCCGTGCCCCCCACCTCCACTTCGGCCGCCGGCTCCTCGGCAGAGAAGCCCTCCAGCAGCGGGCAGGGCACGGCCTCCCTGCAGCCCAGGGGCACGGAGGGCTCGGCGTGGGGCTCCTCAAGGAAGGAGAGCCAGTGCCCGAGCTCGGGGTTGAGTCTCTTGGAGCGGCGCACGGTGTAAACAGCGCTGTCCTGCTTGAGGGGCGCCTTCCCCTCCTGCCTCCCGGCATCGTCCTCAAGGGCCCCCGGCTCCCGCGGCGCCTCCGCCTCGGGGCCCTGCCGGGGCTCGCCCCTCTCTGCTCTGGCTCTGGACGTGCAAGTCCCGCTGGCATCCTCCCCGTCGGGCGGCACGGGGGAGCAGGAGCCGGGCGGCCGTGCCAGGGCAGCGTACACGGGCTTGCCCAGGCGGTATGGCTTGCTCACATCGCACAGCAGGTCCCGCGCCAGCAGCTCCTTCAGGATGGAGAAGGACGCTCCGGGTTTCTTGCAGCTGCCAGCTGCCTGCCAGGCGCAGCCCGGCCGGCTCTGCCCGGGGGCACAGTCCGGTTTGGCTCTCTTGTAGGGGCTATTGCAGGGCTGGGGCCGGCCCTCGGCGGGGTCGCGGGCGGGCAGCTTGCGAGGGGGCAGGCAGTAGGTGTGCATGTAGCGGATCAGCTCCAGCACCGAGTGCAGCTCCCCCTCGCAGGAGAACTGGCTGCCCGGGCCGTCCTCCGCCGAGGACAGCGCGGCCGCCGAGTCGCCGGAGCTCAGCGAGTCCTCGCTGGAGTCGCTGTCGTCCTCGTGGTGGGCGCAGTCACCTGGGGACGGGTGGTGGCCGCTGCCGGGGCACTCCTCAGGTGCCTGGGGGGCTTTGGTCTGGGAGCAGGAGGTGCTGGAGGTGAGGTGCCGGTGCAGCTCCGTGCAGCTGCGGCTCTGAGCCTGCGGGACGCTCGCCCTCCTGTCCCGGGGACCCTCCACCTTCCGAGAGGAGAGAGGAGAGTCAGCTCTGAGCCCCCCAGCCACGACCCTGGGGGGAGGCTGACAGAGCCCCCCCACACCCTCACACCCCCCAGCTGTGTCTCACCAGCACCCCGACCTCCCTGGGGTCAGCCCCGTGCCCCGAGTGCTGCCCCTCCTGCAGGCAGGGATGCTCCTTCTCCCCAGGAGGGATCTGCTGCTCTTCCCACACAATCTAATTGGCCAGGCCTAATGCACTGCACAATTACCATTAGCAAAGCAGGAAAATCTCTGGTGGCACCTTCTGCCGGGTTTCAGATCAGCTCAAGTGTTGGGGTGGGCTCTGCAGTACAACAGGCAGAGACTCCTGGCCAAAGGCCTTGGCTTGGGCTGAGAGTCAGCAGGGAGGGGGGCAAGGGGGTGAACAGAGATGGAGCACATGGGGTTTTCACAAAGGGGTGCTCAGGGATGTTGGGACAGACCAAACCCCCCTGGGTGCAAGTGAGATCAAGGTGCTTCTTAGCACAGCACAGAGTCTAAAGTTTTGCAGAGCCCAGACTGCATCAGACAGGGAAGGGAGCACTGCGGGTGACAGTCCCTGCCTGTTCCCAACGCCCTGCCCAGCCCAGAGGCTGCTCACAGTCCCCAACACCATCCTTTGGACCAGCTCCCAGGAGGTGGGTGCTGCAGGCACCTCCCTGGAGGTGTGTGTGCTGCAGGGACTCAGGGAGTACCTTAGTGCAGGGCCGTGGGGGCCGGGACTTTGGGGTCCCTGGGCGCCGGGCGCTCCCGTCCCGCTGGGCCTCGCAGCTCGGAGGGGATGGAGACAGGAGCAGCTTCTTCAGCTGCAGAGAGAAGGGGCAAGAAAAGGAGTCGGCATCGCAGTGAGGGCAGGAGAAAACGCCCCTTGGCTCATGTGTGAGCACGTCCATCCCCGAGCATCCCACCCAAAAATGGGGCAAAAAAGTATCAGGCAGGGAGGGTTAGGGTTAGCAGTTCCCACCCCACGTGGCTGTGGGGCAGGTGCCTGGCTGTGTGCAGCCCTGTGGGGGTCAGGGTGTCCCCACAGCATTCAGCCCAGGGATCCCCAGGCAGGCTGGGGCAGCGTGCAGGAGGGAATTTACTCCCCAGGGACAACCCCACTCGGGTCAGACACACAGGAGCTGCCGTGGCATCCCAGCTTCTCACTCCATCAGCTCTGCCCCGAGGTGACAGAGGCTTTGCACTGGTGTGAGTGATGGGTTTGGACAGATCGCTGAGTCCCCGTGTGAGGCTCATTTAGCCAAAACATCCAGAGAGGGCCTCGACTCATTAACGAGCTTTCAAGGCTCTTTGGAGATGCGAATCCCTGTGGGATCTGTCAGGATCTCCCCCAGCACCGTGTCACACCCATGGGCGCTGCAGCGGGGTTTTCCCCAGCTCGCCCGCAGTGCCACCCCTTCTGATGGCAGGGCCACCACTTTATCCTTCTACTCAACCCCAATTTTGGACAGGGGGAGGGAAAAAAACCCCAGACCCCACACCCAGCAACAACAGTTGAGATTGTGCCCGTGTGGCGCTAACAACCGGAGGCGACAACAGCTCAACAGCAAGACGACTGCGTAGGCACCCGGGACTGCAGGAGAGACAGGTCTGGGGGGTTAGGGGCTGATAGAAAAGGGGTGCCCGGGTCAGGGTCTGCCAGGAAATGCCAGCCGGGGCACCCGAGGCTTTAGGAGAGAGGCTCCTGTGGGTGGAAGCGCCCAGCTCCCGTTCCCCCCCGCCCCTGCAACGTATACATCCTATATATACACATATAGGTCATGTGTGATATATACCCCTGCGCGGGGCGTGGGCGGTGGAAATGCACGCTGTCACCACTGGATGTCACTCCTCCCCTTGGCTGGGATAGTGGGGACACCCCGGGACCGGGCTGGGGGCTCTGTGAGCCGCAGGAGGGAGCAGGCTGGGTGTCCTGTGCCAGGGAGCCTCCCGGGCACGGCAGGAAACGCTCCCACTTCAGGGAGGGGAGCGGGGATGGAGCCCCAGTATTGCAGGGAACCAAGGGGGATGCTCCAGCCACCAAATCTGGAGGGACTGGAGGCCACACAGCCCCTGAGGAATGGAATGCACAGGGAGGGTCAAACCCTCCCACTGACAGCCGAGGGCAGGGGCTGACCCTCAGGCAAGCCCCTCTTGTGACAGCAGGGAGCTCAGCCCAGGGCAGAGCCAGGGGGAAAAGCCACCACTGCCCATAGGCACGGGGCTGGGATAAGCCAGGGAGAGCCCCGGGCAGCCCCACGCCTGCAGAGGGGGTTAAAAGCAGGTGGGGGTGTGCCAAAGCCGCCCCCAGCCCTCTGGCACCCGCCCCTACCCCGCCCATGTAGGTTTGTATACACACAGCTGGTTCCCGTGAGGATGGTGATGGAGGTGACAGCAATGATGCAGAACATGTATACGTATACAATACAAGTAATATGCTTTGGTATTGACGGTTAAAGAGAGTTTTAAGCCTAGAATGAAAAAATTCAGACCTTGGCTTCCTATCATACCCATGCAGCCGGCTTATCTGGGGCTCATCCAAATCCACCTTAAACAGTAGGAAGTGGGTTCTTACTAGAGACAGCTCATCACCCTCGGGGGCCGGGGGGCCCCCCGTGACCGGGGCGGTGGGTTTGGGGGAGGGGGCAGGTGAGGTGGTGGCAGGGCTGAGCGTGTCCCCCTCTTCCATAGTTCGGAAGGCAGCCAGGCCCATGTCATCTCCCTGAATATCATCCAAAGTCTCGGTCAGGGCTGCCAGCAGCGCTTCGTTCTCGCTGTCTATTATCTGAAAGGAGCAGCAGAGAAGAAAGAGGGGGTTAGGCTGGGCACAGGGTCCCCAGGATGCTGCATGGGGGACAGGGACCAGCAGAGCCACACCAGCTCCCACCCTTCCCAGTGACCCCACTGTGAGACCTGGGAGAGGAGTGTCCGTCTGTCCACCTGCACCCCAGCAGGAAAAGAATGAACCAGAGCATCTTCTCTCCCCACAGGGCCTCCACCCACCATGAGGCAAACAGCAGCAGATAAAGGATCTGTCAGGAAAAAGCTCCTGGCCCAAATCCTCCTGACTCTGCAAGTGCAAGAGCTGTGAGCTCAGCCAGGGCTGCCCAGTGGACAAGAGGGCACAGCCTCCCAGGAGGGCACAGGGGAAGCTCTGCCCGGGCTGCACCACTGGCCTGATGCCACAGCTTGTGACAAGAACCACTCTGAGTTTTGTGCTCACTGAGAGCCCCCAAACGCAGGCACCTCCAGCTGCTCAGGGGCTCCCAGCCCTCCCACACTGGTGCACCCAGTGCTCTGTGAGAGATCCTGTCCAGAGCACAGCCCCAGTCACTCCCCAGTCTCCCATCAGCACCCCCAGATCACCCTGTTCACCCAAAACTGGGTCAGGGGAGCTGTAGTGCAAGGCCCACCTCACCCAGGGCCAGGGGCTGCTCCTGCCTCCTCCCTGCCCACTGCTCCAGCTTGGCTTGGGCCCCTCCTTTCTCCTGGGCTGTGGCTTTGCTGATGCACCTCCAGCCTTCCCAGTGCCCTCCCAGTCCCACCCAGCCCCATGAGTTCCCTTCCAGTCCGGCAATACAGTGCTGAAGGCCAGGAGAAGATGCAGAAGCTGAGGAATGGCTGGAGTGAGCCAGCAGCTCCTTCTTTTTGGTCCTCCTCCATCACAATCTGAATGTAAACCATGTCCAAGGAGAGGCAGGCTACCATCAGTGATAAAATTAGCACGGGGGTAAAGTCAGGCTCACAGGCAGGACTGCTGCCTGCACACAGCCTCCTGTGTTTCTCTCCTCTTGTTTGAAAATTAAACATCTTTTGTTCCATGCCCTAACCTTGCTCGCAGTTCCTAGAGCAGGCTCCAGGGAAAGGCAGCAGGATGCTCCATTTTTGGCTCAGTTTCTTTTCCTCCTGTTATTGGCATGAGATTGCTGTGCATACAAGTTCAGTGGGATACATTTCATCATACTCCACTGCTCCTCATCGGCCTGGCTTTTGCATTTCTTTTCTGTTTATCTTTTCCCCAGGAAGTTCATGGAAAATATGCATCTCGTGATGAAGGTCCCTCAGCTGGACTGGACCATTTTCAAGCACAGCATCAGCCCAGCATAAAAGCCAGAGGGTTGTTATTTTATGGGCAGGTTAGAAAATATTGAGGCTTTTTTTTCTCATCTTCTTGTTTAAATAGAAATAATCCTCCTCCCAAAATGTAACCCAGGGTTGGTGATTAGCTGGTACCAGGGGGTCACAACCTCCTTGTGCAAGGGGGTAAAGGTTAGGAGGGCACAGAGACCCCAGCCCCAAGGACAGGCACATCCAGGGCATGGCACAAGCTTGGGCAGGGCGAGGGGGCTGCCCAGCCTGCTCTGTGCCCAGTCCCCTCTGCATCTCCCTGCTTCCAACCTGGCTGTGCTGTCAGACAGCCCTGCCCTGCCCTCACAGCTCCAGGAGATGAGAGACAGGGGCAGAGGGACATGGAGCAGTCCTGCCTGTGCCCAGGAGCATCCCCTGCCCCAGGAGCATCCCCTGGCCCAGCTCTGCACCGTGCTGGCACAGCCACGGATCCATCCCGGCCCAGAGCCGAGGAGAGGAACACAGGGACCCCAGGGACAGAGGGGCTGCCAGAGCTGGGAAAACAGAGCAAGGGGCTGCTTCCTGTGAAGGAACAGAGCAAGGGGCTGGTTACTATGAAGGAACAGAGCAAGGGGCTGGTTCCTATGAAGGAACAGGGTGAAGGGGCTGCTTCCTGTGAAGAACCAGGGTGAAGGGGCTGTTCCTATGAAGGAACAGGGTGAAGGGGCTGTTCCTATGAAGGAACAGGGTGAAGGGGCTGGTTCCTGTGAAGGAACAGAGCAAGGGGCTGGTTCCTGTGAAGGAACAGGGTGAAGGGGCTGTTCCTATGAAGGAACAGGGTGAAGGGGCTGTTCCTATGAAGGAACAGGGTGAAGGGGCTGTTCCTATGAAGGAACAGGGTGAAGGGGCTGTTCCTATGAAGGAACAGGGTGAAGGGGCTGTTCCTATGAAGGAACAGAGCAAGGGGCTATTCCTATGAAGGAACAGGGTGAAGGGGCTGGTTCCTGTGAAGGAACAGAGCAAGGGGCTATTCCTATGAAGGAACAGGGTGAAGGGGCTGGTTCCTGTGAAGGAACAGAGCAAGGGGCTATTCCTATGAAGGAACAGGGTGAAGGGGCTGGTTCCTGTGAAGGAACAGAGCAAGGGGCTATTCCTATGAAGGAACAGGGTGAAGGGGCTGTTCCTATGAAGGAACAGGGTGAAGGGGCTGGTTCCTGTGAAGGAACAGGGTGAAGGGGCTGTTCCTATGAAGGAACAGGGTGAAGGGGCTGGTTCCTATGAAGGAACAGGGTGAAGGGGCTGCTTCCAGCTCCTGGGAAGGGAACTTTCCAGTGCTGAGACCCCCGCACTGCCGCCCTGGCATTCCAGGAATGGAACAGGACACGCTGCACCCCGGCTGCAGTTCCAGTGAATAATCCAGCACAGGAGGGCTGCCTCAGCAGCCTCCTCCTCCTCCTCCTCCTCCTCCTCATTAGCCCTACTCCGCTTGCCCCATTTAGAGCCGGTGCACAAATTAATGGAGCACTAATCAGCTGGGGAGGAGATATTAATAGTCCTGTGTGTGTTCCCTCCTGCCAGCCTCCCTCTCCCCCTGCTTCCATCCTGGGGTGCCTGGAGAGCTCTGTGCTCCCTCCTGCCTGCACCCAGGGGGGATGGGGTACCTGGAAGAGCTCGGAGTCGTCGGTGCTGTACTGGCTGGAGTCGGTCTCTGAGTGCTCCCCTCCCCAGTGCAGCTCATTGAAGCAGCCAGCAGAGTCCAGGTCGCCGGCGTCCAGCTGGGACAGATCGATCTCGGGGAAGTCAGAGTAGAGGTGCTCCTCTCCAGACACCTCATACTGCACACAGGAGAGGAGAGAAATGCTTGAGACCAGAGGAGCAGGCACTGAGGACAACAGCATTCCCCCCCCGTCACCCAGAGATCCACCCAGCCCTGCTCCAGCCCCTCTTCCCACACAGGTCCAGGCACTGGCAGGGTGTGGTGGGCACCTTTTCACCCACTCAGCCTGGCACTGGTCACTGGCGCAGCCCCACAGCTCCAGCACACCCCTGCTGGTGTCCCAGCTGTGCCACAGCTGGAGCTGCTTGGGAAGAGCCTTATCCCTTCCCAGTGAGCAGATGGTCAGGGCACAGCACAGCCACAGCACAGTCATGGTAGGGGCAATTCCTGCCCCTGGTGCCCTAAAAGTGACATCCAGTGGTGGCCTGGGGACCAGCAGAGGACACCTGGGACAGCAGCACACAGGGCCAGCCTCACAGCTGCTGCTCACCCTGTCCCACCACATGGCCCTGGAGCACTCAGGACACCCCTCAGGGAAGCTGCAGATCCCAAAGCATCACCAAGGCAGCCCAGAGCTGCTCCCTGCAGGGTGAGGACAGCATGGAAATGAATGGATGTCTGAGAGCACTCAGGGTGATGTGAGCTAAAAATCTCCATTTAACCACAGAAAGGAGCTGGCACCTGCCCCACTTGGGTTCCAGCCACGAAACCCCAGAGCTGCACCCAGTGCCCGAGGGAGCTGGGGCTGGCACCAGCACCCACTGCCCGCCCTGGCATCTGCACCGTGCCTGGTTCTGCCTCAGTGTCAGGGTAAAACACAGGGAAGGGTCTGGTGAGACTCCTCCCAGCACTGCCTGCCCAAGGGGAGGCTTCTGGCAGTGAGGGAAGCAAGTTTATTTACAGAGCAAATGGATTTTGGAGCAGGCAAACATCTGAGCATGTGAGAGAGGCTGCGGGGGAGCATGGGGGCCCCTCCTCCTGAAGCACCCTGGAAGGGTCTCCTCCATCACTCAGTGGGAAGGAAAAGGGATTTCAAACCCAGCTGCAGGAATGGGAAAGACAGCTTTTCTCTCTTTCTCTTCTCGTTTTTTGCTTTTCAAATTGGGATAATCTGGGATTACTGGCTGTGTTCCCCCAGGCTGAGGAGCCTGTCTGCCACGCTCCCCACCACATCCAGGACACTCCAAAGGACACTCCTGGGCACACACTCGCTCCCTTTTTGCATTTCCCACCTGCTTCCCACCCTGCCCCATCCCAGGGGAGGTGGAAAACAGGGAGAGCACCTCGGAGGGCACAGCAAGGGCAGGGAGAGTGGTTTTATGGCCTGAAGGTGAGGCAGTGCCATGCCCCAGCCATGCCCAGGGGCTGCAGGGGATGCAGGGAGCCCCAGACAAAGCTCTGGGAGCTGCCCCTGCTCTGGGGATGCTCTCCCAGCACCCTCCCTTCACCTTTTTGCTGGAGGGATGTGTATCAGGTAGATCCCACAAGTGTGGTGCCACAAAGAGTATCGGGCACCCCTGAGGGCTCTGGGAGCTGAAACTCCTCACTGGGCCCCCAGGGATGGGGATTTTCTAACCTGTCCTGCAAAAACCTCTGTTCCCAGGTGTCAGAGCACATGCAGCAGGTCAGGAGTCCCCACTGCCAGCTCTGGGGCACACAAATGCTGCCTTCCCCCTTGTTCTGTCCCTCTGCCCAGACTGCTCTGGGATCAGATGTCCTCTGGCCTTTCAGATGTGTCCCTTACCTGCTGCGGCTTGTCCCTGCCTTCCTGTCCCTGCCTTCCTGTCCCTGCTCCAGAAGAAGTCTTGTGACAACTTTGTCTCCCCCTTCTCCCCAAATCTTCCCATGGGAACACAGGCACAGGTTTTTATTTTTAGCCAAGCCATACATACACAGCTATACGTGTGTCTGTGTGTGCGTGTGTGCGTGCAATTAAAAATAGCAGAGCAGCCAAATTCTCCTGCTCCTTTTGATATGCCACAAGGGAAAAGATCCTGGTGCTGAGATCACAAGGAGCAGCTGACACCAGTGCTCGGGATGTCTTTTGATCAACTCCACAGATGTGACATGTCCCCATTGGCAACAGGGCTGGGTAAAAATAAACCCCTGCAATCCAAGGCTGCTGAGCTGCCCTCTCTGGGCACTGGGGGCAGGACTGCCCTGCCACTGCCACTGCCACTGCCACTGCCATGCTGGGGATGCTCCCAGCTTCCTGCCTCCCACGGGCCAGGAATGCCCAAACCTCAGCTCTGTCTGTGTGGAGCCTCCTCCTCTCCTCACTGAAAGACACGGGGACAGCCTTTGCTTGGTGGGGCCACCTGGATGGGCACCCCAGCCAGTCCCCTCTGCTGGACAGTGTCCCTTGCCCAGCCCAGCCACCGAGGACCTGGGCTCCAGAGGGAGCCCACCACACCCAGCCCATGGCCCTGAGCCCCTCTGGGCTGTTCCCAGGCCTGGGGAAGGGGCAGCCCCTGCCCAGCTCGGGGGTGGCAGCAGCAATGGGGACACTGCCTGTGGGCATGGGATGGGACCTCATCTGCTCTGACCGTCCCTTTTCCCACCCTCTGCACTTCCTGCTGCCTTGGGAGAGGAGTGAACTTTTGTTCTAATTTTACTCGGGACTTTGTAGGAAGATCAGCCATGGGTTCTTGGTGTGCAGCCAGCAAACACCCATGGAGACATGCTCAGAGCCTGGGAGGCATCCTCCAGCCCAGACACCTGGCTGTGCTGCAGCAAGGCTGCCACCAGAGCTCTGCCATGTCTGAGCAGCCCCTGCTCCAGGGAGGAGAGCTCCTGCTGCCTCCTGGGCCAGCATCCCTCTGGCTCTGGGTGCTCTGGGCCAGCATCCCTCTGGCTCTGGGTGCTCTGGGCCAGCATCCCTCTGGCTCTGGGTGCTCTGGGTCAGCATCCCTCTGGCTCTGGGTGCTATGGGCCAGCATCCCTCTGGCTCTGGGTGCTCTGGGTCAGCGTCCCTCTGGCTCTGGGTGCTCTGGGCCAGCATCCCTCTGGCTCTGGGTCAGCATCCCTCTGGCTCTGGGTGCTCTGGGCCAGCATCCCTCTGGCTCTGGGTGCTCTGGGTCAGCATCCCTCTGGCTCTGGGTGCAATGTGCTCCCACTCCCTGTCCCTTTGCCATGTCCCCAGTCTGTCCTTCCCAGGGCAGTGGCAGCACGAGGAGCTGGCACAGGGTTAGATCCATCTCCCTGCCTGATTGGGAGGGTGTTCAATGCAGGCCACAGTCTCTGGTGGGCCCAGAAGCTCTGGGGACATGTCCTAGGCTGGACCCACAGCCACTGGCTGGAGCCACATCCCAGGATGTCCCAGCTCAGTGATGGCTCTGACGCCCTGGGGACAGCAGTGGGACATGTCCCTTTCAGTCCTTCTCTTTTGGAGCAGTGTGAACCCTGGCACGTGAGGTCTTATCTCTGAGGAGACACCAGACTCCTCCCCAGGCCCAACTCTAATTCAAACACTGGATTAACGAGACAGGAAATGTTTTCCTCTTTTTCAGTGTCAACCTGGGCTCCCCAAACAAAACCCCTGCAGTCAGCAGGACTGGAGAGGCTGCCTGGGGTCAGCTGCATCCGTGAGCCCAGGGAGAGCAGGAGCTGCCAGGGAACAGCAGCCTGAACAGGGCAAGCAAGGGCTCAGCTCATTGTGTGCTCTGTGAGCTGCCTCAGGAGCTGGGGACAGCGCAGTGACCGTGACACAGAGCCCTGCAGGTGCTCTCCTGTCTCACTCCAGCCCTGCCAGAAATTACCCTTATCTGCACAAGCCCTGGGTCCAAGCCCTTGAAGTCATGGCCAAGAATTCTGGCGTGGGCTGTGGGCACAGGGGGATGGCACACGGGGCTGGTGCTCACTCAGCCTGCACAGGGACAGCCTCTGAAGTGCTGCTGGCCATGGGCAGCACCTTCCAGCAGCCTCATCCTGCATCCTGCCCCTGTGACAGGGGTGCCCTGTCACTCATGTGCCATGGGAAAAGGGAAGCAAAGAGGCAGCACCTCGGAGGGGCCGAGGGAAGCAGCCAGGGACAGCAGAGCCCACTCCTCACTGGGAGCAAACAGTGACTCAGCTCCTCCCTGCAGAGCCAGGAGCCTGCCCAAGGCATTAAGGGATAAATATCCATCCACCTGAGCTGCAGGCACTGCCCCAGAGCAGCCAGCAGAGTCAGGCTGGCACCCACAGCAGCAGCAGGTGAGAAATGCTGAGAACACCAAGTGCTGCTCCCACCAGCCCTGCCCCGGCCCCAGGGCAGCTTCTCCCTCCTCACCCTCACCACGACTCGGAAAAGGAAAGAAAATCCTTGGGCAGGGGTTTTGCAGAGTTGTCTGGGCTTATCAGGGAAATCCGGAATCACAGACTGCTTCAAACGGGGATTACAGCCCCGCAGGGAGACAGCAGGGTGTTCCTGGGACGGGCTGGCACCAGGGGGCTGGCACTGGCTGCCTGCTGTGGCACTGGGCTGGCTGCTGTGGCACTGGGCAGGTGTGACACTGGGCTGCTGTGGCACTGGGCAGGTGTGACACTGGGCTGGTGTGACACTGGCTGCTGTGGCACTGGGCTGGTGTGACACTGGCTGCTGTGGCACTGGCTGGTGTGACACTGGCTGCTGTGGCACTGGCTGCTGTGACACTGGCTGCTGTGGCACTGGCTGCTGTGGCACTGGCTGCTGTGACACTGGCTGGTGTGGCACTGGGCTGGTGTGGCACTGGCTGGTGTGACACTGGGCTGCTGTGGCACTGGGCTGGTGTGGCACTGGCTGGTGTGACACTGAGCTGGTGTGACACTGGTTGGTGTGGCACTGGCTGCTGTGACACTGGCTGCTGTGGCACTGGCTGCTGGGGCACTGGGCTGGTGTGGCACTGGCTGCTGTGGCACTGGCTGCTGTGACACTGGCTGCTGTGGCACTGGCTGCTGTGGCACTGGCTGCTGTGGCACTGGCTGCTGTGGCACTGGCTGCTGGGGCACTGGGCTGGTGTGACACTGGGCTGGTGTGACACTGGGCTGGTGTGACACTGGCTGGTGTGACACTGGCTGCTGTGGCACTGGGCTGCTGTGGCACTGGGCTGGTGTGACACTGGCTGCTGTGGCACTGGGCTGCTGTGGCACTGGGCTGGTGTGGCACTGGCTGCTGTGGCACTGGCTGCTGGGGCACTGGGCTGGTGTGACACTGGCTGGTGTGACACTGAGCTGGTGTGGCACTGGCTGCTGTGGCACTGGCTGGTGTGACACTGGGCTGCTGTGGCACTGGCTGGTTCCACACTGAGCTGCCTGGTGCAGCACTGGGCACAGCCACTCTCCCTTTCAGGCAGGGCTGGGTGCCTGCAGACCCCCAGCTCCCTCCTGAGCTGCCCCAGAAGCAGAGAGCAGAGTGAGGAGGCTCTGGGGGCATGACCCACAGTGGGACCAAGCCAGGGCTGCACCCTGCTGTCCCCACAGCTCCCAGCCAGGGGACACGGCCCCCACGGTGTCACCCATCAGCACCAGCCCCTCATCATGCCCAAGGATGTGCCAGCTCTGTGCCAGCCCAGAGGGAGGAGGGATGTGGGGCACAGCCTGGCTCCAGCACCAGGGAGGAGGGCAGAGGTGGGAATGGAGGAGACAGCTATAAATAAGTGTAAATACAGCAAGGAGGCACCTGGCCAGAGCGGTGAAGGTCACCAGAGTGTGTGCCAGCAGATAAGCAACCCCCCTGCCCAGTGGCATTTGACAAAATGTCACTGTGAATGAGGGAGAGGCGGTGTCAGGTTGTGCCTTGGCCCTGTCACCCCCTGACACCCCCATATTTATAGCCTGAGAGCCCCACAGTGAAGGTCCCTGGAGGTGAGGGGACCCTGCCTGCACCCACAGGGAGCACAGGCACAGGCAGGGCCCTCATCCCCTGCCCAGGTTGGGGGGAAGGCCCACAGGAACCTCCCAGGCTGCACAGAGCAGAGACACCTCTCTGTCCTGCCAGGCATTTTGCCCTCTGCCCCCTGTTAATTTTTAATTACTTTTTTGAACTTTCTGCTAATCCGTTTTAACGATTCAGCCCAGCCAGCAAGAGGCAAAAACTCATTTAAAACCTGGACTGAGCAAACAGCAGCTCCTTCTTCCTCCTGAGCCACTCCAAACCCACTTCTGCTGGTCCCTCTGGGTGCAGCACGTGGGAGCTGCCCACGCTGGGCACGCTGTGCCAACACAGCCTGGACTCAGAGCTTGGACTCAAAGGTTGGACCTGATGACCTCAGAAGTCTTTTCCAACTGAAATGATTCTGTGATTCAGTGGCACACGTGGAGCAGCTGCCCCTCCAACCCAGCCTGAGATGTGCTGGGTGGGAAAAGGGGTGCTGGGTGGGAAAAGGGGTGCCCAGTGCCAGGCTCTGAGCCCCAGGCTGAGCACAGTCTCATTCCTTGACTTTTGTCTCACATTAGAAGGTGTAATTAAGATCAACCAGGAGATGCCAGTAATGGGAAATATTAAACATTAACCACAAACAATAAACATGAACTTGCCAGGATAACTTTGATATGCAGGAAAGATGGAAGAAATTGCACTAAACTGTCCTTGAGTCACAGGACAGAAAAAAGGAGCCTGAGATACTGGTAATAATGCCCTGGATAAACAACATTCTGCTGGAATACTTCAAACAAAGGTGTGTCGGGTTTAGGAAGAAGGGCACAGCAAAGCGTATCACAGGTTACAGAGCTGCATGTTCATTCCATACTCAGCTCATTTCTTCAGGCTCCAGATTACAGAGTCCACTTTGGTTCTGCCTGAGCTCCAGGACCAGCCCAGAGCTGCCCTGCAGCCCCCACAGACCCTGAAGCACCCCCAGCACAAGGCAAGGGCAGGTGGTGCCCCATGCAAGGAGCAGACAGAGCAGGAACAGGCTGTTCCCAAGGAACACCTCCTCTCTCAACACCACCTAATGGAAAGAGCCCTGTGTGCGTCCCTGTGGGCTGCCAGGGCTGGCCAGGCAGTGCCAGCACACCTGGGCACCCTCAGCGTGCTCAGAACTGTGCTGCCCAAGTGTGAGAGCTTCACCCTGCAGGGGCCAAGCTGCAGCACCCCATGGCAGCCCACGCTGCCAGCAGCCAGCCTGGCAAACCCCATCCACCACCAAAGACACCTGTGCCAGCCTGTCCCTGGCACCACTCCCTGCCACCCCTCGATGGCACCAGCCAGGCAGGGCACAGACACCAGGCTGAACACTGCTGGGGTTTTCTAGGAAATTCCTTTTTATCTCCCCAAAGCAAAGGCAGGAGCAACGGACAGCAGCTGGCATGAGCTGGGCACAGAGCACAGTGGGGACTGAAATGTGCCATCAGCTGCCAGCCCTGCCAGGGGAGCCCCTGGCCGTGGGACAGGCAGGGAGGGAGCAGGGACAGGGACAGGAACAGGGGCAGGAGCAGGAGCAGGAACAGGGGCAGGAGCAGGAACAGGAGCAGGAGAAGGAGAAGGAGCAGGGGCAGGAGAAGGAGCAGGGGCAGGAGCAGGAGCAGGGACAGGAACAGGAATAGGGGCAGGAGCAGGGGCAGGAGCAGGAACAGGAGCAGCAGCAGGAGCAGGGGCAGGAACAGGAATAGGGGCAGGAGCAGGGGCAGGAGCAGGAACAGGAGCAGCAGCAGGAGCAGGGACAGCAGCAGGAACAGAAGCAGCAGAAGGAGAAGGAGCAGGAGCAGGGGCAGGAACAGGGGCAGGAACAGGGACAGGGGCAGGAGCAGCAGCAGGAGCAGGCAGGCCTCCCCCAGAACCCCTCTCCTCCTTCTGTGGGGTGTCCTCCAGCCTGTGTGGGACAAGGACAGGCCAAGAGGTGGCACATCCCCCCTGCAGCCCTGAGGGGATGCCCAGTGGGACTGGGAGCAGTGGGGACTGTGGCTGAGGCCAGCAGAGCACTGAGACACTGGAATTCTTGGGACGGCTCCCACTCACACAGCACTGAGGGGCAGGAAAGGCTGTGCAGCCCTGGGAGCCAGGCTGGCAGCACAGGGGACCTGGCTGTGCCATGATGGGCACAAGCCCTGACTCACTGAGGAGCTGACTGTTAGCCAGCTCTGCTGGTCACAAGAATTCCCCTCGATGGCAACTCCCTCCTTTGGTAAGGAAAGCATGAGGGGGTGATTATTTTCAGAGCTTCCTCTTCTGATGTCCCTGCAGCCAGCAGCCACAGGAGTGATGTGGGCACAGGGAGCCCAGCGAGGAGGAGCAGCCCTGCCCCTGCCCTGGGGAGGTTTGGTGCCCGGCTCAGAGGCTGACAGGGCTCCACCAGGCCCTTTCTGCCCAGAGGACATTGCAAACATCCTGCCATGGCACAGCCTGGCACACCAAAGCCCAGCTCAGCTCCAGGGGCACTGCTCACCTGGCACAGCTCCTCACCCCTCCCAGCCAGCTCCAGAGCAAATCCCAGATGGAAGCACCAACTATCCCTCCACTGTCACACGGACCTGTGGCGGCACTCAGAGCCCCTGCCCATGGGGACATCACTGCCTGCTGCCACCAAGGCCAGCCACAGCCGTGCTCCCCACCCACAGGCACGGCCTTGGCATCTCCCAGGCTGCCAGAGCTGCCCTTGGCTTTCCAGGAGCCACAGCCACAGCCTGGCAATCCCTGCACTGCCTCAGCCTCCCTGCCCAGCTGGGCAAGGGCTGGGATTGCCAGCACATTCTGGAGTCAGCCCGTGTGACAGAGCTGAGGTTACACCGTGTCACACCGGGCCCAGCCCTGCCCCTTTCACACCTGACAAGCAGCTGGAGAGAACCTGTCACCCCCTGCCAGCTCTGTCCCCATCACCTGCAGGACAGCCTTCACCTCCCCAGGGCACAGCAGCCCTTTCACAGCTCGCTGGTGCTCTGCTGAGGAGCAGGGGCTGCCTGCTGCCAGGGGGAAGCCCAGCTCCTGCCCACCCTGCTGCTTCTGAGGGGGTTCAGGTGCCCCTGCCATGGAAGGCACCGTGGGCTGGCACTGCTGGTGCCACCAGCAGCCTCTTAGTGCTAATCAGGCCGAGGCAGGAGACGGGGAGGGTTCAAGCTGGGGTTAAGAAGGCACAAGGAGGATCTTCCTGCATTAGCCTGACCTCACAGCCAGCCCAGGGACAGCCCTGCCCTGCTGGGGCTCAGCCACCAGCACCAAGCCTCGGTGGGACCCTGCAGGAGCCCTTCTGCTGCTGGCCACGGGCTGAGCTGGCCCTGCTGCCATGGGGGGCTGTGGGAGCCCCCACTGTGCCCGGCTCCCACGTGAAAATGAAGTTTTCAGCTGCATGCACAAGGATGCAAAACTCTGTGCAAGGGGAAAAACCACTCACATCTGTCCTTACCCCCAAACCACTCAGATCTGTCCTTACCCCCAAACCACTCACATCTGTCCTTACCCTGCAAACCACTCAGATCTGTCCTTACCCCCAAACCACTCACACTGTCCTTACCCCCAAACCACTCAGATCTGTCCTTACCCCCAAACCACTCACATCTGTCCTTACCCTGCAAACCACTCAGATCTGTCCTTACCCCCAAACCACTCACATCTGTCCTTACCCCCAAACCACTCAGATCTGTCCTTAGCCCCAAACCACTCAGATCTGTCCTTACCCCCAAACCACTCACATCTGTCCTTACCCTTCAAACATCTCAGATCTGTCCTTACCCCCAAACCATTCACATCTGTCCTTACCCCCCAAACGACCCAGACCTGTCCTTACCCTTCAAACATCTCAGATCTGTCCTTACCCTACAAACCACCCAGATCCATCCTTACCCCCCAAACCACCCAGACCTGTCCTTACCCCCTGCCCAGCCTGCCCAGGTGTGCCCAGTGCAGCTGGAAGCCCCAGCTGTGCCAGGTGGGTGCCAGGTGGGTGGGTGGGCGCTGCTGGCCACCCCTCACTGCTGCACTGCCCATGCCAGCTCCTGCTTCTGCCCTGCACAAACCTGGCACCCTGCACCTCCCTGTCCCCATTACCTGGGCACAGCAAGAGGTGAGTCCCCCCCTCTTCTGCTCCTGAATCAGGGGCTCCCACTGCTCCCCCATCCTGCTACACCCAAATAAATTATTGCCCATTTTCTGCAAGTGTCCTGGTCAGAGGGGACTGTCACCACCCAGTGTGGTCACCTCTGCTCTGACCCCTCTGTGCCCAGAAAGCAGCTGGGGAAGGGCAGTGCTGCCAGCTGGGTATTTTCCAGGTGGGCATCAGGAGTCCCTGGCATAAAGTGATTCTCAGTATTGACACCACTCCAGTTCTGAGGGAAAGGTGGGAGGAGAGCAGGTCCCAGCAGGTCTGGGGATGCAGGGACACGCTCCCAGGTGGATGCTGGAGGTGAGAACCCTGAGCAGCAGCTCTGGGCAGGCTGGGCACACAGCAGCACAATCTGTTTGCTCTGGGGATTTCCTGGGGCTGCACAAGGCTTTGCTGTGTCCGGGTCTGTACCCGGGCACTGTCAGCTGGCCCAGCCTGGCCACCTGCCCCAGGGCTGGGCTCTGCCCCTGCTTTTTGGCTCTGCAGGAAGCATTTCGGGAGCCACAGCCTGGAGCTGCTGCTGCCAACCTGCTTTCCTCGGGCTTCCTACTCTGCAAACAACTGACTCACCCTGGAAAGAAACGGCTCCAAGATCTCCAGATAGAAAACCCCTATGAGGGCAAGAAGCTGCTTCAGGAGCACATGCAAACCCACATCCACAAAGCTTTGTTCTATTCCAAATTCTCTCCTGTGAGGGACCACACCTTTCCCCTCCCCAAAACCCCAGGCAGGCTCCAACATGGCATGAGAGGAGGGGTCTGGCCGCTCCCTGCGGCAGCAGCTGGGGCCCCTCTGCTCTTCCCAAACCAGTTGGGGGCCCCTCTCCTCCTCCCAAACCAGTTGGGGGCCCCTCTCCTCCTCCCAAACCAGTTGGGAGCCCCTCTGTTCTTCCCAAACCAGTTGGGAGCCCCTCTGCTCCTCCCAAACCAGTTGGGGTGAAGCCCACAAGCTCAAGTTCTTACACTAAACCAGATCCTTTGACTGCTCCACGTGCTGTGCCACCCTGCCCTGAGCTTGCCTGCCCCCAAGCCTTGTCCCCCCCTGTTTCTGACCCCAGCTAATCCAGGGATCAACAGAAAGCCAGAGACCCCAGGGCAGGCTGGCCTGAAAGCCAGCCCTGAGCTCTGGGTGTGACAGAACTGCTCTGACCCAGCAGCCACCCCTGGGCTGGGGCCATCAGAGCCAGGGGAAGGCACCTCTAGCCTGGCAGTGCCACATGCCAGGTGGTCTGAAACCCGTGCAGGGCTGGCAGGGGTTAAGGCTGCTCAGGGCTGGCTTGGTGTGCCACCTTCATGCACTTTGCATGGCCCCAGAGCCTGGCAGCAGCTCCCCAGTCATGTGAGATGTGAGCAGCTCCAGCTCCCAGCCCTGCCTCGCTCTTATCCACCCGCTCTTATCCATCCCTCTGCCTCTGCTGCCCCCTTGTCAGAGCCCCAGGAGCCCTTGTCAGAGCCTGCAGGGTCACCTTGGAGGGTCCTGCAGGGAGGCAGGGCAGCGGGACCAGGGCTGTGCTTGGCGTGGCACCGAGGGGACGTTGCTGGGCCACAGCCCCACAGCTGGGGCTGCACTGGAGGAGAACAGCCAGCCCTGCCCCTGCCAGCCTGACAGCAGGGCACAGAGGGCATGGTGGGCATGGTGGGCACCAGGCAGGCAGCCCCTCAGCCTGCCCAGCCAGCCCCAGTGCCAGCCTGGGGACCAGGTGACACCGTGTGTACCCAGAGCTGGCCGAGCCAGGCTGGGTTATGCAAACCACAACGGGAGCTGTTTCAACTAGTTGGACTCCTGCCTGGCAGTCAGGTGCCTTCCTCCTCCTCCTCCTCCTCCTCCTCCTCCTCCCAAACGGCTGCCAGTACCCTGGGCAGCTGCCCAAGCTCTGTGGGTGCCTCTGTCCCCACGCTGCTCTGGGTAAGGGGCTGGGGTGCTCTGGGGTGTCCTGGGATGTGGGGGGCAGGCAGGGGCTCACTGACCTCCAGCACCAAGTGCTGCTCTCCCCCAGCTCAGCTGTGAGCCAGCTCTGCCAGTGGGGTGTCCTTGGGGTGTCCTCAGGTGTCCCTGTACTGCCAAGGCACAGCTGGCACCACGGGCGGGCACAGGGAAGGTTGTGAACCTGCACAGAATCAGGGACTGGTTTGCACTGGGAGGGAACCTTAAAGCTTTTGTTCCACCTTCCACACCCCAGGGTGCTCCAAGCCCCATCCAGCCTGGCCTTGGGCACTGCCAGGGATGCAGGGGCAGCCCCACTCCCACGGTGCCCAGCTGGGAGCAGGGATGTGGGGCTGTGCAGGCAGGGGAAGGGGCTGTTTGCCCCAGTGCTGGTGAGTTTTACCCAGCACTGTGCTCACCTTGGCATTTCCCATCCCTGGGAGGTGCAAGAACCCAAGCAAAAGACTTCCTGTGGAAGGAAGGGTGCAGGGAAAAAGTCCTGGTGCTGTGAGCCACAAAGGAAGGCCTGGGCAGAGCTGGTCACATTCCTGTCACGAGCTGTCCCAGCTGCCACACTCACAGCTCATGGCAAGGGCTCAGTGTTTGGCTTTGCCTGGAGAAACCCTCCCCAGGCCAGGAGGAGCCAGCAGTGGACAGCATCTGTTCCCAACACCCTCTGACATTGCAACACACAGGGAAAATCCCAGATGTGAGCACCAGGAACCTTCATGCAAATCCCCTCATTCCCAAGGCAGTGGCAGCCTGGCACTCTGGGCTGCCAGGAAAGCACAGCCTGGCTCTGCACAGGGCTCTTTGCACAACACTCCAGCTCTCCTGGAATTTCCACACGGATTCCCAGGCACTGCCAGCACCCCCAGCTCCATCAGGAACTGTCCCCTCCCCAGCCCAGCTGCTCCTGGCAGCTGCAGTGGCACAGCCAGGCTGCTGGGGGATCCAGGGACCACAGGGATCAGCGGCTCCATGGGGTGAGAGCTGTCCTGGCTGCACCAGCAGGGCAGGCACAGGAGCTGACATGGGGCTGGGGTGGCACAAGGGATGGCTCCATCCCTGTTTTCTTTACTACGAAATTCTGTGCGACAAAATAAAGCCCTTGCCAAAGGAAATGGCCCCAGGCCAGCTCCTTCCAAGGCTCCCTGGAATGCTCTGCTCTGTCATCCCTCGGTGGGTGCTGAGATTTTGTGCAGGTATCAGTTTTTCTGTTCAGGGTGCTATTCCAGCTGGATGTCTTTGATGAGCTTTTCTGCAGAGGTGGCATGGAGCTGGAGGAGCAGGGAAACCTGCCTGTGGTGAATGGTAAAACCCTCTGGCAACGCCGTGACGCTGCTCCAGACACAGGGTCTAAATATAGACTGCTCATTTATTATCCTGCAGCTGCTGCCTTTGGTGTGAGAGGAGCCAGGGGCTGCACTGATGCTCCCCTCAGCCATGGCTGGGGCTGCCTGGACACATCCACAGGCTCACCCTGGCCCAAACTGGCTGCAGAGCATAAAATAATCCACAAACCTTTTCCCTGAGAGATGAGACTGAGTCTGAATCCCCCACCCTGCATCCCACAAGGGTTTCCTTGTGCTGGCATGAGCAGCTCCTGCCTGGCTGGGAAGGGGGTCCCCTGCTCCTGGTGAGGGTACCCAGGTTTCTGCCAAAGGATGGGAGGCTTTCCTGTGGCTTCCCCACTGCCAAAATTAGGGATCTTCCTCAACCAAGCCAGCCACAGCTGGAGCAGAGAGGCAGGAGGGGCAGAGAGCCATGGGTGCCTCCACCTCCTCTCCTCTGGGATGTGCAGCAGAGAGACAAATCCTGGTGTGACCCCGGTGCTTGGCAGACAATCCCCTGCCTGCAGTGCCAGGGAGACAGCAAGTGCAGCCAGGCTGAGCACTGGCACCGTGGCTGCCTTGGGTGAGGAGCCATGCCCGGGCTCTGGTGGCAGGGAAGCCACAGGAAAGCCACCCATCCTTTGGCAGGAGGCCCACGTGCCTCCAGCAGCACATCTGGGACAAAGGGGTGAAAAGGAGGGACAGCCAGACAGCCAGGCTGGGCTGTGACCCTGCTGGGACTGACAGCAGCCATCCCCCCACTGCTGGCACCGAGTGCCACTGAGATGGGGCCAAGCAGGACAGAACTCCAGGCATCCCATCCTGCTGCCATCCATCCTGCTGCATCCCATCCTGCTCCATCCCATCCTGCTCCATCCCATCCTGCTGCATCCATCCTGCTCCATCCATCCTGCTGCCATCCATCCTGCTGCATCCCATCCTGCTGCATCCCTCATGCTGCCATCCCATCCTGCTGCATCCATCCTGCTGCATCCCATCCTGCTGCATCCCTCATGCTGCCATCCCATCCTGCTCCATCCATCCTGCTCCATCCATCCTGCTCCATCCCATCCTGCTCCATCCCATCCTGCTGCATCCATCCTGCTGCATCCATCCTGCTGCCATCCATCCTCCTGCATCCCTCATGCTGCCATCCATCCTGCTGCATCCCATCCTGCTGCCATCCATCCTGCTCCATCCCATCCTGCTGCATCCATCCTGCTGCATCCATCCTGCTGCATCCATCCTGCTGCATCCCATCCTGCTCCATCCCATCCTGCTGCATCCCATCCTGCTGCATCCATCCTGCTGCATCCCATCCTGCTCCATCCATCCTGCTCCATCCATCCTGCTGCATCCATCCTGCTCCATCCATCCTCCTGCAACCCTCGTGCTGCCATCCCACCCTGCTGCCATCCCATCCTGCTCCATCCATCCTGCTCCATCCATCCTGCTGCATCCCTCATGCTGCCATCCCATCCTGCTCCATCCCATCCTGCTGCATCCATCCTGCTGCATCCATCCAAGCAGGAGGCTGGCAGTGCCAGGAGAGGGTTAAGCCATTCATCATCCCTGCTGGACCCACAGCAGCACCAGTCCTGCTCCCCACACTGCTACTGGGCCCTCTGAAGGGTCTCCCAAGCTGTGGGGTCTGCTGGGGCTGCCTCATCTTCCTTGGGCACAATGGGGTGGAGTGGTGGCAGCAGCAAAGGCAGCCTGGTGCCCACTGTGCCACCTGCTTGGGAGGGCACTGGGAGCGTGCCTGGCACTCCTGCTGTACCCACCCTGTCACACCTGGGCACTGGAGGGCGGGACACAGCCCCAGGAGCATCTCCCAGCAGGGACAGTGGTGACAGTCCCTGCTCTGAGCCTGGTGGCTGCAGGGACACCAGGGACATGCGGGCTCTCACACCCCAGGCTGCTGTCCCCATACAGAGACAGGCAGGACAGGCAGAGGGCTCATGAAAAAGCCACTTGGAATGACAGGTCCTTGGCCTCCCAGAGTGTCCCCACTGCTCCTGCCAGTGACCCACAGGGACCACAGCACCAAAGACCTCCCTGCGCCTTTTGGGGCTGCTCCCCCTTCTCCTCTCATTCCCTTTTCAGGCACCATCCAATGCATGGACTGTCAGCAACCCAAAAAATGCCCAGATGTGATCCCTGGGTGACCTCCTCCTGCTTCCTGTGCTGACATCTGCTGAAGCAGCACAGAGGGGACACAGGGACACTCTGTTTCTGCCTCCCCCTTGGCCCCAGAGGCCTTTCCCCTGCTTTCCCCCAGGTCAGGAGGGGCACAAACCCTTGGGCAGTGGTTGGTATTTGGGTAAGAGGCCACCCTGGGGTACAGAGCCAGCAGCACGTGCTGCTGCTGTCCTGACACACACAGGGCTGGGGCTGTGCCTGGCCATCAGCACAGGCTCAGCAACTCTCCCACGGCCGCCAGCAACACCCCCGGGACCCCCCAGGCCAGCTGTGAGGGGTGACAGAGGGCAGGAGCTCAGTGGGGAGCAGAGCCTGCCTGCCTGAGGCTCTGCCCTCCCTGCTCCCTGCACTGCAGGGCCCCCACTGCTGCTCCCCACTGCAGGAGTGCTGCTGCCCTGCTGGGAGCAGGCTGTACCCATCGTGGATGGGATACTCTGCCACAGAGCTCCTTGCCCCCTCTGCCACGCTCCTCACCCTCCTTTCTGCCAGCTCTGACCCTCTCCCACCTTTCCCAGGGGAGGATTTTCCCAGTGCCTGCCAAGGGATTTGCAGGTATAAAGTGCCCACTCAGTGCCCGGGAGCCTCTGGCATCCACCTTGGCAGACACCCAGCACTGTCCTGGAGAAACATGGGCAAAAATCTCACCCTGGCACTGCTGAGGCCAGCCATGGCAGCCCCTGGCCCTGGGCATCACCCCTGGCCAGGGGCACGGGTCCCGTGGGGGGAGGCAGTGCCAGGGCAGCCTGAGCAGGGCACATCCAAAGAAGGAAAAGAGTTGGATGGATGCAGGAGCAGGCCGGGCTCCCTGGCCAGCCAGCCCATACTGTAAAAGGAGTGGGAGCAGGGAGTGCACAGCCCTGGCTCCAGCAGTTTTAAGATGGCTGTGAAGCTGAGAGAAGGAGGAGAAGAAGGAGGAGGAGGAGGACATTAACCCTCCCAGCACTGCGCTGCAGCCACCAGCACTGCAGGGAGATGAATGGCAGCTTTCCAGAGGCTCCACTTAACAGTAGATGGATTGGGGACCACTCAACTCCCACCCAATAAAATCCAGCTGGTGATGCTTTCAGGCCTGGCAGGGCTGAGCTGGGAGATGCTGACCTCAGACAGGCTGTGGGAAGGAGGAGGAGAAAGAGAAGGAGGAGAAGGAGGCACATGACAAATCAAGGACCCACCATGGGACAGGACATTCAGCAGGACCTTAAAGACCCCTGCAATATGGACTCCCAGAAATGATGCCCTTCCACTCGTGCTGTCCCTGGGGACTCAGCACACCAGAGGGGCAGGAAAGGGGCACCCCTGGTGCCACCCTCTGGGTGTCTGCATTGCCAGCCCTTGCTGGCTGCTCGGCAGGGAGCAGCAGAGCCAAGTGACTGCTCAGCTTCCCTGCTCTTGTCCCTGTGGACACTCACGTGAATATTCACGTTTTTCCTGCTTAATGTTTTCCTTTAAAAACATCGGGCTTGGCCCTCCCGGTGCTTTTCTGCAGGATTCATCAGAGCTGCAGCGACTGAGGAGCAAAGGTACCGGGCACTTAACAACAACTTCCCTTTGCAAAGTTTTAATTGGTCATTGACGTCAAGTGATTATTGAGAATTATTAATTAAGAAAGCATTTAAGAGCCTGGCTTTTGTTGAGGTTTTGCCGTTACAATTAGTTTATGGGCCAAGAGGAGAAACATCAGCCTTTGCAGTCACTTGGAGTGCAGCAAAGTGCCCATAATTAATTTCCCTTTCCGCAGCAAGTGCTTTGCTCTGACCTGCCTTGGGGACTCGCCTTTCTCCAGGTGTGCCAACTACAACAGCCCTGGAAGCACACAGCCACAGGGACATCAGGATGGGAACACCATGTCCCCTCCAGCCCCTCTCTACGCAGGGATTGTGGCTCTTTTCGGGAAAGCATCCTGGCCACACGCCCTGATCCCGGGGAGGAGGCCACCCTGCCTTTGAAAGAGATTTTCTTTTTATCTCCTTCCTGCCCTGGGGAAGCAGCTGCCTCGCAGGTGCTTGGCACTGAGAGGATGTGTTTTGGCAGCACAGTGCTTTCCAGGAGTTCCCTGAAGCCCCTCACACAGCGGCAGCACCCACCACAGACAGCAGCAGGATGCTGGCGGGGTGAGCTGAGGCTGGAGAGGCAGGAGAACCCCATGGGAGGGCTCCAGGAACGGGGCTGGAGCACTGCCTGCTCCTGCCTCAGTCTGTGCACAACCTCAGGCTGCTCCCTGCAGCAGCAACTGCTGCCTCCCCACCTCTGCTGGGGCACCACAGCTCCTCCTTCCCTGGGGGATCTGGGGTGCTGCTGGATGGGGGAGCTGGGAGGGGTGCTGAGGGGCTGGCAGGCTGCAGGGTGGATGCCAGCACAGTCCAGCCCTTCCAGAGCAGACTGCAGGCTGCAGGGATGCAGGAATGCAGGGCTGCAGGGATGCAGGGCTGCAGGAATTCAGCCCAGCCCCACGCTCCCAGCCGGATGCTGCTGCTGCATTCCCTCACGGCACCCCAAGTGCAGCACCAGGAGGGATCAGCAGCCCCTGCTCAGCAACTGGGTCAGCTAAATATAAATGGAGCAGCCCCAGAACCAGGCACCTTCCTGCCTTGCATCATTGACACCCTAAAAACCACGGCCTGGGGACAGGGGCTGTGGCAGCTGCTGCCTCACCAGAGGCTCTGCTGAAGCTGCTCCTTTGGAGCCACTGCTCCAAGGGCTCCCGGCCTTCCTCCTGCTGGCCCAGGGCAGCCACCATGGAGCTGGGGGACCAGGTGGGACAGATGCCTGCAGGACAAGGGGACCAGCTGGGACAGATGCCTGAAGGATGGATGTTCCTAGGAGGCCACGGCTGCAAGCTGTGTGTGCACTCCTCCACACAGAGCAGGCCCCCAGGAGGGAGATTTTCATTTCCATTTATCCAAACCAGCCAGATGAGCTCCCAGGCACCAAGGCAAGCAGCTCAAACCCCTCATTAGGGCTGGGCAGATGCCTCCCAGCCCAAGGGGTGCAGGCATGCACCCACAGGTTTGGCTCCTAGGGTGATGTCCAACCCCTGTGCTGCACATCCCTGGGTAAGAACATTTTGTATGAAGATGGGTTAGTCCCAGTATCCCCAGTTTGCTGCACCCCAAGGGCAGATGCCACCCTCAGTACAGCCTGCCCTGTAGTTTGTGGGTGCAGTAGGTCTGGTGTTGGAACCCAGGAGAGGCAGATTTGGGGTGCTTTGAGCTGCTCCCTTCACAGCCTTTTTGGCACCATGTGGGAGAAGAGGGATGGTGCTCATCCTGCACCCCACACACAGCCTGAACAGCCCTTTGCAGCCTGCAGGTCTCCAGTTGTCTGCAGCTGAACATCACCCAGCCCGGAGGGTTGGTTATTAGGGAAAAACACTTTAATGAGGCAGCTCATTAAAGGCAGGAACAGATTAACCCAGGAACCTGAGGAACTCGGTGACTGCCGAGTTCAAGAATAGGAGCAACAGGCCTTTCCCTGGCAACGGTGGGAGATGCTGCCTCAAAGCAGTGGGATGAGCCCTTGGATCCTCAAAGCCCTTTCAAAGCCCTGCACCCTCCCAGGAGCTGTGTGAGCTCTGCAGATGAAAGATGCTGGGAAGGGTGGACCACAGCTTGAAACCTATAAAAACACCCACTGAAATACAAGGGGAAAATACTCCATTCCCGATAGCTGACTTCACACACTGCCTCCTCCACTGATCAAGCAAAATCCCAGCACCAGCGTGGACTTCCAGCAGGGATGCTCCAGGGAGAAAGCCTTTGGCAAGACACAGCCCTGCTGCACAGGAGCGACGTGGGAGGAGAGGCAAAGCCAAGCAGAGTTCAGAGTTACGGTCACCACAGAAAAATGAACCCTGGAAAAGAAATCCAGCTCCATTTCCCACTACAGGGAAAGGTTTGCGGCTCATGCCTCTCCACAGGCAGAGGAAAGGCTGCTGAGTGGTGGAAGCCCAGGCGAGTGGGGCACCTGGGGATGCCGGGGTTACCTCAAAGCCACTCCAGCAGCAGGATGAAGAGTCAGGCCCGTGCCATGGCTGTTATGAATGAAGGTGGGAGCAGTGCAGCTAAAGATAACTTTGTGAGCAGGTACTATTAATAGCAATACTCTCGGGCTTTTGCTTTGTGCTTCCTGCGGGGCTCTGCGGGATGGAGGAGCTCTGATGGATCGGGCCCTGCCATGGCTCTGGGGAAGGGCCCCGTGTGCATCCCCGAGCCCATCAGCGGGACTGACACCCTCGAGGAACGGGGACAGGCAGCAGTGGCCCAGGCTGCCACCGGTCACCCGGCACCGGCGCGGCACCGGCCGGGCGCTGGCAGCGAGGATGCTGGCGAGGCTGCTGCCATGCTGGTTTCCATGGCGACTTCAGCACTTGGCGCGAGATGGAGATGACGGGATCAGCCAGCGGAGTCACTGAGCGGAGCTGGCGTCCTCCGTCTGCCGTGGCCAGCGGCACAGCCCTGCCAGAGTGAGAGGCTGGCACAGGGCGCACGCCCGGCAGCCTCGGGGCATCTGGGTCCCCCTCCTTACAGAGCGTGTGGCTGCCGGTTGTCCTGGTGATGCAGAGCCTGCACATCCCATCAGCCCCTCCCTGGCACCTCCAGGAAAGCTCTGTCCAGGTCCTGACCCCAGCCCTGTGCTGGCCACCCAGCACACCTGGCACTGGAGCACCCCCATTCAGGTCTCTCCCCCATTTCCATTCCCAGTGGGGCTGTCTCCCCAGCACAGGGCACACATCCCAGTTTGTGGATGTTTGTCACATCCCAGTCAGGGCCCACTGGCACAGCCTGGCAGGGTGGTACCCAGCTCCCCTCTGCAGCTGAAGGAGATGCTGCAGGCTGGGGCTGAGCTGGCACCGGGACAGCCCTGATCCTCACTGGCCCTTGGCCCCGCAGAGGCTTTCCCTGGCTTACAGGTAATCTAAGATCAAGCGCTCCAGCCAGCCGTGCCTGGGCAGACACACACAGACACCACGGAGCAGCGGGTAACCGAACAACTGCAGCATGTGACTCCCCAGCTGGCTCGGCCTCTCGGGCCCCAAAAGAGACCTCCCTGGGGACCCCTACCCTTGCCAAGCTGCCACGCCTGGCCGTGGCATTCCCAGACTGCTGGCAGGGAGCACACAGGGCCGGGGCAGAGGGCGGGGGGCTGGGACCCCCGGCACCCGCTCCCGCCCGCGGGCAGGATCCTCACCACGCACCCTTTTATTCCAGCAGTGCAATTAGCCTTGCTGACCCCTGAAATCCTCAGCCTCTCTAAGCAGCCATGCATTAAATCCCGGATCCAAGAGTGGAAATAGACTTTGTAAAAGGCTTATGGCCCTATTTATTACATTTTACGCATGATGGAGCCGGACAGCGCGGCTGCGGCCGCACCACGCTGAGGCAGCCGGACACACGGACGGGCAGGGGCTGCAGCAGAGCCCAGGTGGGTGTCTGCTCCTGGGCAGGCCTGTGCTGCCAGCTGAGCGCTCCTGCAGACGCAGGCCGGCAGGGATATCGATCCAGATGAAAGCCAACACCGCTGCCGGGCCGGGTAACCGTATCTGCCGCACATTTGTATTCCTCGGAGCAGGGCGGGAGGGCTGCAGCCATCTGCCAGGAGCTCGGGGATCCTGGGGACACTGCGAGCCCTCCACACAGAGCCCACCATGCCACCTCCTCCCCTTCTGCTTCCTCTGCCTTGTCCATTCCACCTGCACCCTGCAGCAGGGCAGTGCCCAAACAGGATCTGCCTGGTCCCCGCTGGGAGCTGAGGGGACACGGCACCAGGGCTTGCAAGGTTGCCCAAGGGCACTGGGTGAAGCCAGCGTGCAGGTGTTCACTGACACATCCCCGGGGTCCCACGGTTCAGCCAGGTGGCTCCTGCCCCAGGGGGATGGCAGAGGAGCCTGCACACCACAGGCTGCATAGCTGAGCTGGGCACAGGGCGGAGCAAGGATGGGCAGCGGGGGGGACAAGGTGTGCAGGGAGGCAGAGCCAAAAGCACACCAAAAGCACAGAGGCAGTTCTCAAACAGCTGAGGGACTCTCTGCTTTCCTGCAGAAAACACAAGGCAGCTCCTGTGTGTCTCCAAATCCCAAGGAGCTCCTCCAGCAGCGCCGGGCCAGGGAGCCGCTCTTGTATCAGTGCTGCAAAGCAGGCAGGAGCAGAGGGAACACAAGGGTGTCCTCTCCACACTCTTTAAAACGAGCCAGCTGCAGAGACTCCTGCAGCATGTGTCACCAAGTCCCTAGAACACCAGCACACGCACACAGATAGCCACTCCCCATTTCCTTGGAAGCGACACCCTCACTTGCAGGGCACTTGGAAATGTTACAAGACAAAAGCAAAGGTCACCCTGTGCACCTCTGAGAAACTCAGTTTCCATCAATGCTTGGTGCAAGGTGCAAGCCTGGCTGATGCCAGGGGGTGCACGAGAAGCCCCCCACACCACATGGTCAGACCAATCTCTTGTGCTCACCCAAAGGCAAAGAGCTCTGGTGTGTGTGAAGAAGCAGAAGTGGGTCCATGGGATGTGCACAGTGCCCAGATTCTGCCAACATCTGCATCTCAAAGAAGTGTGCAGGCTCTGGTGCCCAGGAGGGTGGGTGTCCCTGAATGCCCATGAACATCCCTGGCAAAGGGAAATGGCACCTGTGGGGTGTCCCTCAGCTTGGCATTTCAAAGGCTTGGTCCCACACCTTTCCCTAAAGGTGCACCTTACCTGAGGAAAGGACCCTTGCACTTCCCTGCCTTTCCACCCAGCCACGTTGTGGGGGTGATTCATCCCCAACAGCCCTCACTGATCACCCCGAGGTGCTGCAGCCCCACGGGGCCCTTTGGCAGGCCTGGATGTGGAAGTTTCACCCTGTAGCTCAGCTTTGCTTCAGTGCTTTGGAGCACAGATCCTGCCTCCAACAGGGAGGTGGCACAATAATAAACAGGATGTTTGGGCATAGAAGGGCCCTGGCCTCAAAAGGCATCGAGACATTTAGAAAAAACCTTGCAGTCCACATCTCCACAGGTTTGTGCTTCCCAACCCAGTCACTGCCATGAGCTCCCTGCTGACCCAGAACACTGCAAACCCACCCTGATAATGGCAAGGGGAATAATCCCCCCAGGCCCCACTGAATGAGGTTCAAACTCCCCATAACACCCATGCACAAAGGTCCCATACCCGCCAGGGCACTCGCAGGCTAATCCTCCCTCCGGAGAGGCTGCTATATTTAGGTATCTAAATGAGACAGAGTGGCTCTTTCCAAAAAAGAGTTCGTTTGGGTTACATAAATACAGAGAGAAACTTGAAAGCTGTATTTCCAGGTCCTTGCACTGCCATAAGTGAGCGGCAGAGATGAGGACAGTCTCCCCCTGATAATCTGCCTTTCATGTATTTTTGACTCAGCTGGATGTGCAGATGGGTTTGCAGCTCCTCTGGGCAGATGGGCACCGGGCAGTGGTGGACACTGAGGTGGACACTGAGAGCAGGCAGCCAGGGCAAGCAGACCCTCAATTCTCCCCAGGGAAACCACTCTGCATCCCAGATGCCCTGGCAGAGGAAGGGAGAAGCCAGCACTGCAGGCAGGCCAGGCAGCACCAGTCAAAGCACGGGCAGGAAGAGTCAACAGGAGTAAAGGAAGTGAGCAGCTCCAGCCCTTCCCATCCATGCTGTCCCAACATTCCCCCATGACATCGCTCTCCTCTCAGCCACCAACTTCCTTCCTGCTGCATCCACTTCCACATCCCAAATTCTCTGGTCCCATGGGGAATTCCCAGGAGAATGTCCTGCACCTACCACAGCTCATCCCCAGCTCCAGTTCTGCTGCTGGGATGGGCTGGGAGTGTTCACCAGCAAAGCAGTGTCCCCCCAGAGCTGGGAGGCAACATGTACCGTGAGGGTTTCTGGGGACACAGGCCACGTGCTTTCATTTCCAAAATACATATAAATAGACATACTTACTCCTTCTTAAAAGGACACAGCAACAAGGGAAAAAAAAGCAGCTCAAATACCGTCCAACCTTTCAGCCTGAGAAAGCCACACAGTTCTCACAGGCTGGAGTTCTGTTACCTGGGAAATGGGTTCTAGCACTGGAAACCCGCATGCGTCAGCCTCCCTGTGGGGCCCACACAGAAACAGAAACTTCCTTTTTAAGAAAAAAAATGGTGGTTTTTTTTTCTTTTCATTATCAGCACGGTTTGGTCGTGACTGTGTGCAAGCCTGCTCGAAAGGAGAAATGATGCTGGTGGTTTAAATCTCCAGCTGTGCAGAGCTCTGGGGCTGATGCTGTTGGAGGGGAGGTTTGAAAATCCTCCTGCAGTGAAGGTGCAGGAAGGTGGCCCTGAGCCACACACACCTGGCACAGGCAGAGCCCCAGGTCCCCCAGCCCGGGGCAAAGGGAAGCAGCCTGGGTTTGCAGGGAGCCAACAGGAATGCAAAGTTTAATTAGCTGGAAGCCGAGGGCTGTGGAAGTTGCAAACATTTGCACCGAGGCAGGGAAGGTGCCAAGAAATCAGGGCTGAAGCTGGACAAAGTTCAGCCCCGCCGTGCTGGTGCCCGGTGAGCAGCCTGTGCATGGCAGGAGCGGGTGCTGGCAGCTCACCTGGCACCAGCCAAGGTGAGCCCCTGGCCAGCTCTGCCACACATGGGCACTGGGATCTGGCCCAGGAGTGTGGGCTCTGCAAAGGACCACCAGCCACCAGCTCTGTACCCACCAGGGTCACCACACCATGCTGGCAGAGGGATTGGCCTCTGCAGGGGATAGAGAGCCAGAACCTGGCTCTGCTTCATCCTTCCAGGAGAGCTGCGAGTGCCATGTTTGTCACCTCCAGCTCCTCACTGCCACCCTGGCACGTGCACAGCCACGGCCTCGGGGTGACCAGTGCTGGTCTCAGCTCCAGGCCAGCCTGGCTGCAGCCCAGTGTGCCAGTCCTGCACATGTAAGGGGTCATGGCAGTCTCCCGAACACCCTGCGGCTACAGATGCACTTTCTTCATGAAAAAATAATAACACGACTCCCTCCTACCTAGGAACTTGGCTAAAAAACGCAAGAAAAATGCTCAGCAAAAATGCTGCACCCCCAGGGACAGCTGGGGCTGCTCCAGCCGTGGGTCACCTCGTGGCAGGACAGCCAGGTCCCCAGCTGTCACTTGTGAAAGCCACATCCCCCCTTGCGGGGCGCAGGAGGGAGGAGAACAATCATGAAGAGAAGAGGCAGCTGGGCTTCCTTCCACCCCAGGCTGCCCCAGCTCGGGCCCGCAGCCCTGGCCAGGACGCTCGGCCCTCGCCACAGGATTTCCTTGCTCTTGACGTCCATGAAAATTAGGAAATGAGGGTTCCTAGGGGAATAGGTGGGGAAGGCAGCTTTTGGCAGCGGGGGTGAAAGGATGACACTTCCCACACCGTCCCCCCATATGCCAGGGACAAAGCACGTCCTGCAGCCTCCCCAGACAAAGGAGTGAGCAAAAGTGACAGCAGTGCTGAGCTGCTGCTCTCTGAGCCCAACTGGCAGCAAAATGAAACAGGAACCGAGGGGCCTGGCCGTGGCTGGCTCAGCAGAGGGGCTGCGGTGCTGCCCCGGCCGCAGGGCCACAGGAAGAATTCAGAAAATGCATCTCAGTAAAGATATGCTGCTGCCCTGCAACTGGAGTCCCTGCAAGAGCTGGAGGCGCCACCTCAGCACAAAAACATCCATATAAAGCATGTACTGCTCATCCCAGGGGAGGGGAGAAGTGTCACATCAGCCCTCCATGGGCTCTCCAGCCTTTGTCCCCATCTGGGTGGGCAGGGGGCCATAGGGACAGAGGGGACATAGATAGAAAAAGCTCCTGGCACAGGAGACACAGATGTAAAAAGCTCCTGGCACCCTTCAGCATCATCATGCTCCCTCCAGGGAAGCTCCTGGTGCTGGGGTGCCCACCCAGCTCTCAGTGCCTGCGGGCTTTGCCTCGGGACACTGGGATGTGAGATAAGGGAAGTATTTTCCCTAAGCCCCACATTGCTGCCCGGAGCCGGCAGAGATCAAAGGTGACTCTGGCTACTGCATGGGGCCACAGCCCCTCCACATCCCCCACCAGCAGATACCACGCTTGCCACATGGAGAACCCCTCCCGCGGCGGGTTTCCAGATCTCCCAGGGCCAAAGGAGATTTCCAGCTTTTACTTTTCCCTGTGTTAATTCAGAAGTGAACTGGTTTAATGCAGCAGCTCGGCCTTGGCTGTTGCCTCCACGTGGGGAAGTGCAGTGGGACGGGGCTGGATGAGGACAGGGCTGACAAGGCCCTGAGTGCAGCCAGATCTGTGCAAAGTCCTTCAGCGTTTCTTGGAAGCTCCCGTTATTGAAAGAAAAGGGAAGAAAAAAAACCAACCCAACCGCCATAAATAAATAAATAATAATTTGTAAGCCAGAGTTCAGGAAAAGTGCTGAAAAGCAGATTGGCTGAGTGATAAGGGAAGGGAAACACATTGGCTGGACCATCACCCAGTGCCTCCGGTGCCTGTGCCCCTGGAAGTAGGTCACTACCTCACCTGACCACTCGCCCCATTAACTTCAACCTTTAGTCCCTGGTTCCTCACTACAAGCACAGGCATCTTAAAATACCCTTGTCCAGGTGAGAAGGTGGCTCTGCAGGCAGCAGGAGATGGGATCCTGCCCACTCCTGGGCTGTGGGCAGGGTGCCGGAGCCCCACACGGCCTGGAGCCCCACACAGCTCTGGAGCCCCACACGACCTGGAGCCCCACACGGCCTGGAGCCCCACACGGCCGGGAGCCCCACACGGCCGGGAGCCCCACACGGCCGGGAGCCCCACAAGGCCTGGAGCCCCACATGGGCTCTGGAGCCCCACACGGCCGGGAGCCCCACACGGCCGGGAGCCCCACAAGGCCTGGAGCCCCACACGGCTCTGGAGCCCCACATGGCCGGGAGCCCCACACGGCCGGGAGCCCCACAAGGTCTGGAGCCCCATACGGCTCTGGAGCCCCACACGGCTGGGAGCCCCACAAGGCCTGGAGCCCCACATGGGCTCTGGAACCCTACATGGCCGGGAGCCCCACACGGCTCTGGAGCCCCACACGGCCGGGAGCCCCACAAGGCCTGGAGCCCCATATGGCTCTGGAGCCCCACACGGCCTGAAGCCGCACAGGGGTCTGGAGCCCCACATGGCCGGGAGCCCCACACGGCTCTGGAGCCCCACACGGCCTGAAGCTCCACACGCCTCTGGAGCCCCACACGGCCGGGAGCCCCACACGGCTCTGGAGCCCCACACGGCCTGGAGCCGCACAGGGGTCTGGAGCCCCACACGGCCTGGAGCCCCACATGGTCTGGAGCCCCACACGGCTCTGGAGCCCCACACGGCCTGGAGCGTGGCGGTCACCGCAGCACGGCCGCACTGGCGGTGGCTCCGGCGCGCACAGAGTTCCCCCCTGTTAATCACTCCAGGCTGCCAAGCAGTCACGAGAAATATAAGCCCGCGCTGGGTTGCCATGGAGCAGGGCTCAGCTGCGGGAGCCTGAAGCCGATTCCTCCGGCAAACGTGTCTGCAGCCGAGGCCCTGCCAGCACCTCGCGTCCCTGGCTCCGCGGTGGCAGCCAAGCGGTGCCACACGCGTGGTCCCGGCGGAGCCACGTCTCTGACACTGCTACAGAGCCACACAGGGACAGTGCCCCTTGCCCTGGTGACAGCATCTCCCCAGGGCCATGGGCATGCAGAAGTGGTGGCTCTGGTGGTGGCATTTGGCAGCAGCAGCACAGACTGGCCCTGCACAATGTCTCTGCCCCAGCCCAGGGATGTCCCCAAGCCTCCATGGTGCTGGCACATGCTGGCCAGGGGGAATCGTGTCCTTCATGGGATCATAAAATTGTTTGGGTTGGAAGAGACTCTAAAGCTCGTGTATTCCACCCCCTGCTGTGGGCAGGGACGCTTTCCAGCCTGGCCTTGGACACTTCCAGGGATCCAGGGGCAGCCCCAGCTTCTCTGGGTGCCCTGTGCCAAGGCCTCCCCACCTTCACAGGGAAGAATTTTTTCCTAGTGTCTCCTGTAACCCTACTCTCTGTCAGTTTGGATCCATTCTCCTTGTCCTGTCACTACAGCACTGCAACTCCCACATCCTGCCACAGCCCCCAGCCCCACCAAAGGGGATCTCAGAGCCTGGTGGGCTCCTGCCCTTGGCACCACATCAAACCATCTGCCAGGAGCCAGCCTGTGGCATCCCTGTCCCCAGCCCTGCACCAGAAACATGGGACCCATTCCCCAAAAACAGGAGTTTGGGGTTAGAAGGGGCATTCCCAGAGCATTTTTAATTAACCAACCGTGCCAAAGAGCTCATGTAAGTGGAGTTCCTCCCTACAAAAAGGCTTTTGACATTGGAAAGGTTAATGTGAGAGAGATCCCTCTCTCTCACAAAGCTCCCTTTGCTGGAGGCCCTCGTTGATCCCTTAATTATTCACCTGTTGGAGAGGTGCCTTTCCATTACAGCATGAGACAGGGCAGGGATGTGCAGGCAGGCAGGTGGGGGAAAACCCCCAGCGTGGGGCACCCCTGGGGTGGGGAACAGAGGTCAGAATCCCAGGGGGAAGGCAGGCAGGTGTGGGGGCAGGCTCTGAGGGGCAGGTTCCAGCCCAGCCCTCCCCTCCCTCTGGCTGCTCTCTCTCTCCTGGCTCAGCTCAGACTCTGCTGTGGTGGGGACAGCCACCAGCACCCCCAGCTCCAGCATGGTGACAGCCACCAGGACACAGCCACCCTGCTTCCCAGAAAACTTCAGCCTTCTCCAGCCCTGCCACTGCAGCAGCCCTTCGACCCATGCTGCAGCAATGCAGCTGAGGATGCATTTTGCACAGGCCCTCGGGCTGTCCATTGTCCAAACCCACCCCAAATCTTCGGGAGAAAAGCCACAGAAAGAGCATGATATCGATCAGCTCAGTGAGGACTATCAGAAATCAGAGATGCATCCCCATTTCAGCACTAGAAATGCCAACCCAGCGCGGGCTCGCTGTGCCTCCTGCACTCATCGATGGATTAAGCTGTTAGCAGGAGGCTGGGAAGTTAAAGAGGGAATATTGTATTTCAGTTCATGTGATCTTTAAACATCCCTCTGAGAAGCAGCCTGGGTTCTTTTTATTATTATTTTTTCCCCCCTCCTGCTGCACTTTGTTTGGGATTTTTAAACGAATTGAAGCCGTTAGAGCCACAGTGCTCCAGCCTCTCACAGGGATGCTGAGAGCTGCTCCGTGGTGCTCTCGGCAGAGCTGCCTGGCTGGCACTTCCCAGTGCCTGGTGCCAGCAGATGAACCAGCTACAACCAGCTTCATACCTCTGAGCAGCAGAGTTGCACAAAATGGATTAAGCAGGCCCAGAAATGACACATTTTGAGGCGCAGCAGCACAAAATCACTTTTTTTTTTGTTGGGGAAAAAAAAAGGAAAAAAAAAGAAAAAAAAAAGGAAAAAGGAGTTGGCAGGAGAAAGGCAGATATCAAGTGAAAAACCCTGATTTTCTTTCTGTAGCAATGCAGGTACCACGTGAATCATCGCTGTCCTCGATATGTAAATAGAGGTTAGCTGGCACCCTCAGCACAAACCCTTGTGAATAAGGGACTGATGCAGATACCCTGTCAAACCTTCCCTGTGCATCTCCCCAGGAACCTTGCTCAGGATTCCTCCCCTGGAAGGGAAGGGATCACCTGGCACCTGCACCAACTGCGCCTGTCTCACAACCTACTGCAAAAGCAGGACAGGGAGAAGCAGGGGCGAGAGAGCAGGAAAGTCCCAGTTCCTCAAAATTTCCACGAAGGAAACGGCCACAATTCATCATCCCGTGGCCTCCTGACAGCGCAGCCTCTCCGGATAACCTGCTCCATGCTGGGGCACTGGGGTCCCTGGGGCAGCAGCTTTGGGGCTCCCCGGAGGAGTCAGTAACCCAGTTGTAAGCAGAGGCTCGTACAGTAGTAATGGGGAGAGACGTCAGCGCCAGCCCGGCCCGCCTCCCGCTCCCAGTTAGAAGGCAGCATGTGACAGAGCCAGGGCTGGAGCCTTCCCCCAGTTTCATCAGAGGTTAAGGTACAAGCACAACACATGCTTACAACTTCAGGCGGTTCTTAAGCAAAGACATGCAAATCATAGCTCGGGGGGCGGCTGTTTTTTCTTCCTTTTTTCCATCTTCTCTTTTCTTCCCATCGCAGCCCTGAGCCCCTGAGCGCACGTGGGGACAGAAGAGGAAACGGAATTATCGAAAGCAGGCGCCGGACGGACGGGAGAGCACAGAGGGGCTGCACGGGAGCTGCAGCGAGCTGCAAGGCTGCCCCCGCTGCTCCTCTCCTCCCACACCTGCAGATTTCAGAGCAGCGCTACCTGTGCTGCTCCCTCCAGCAGAGAGCACGCCGGGGACAGGGAGAGAAAACAGGGGACACAGCCAACTATGTTTCATCAACATTGTCTCATTTCAGCACAGGCCATTACACAGTTCCAAATTTTCCAGGGAATATTCACAACATGGTGGGCTTGCACCAGAGAGGGATGACAATTCGTAGGATTTTTTTTTTTCCCCTCCCTTAGGAGTCGCTTTTTGGAATAAGATTCTTAAATTGGCACATCAAATGCTGACCAAAAAGCAAAGAAAAAGAGAAACAAGGCTCCAGGCACATGCTGCAACCATAAGGGCTTTTCATGTCATGATTAACACACTGAGAACAGGAGGGTTATTACAGGGAAGTGGAGCCAGGAACTTTCACCTGCTCAGGGAGCAGTGGGGCTGGTGGGAGCTGCAGCCTTTGTGCCATACTTCCAGGGGATGACATCCCACACACGCAGCCAGCTCAGGGGACAGTGTCCCACACAGCCAGCCTCCTCTCCTGCAAGCCGATGGGCTCCCTCAGCAATAACAAAATGGAAAAAACCCACAAAGTGCTTACAAAATCTCGGCCCACTTCTCACCTTTCCTGACCCTCCTGCTGTAATCAACCTGTCAGCAGCTCTCGGTTAAGAAGCCAGGCTGCCTGCCCCCCTGCTCTGCCCCCAGAAGCCGCCCGGTCCCGTGCCAAGCCGGAGCGCTCTGGCGCTGGTGCGGGCGGGCAAAGGTGCCGGGACTACATCAATCTGGCTGGTGGCAAGCCCTGCCTGGTTCTGTCTGGCACACGCACCGCGGGCAAATCTGATTTACCAGGTCTCGAGCCCGTGTTTGTTTTGAACCCAAACGGCGGCAGGATTAGCCCTGGTTCCTGTCCCCCACAAACACACACGCTCCTGGCTGTTTGCAATCGCCGGGGCTGAACTGGTGAGAGAGCAAGGGTTGGGATGAATGCGCTCGCTTCACAATCAGAGCTATTTTGTAATCCGTGGTTATGAAAGTGAAGGGTCGGGGGGGGATGATAAATAACTACAGAAAACTCTTCCCACTTGCAGCAGCCTCATCGAGACGACTGCGAAATGCGCGGCCGTGCTCGGGCTCAGCCCCGGCTCCGGCTCCTGCCCGGTTTATTGTATAGCGCCTCTCTTGCAGCCCCCAAAATGGAAAAGCATGCGAGCCCTATAGCCAGCACGGCTCGCTCTCGTGATCCCGCCGGAGCTGCCAAGGAGCCTTAATCTGATTTTAATACCCGGCTCCGTCCAAAACACAGCCCATCCACATTTTGGAGCCGGCGACACGCAGCACCGAGACCCCTGTCGCTGTCGCACCCCCCCTCCCCAAACCTCCATCCCCCAAGATCCCAGCCCGTATGCGTGGAATTGACGCTTGGCATGACTCATCCCACAGCCCGGCTCCATCAGCCCCCACCGCGCAGCCCCCTGCAGAGCCCCCCCACCACCTCGCCGCCCCCTCCCCACCTTCGGGGGAGCCCTAACAACCGGGGGGGTGCTTCTGCACCGAAACCCATCGCCCCTTCAACTTGTCCCCTGTCCCCCACAAACTGCCGGCCGATGGGGGAACGGGCTGGGGGGGCGCGGGAGTCCACGTGCGAGTGGTGCTGAAAGCGCCGGCGGGGCTGCGGGGCTGCGGCCGCCCGGGAGCCCCGGGAGGGGCGCGCACAGCCCCGCGGGCGGCCGGCTCCGCAGCCGCGGAGAGAACGGGACCGCCGCACACCCCGGGGCACCCGGCGGACGAGCCGGGCCCCGCAGCCCCGCTCCGGCAGCACCGGCTCTTCCCCGGGGTGCCCCGGCAAGCAGCGGGGGGGGCCGTCCGTTCCCCCCTCCGGTGCAGCGCGCCGGGGAGCCGCGCAGCAGAGCCCCCCCCGCGCTGCCTACCTGGCTGTCCGCTAGGTAACTGAAGACGAAGGAGGAGAGATCCTCGTCGAGCAGAGAGCTGCAATCCGGCCCCGGCTCCGCCATCTTCCACCTCCGGCTGGGGCTGAGCACCGAGCATGCAGCAGGCGCGGCGGCGGGAGCCGGGCGGCCGGCGGGGCGGGGAGCGCGGAGCGCCGGGGCGGAGCCGCCCGCAGCCCCCGCCCGCAGCCCCCGCCCGCAGCCCCCGCCCGCAGCCCCCGCCCGCAGCCCCCGCCCGCAGCCCCCGCCCGCAGCCCCCGCCCGCAGCCCCCGCCCGCAGCGGCTGCGGAGCCGGACACGGGGGGATTGTGCGAGGAAGCGCCCCGGGGGCTTTGCAGACACGCGTGGGACACCACTTTTTGTGTGTCCCTTGGAAGTGCCACCCCGTCAAACAGGGGGTGCCACCGGCCCCTGGGTTGCTCCGAGTTTGGATGTGTAAGCGCTGGGTGCAGCGCGTCAGACCAGGGGGCACATCCAGGCTCTCTCTGGCGCTTTTAAAGTAGTTCCTGCAGGAGTGCCTTCCCCAGGGACACGCACACGCAGAAGGAACCCACTTTGAGCAGTGCCACCGTGCACACCTTAAAATTGCCAGCGTTTAAAAGTGGGAGCACCCAACAGCACCAGGCACCTCTCAACAGTCCCCAGATCACCCCATTTGCAGTGATATTTGGAGGTACAAAAACCCTGAGAGCCGTGGCTGGGCCAGGGGTCACTTCCAGGCTCGGTGGGTCTGCATGAAGTGGGACCAGAGGACTGCAGTAAAGAGTAAAAAGGAGCAAAAGATCTTCTGATTTTCCTTGTTTTCATTTCAGCTGCGGCTGTGAGCATCTTGATGTCACGCACGTCATCTTTCTGTCTGGGGTTTTGAGGCGTATCCTAAAAGCCCTTTCAGAAATAATTAATGATGGGACCAAAAATCTCATGAATGTTCTATTTACTTACCCATAGCAATTACATGGGAAAGAGCAGGGCTTGGCACTGCAGCCTGAATTAGCTGATACACAACCAACCAAGTGGCAACACCTGCAGCCTAATGGCTCCAAATCCTTGATTCCCCTCAGACTGCCTAGACAGGCCTGCAGGGTCACCGTGAAGAGCTGATGGAGCAAAGTGATGTGGAGCTATCGGGGTGGGGAGCTCTGTGCCAGGCTCTGAGGGGTGAACAGAAAGTGCTTCTTCCTCTGGCAGGAAAGGCCTGCCCGTGTTCTCTTTGCTGTTGTTTCAAAGGCAGAGCTGTTTCCAGCCACTCTGAATTCCCTCTGGCCGCCCTTTGGCTCAGGACATGTTGTGAACACCACGCAGTGGAGCAACACTGGGTTTTCCCTGATGATCCCAAGCCTTGCACCAAAGGGAGATGTCAGGAACAGCATCTGTTGTGTCACACTGATGAGAGCTGCAGGCCAGAGTGGCCTGGCTGCTGGGATGGGACAAAGCAACTCTTCCTCGTTGCTGTGCACTCTAGTACTAATTACTGATGCCAAAACACTTACCCAAGGTGCTTTTCTGGCTGCCCTGCCAGCAGTGAAACTTCTCTTCCCATGGGTGGGAGAACTGGGCCCCGCCATGCCCTGCCAGGATTTCCAGTCACAGTGGGCACAGCACATTCAGCAGGGCCAAGGAAAGAAATTGCCTTGCTCTGGGGCATGTGCAATTCCTTGAAGACTGGGACTCAAATTCCCAGCTGACCCCACTGAGCAGTGATCTCACGTGCATTCCTTTCCTTGCACAAGATGCAAGTGATGAAGACTACGGTGTGATGTAGATGAGCTGAGAACAGAAGGGAGGTTTGCTCCATCAGGGCTGGAAGGTCTCACCACACCAGTCCTTTGGGAGGAATTTGTTGCACAAAAGGCGAGGTTTGCACTTGTGTATCTCGTGATTTCCTTTGCATCATCTGTACTCAAATAGGAAGTAACATTCGTGGGAATTACTTGTCAATTGTCATTCAAAAATCAAGTTGTGCATAGCTGGGTTTTTCAGAAATACCTTTTCCCTTCTGGTCCATGTGCAAGCACATTTCCTCCTCCCTTTCTTTCTAATGGAGGACATGAGCCCTTCCCAGCCTCCAGCCTGCAGGGCAGCCCCCCTGGCAGCAGCCACTCCCAGGCATGGAGGAGCATGAGGAAAGCAAAGCCCAGCCTGCACTGCCCCATTTCCCCTCTGAACAGACAGCTGAGGGCTTCCTCCAGCCCTGCAGCAAAACTGGATGTGACATTGGGGTCAGAGCCCCTTGTGCTGGGAGGGGGACACAGGACAGCAGAGCACAATGGGGCATCTTGGCCAAGTGGACTTTCTGCTGCTTCTGGGTTTCTGTGGGATCCTGCAGGATGAAGTACAGCTGCTGACATGGCTGCAAGTTGTTGTTGACCTGCCCAACTTCAGCTCCTGACTGCTCTGGACTTTTGCACAGTCCAAGCATTTTTCTGTGCCTTTTAGTTCTTTTCACCTATGAAATGGAGATCACACCACTTCCCTGTGCCCTGCAGTTTCTGGAGGAATTGGTTGAATAACACTCATAAAAAGGGTTTCGGAAGCACCAGGAGACAAGAGAAGAGAAGGAGGACAGGACGTTATAAGTGGTGTTGTCTCCACCTTCTTAGAAGTCAGTCATGTGGCAGCCTCAGAAACACCTGCGGTGGGTAGGGATGGTGGTGGTGTGAATGGGACATCACATTGCCCGTGTCACACACCCTGCCCTGTGCACAGAGCCGGCCAGCTCTGCCGTGTGCTCACAGCTTCCCTCCTCAACCAGACCCCGAGCTTCGAGAGCAGGGCAGCTGCCAGAGCTCCAGCTCCTGCTGCTCTCTGTATCTATGGACTCCAGGAGGTGTCAGCCCCTCTCGAGCAGAGTTAAACCCCCTGTGCCCACCCTGGCCTGGCAGCCCTGGCTGTGCTGGAGTGCCCCGTGGCACCGCGCTGCCGCTGCAGCAGACACTCGATGCTCAGCCTGGAGGGGCTGGGGATAACATTACCGAGGTAAAATATAACAGGAAATCTTGCAAATGTCCTTTCAAAACAACAGCGAGCGAGTAATGTCATTGGGCCAGCGGTCAGGAGGGGACAGGGTTTGAAGGTACCCTGAGCCTGCCAAAGGCCAGGCGTGGGACAGGGGCTGGAGCCAATGAGCGCCGGCTGGGCAGGAGCCACCCCGGCCCGGCGACCGCCCGCCCTCGCTCTCACGTTGCAGCTGCCTCTGTTTGTGGATGGCAAAGTGTTGTAAGGAGCGAGCAGTGAGAGGCAGCGGCAAATGGGGCTGCTCCGAGGAGTTACAACACCCGCAGCCCCCGCTGGTGACGCTCTCTGCTCGGCACTCCCGTGGCATGGGGGCACTGGCGCGGTGGCCGCTCTGGCTGGGGACGGGAAAGGCTTTGTGGGCTGGCAGGAGCTCTGTGAGCCGCTGCTGGGTGAGCTGGGGGCAGCTGAAGGGGAAGGTGTCCCCAGGCTGCCCAGAGCCCTGCCCTGCAGCGCTCTCCATCCACGCAGGCTGCTAAGGCACGCACAGTGGTTGGCAGTGCCATGCCCAGGGTTTCGCTGACTTTCTCTGCCTGGCTCCTTTCCACGAGCTCTGCTTTCCCTTCCCCACAGCCCTGCTCAGCACTCGGCTCAGCCTTATCCTTCACCTGAGATCACGAGCACGGGGACAGAGTGTTGCTTTCCCTCCATGCTTTCTGTGCCTCATTAGCTGTGTGCACCTGGGAGCTCGTGTCTCCTCCTCCTCCTCCTCAGTTGGTGACAGGAGGGCTCTGTTATGCTTTGTGGCCAGCAAGGAATGAAAGTCTGATGTCCTCTCTGCCACAGGGCTGAGGGACTGGCCCCTGGGCTGGAGGGGACCTAAGAAACAAAAGTGGATTTTGAGGGCAAGGTGGGCTCCTGGCTCTGAGATCCAGCTTGTCCAGGGGGCAGGGCTGAGCCTCTGGTAGTTCAGAGATTGCCATTGCTGCTCCAGACTCCCTCAGCACCACTGGGGAGTGATGTCCCACTGTGCCACAGGCACAGCCCTCAGGCAGACACACCAGGACACCGTGGACGCTCTGCCTGTGCTGGGCCACAGCCCCCCAGGGCCCTCTCTGTGCGCCTGGCAGAGGGTCCCTCCCCCTGTGCCACCTGCCAGGCTCTCTGCAGCTCCTTCCCCGGAGCAGGGGCTGCTGCAGCTCTGTCAGAGGAGCCTGTGGCCAGCACTGAGGGCTGAGGGATGCACCCGTGCAGGGTGATGCTGTGCAGTGCTGCAGCCTGCCCCACCCTGAGCATGCTCCTCTCCCAAACTGCAGCCTGGAGCGTGCTGGGGAGGCAAATCCACACAGTTATTGCAGAGAAAACCTGTCAGGAGACAAATGTGATGGCAAAGGAGCAAGAAGGGGCTTTTGTGGTTGCATTGTTGAAACAGATGGGAATTTCCTGGAGCAAGAGGCAGCGGAGGGTAGGGATGGCTCCTGCACGATGGCTCACGCTGCCCACCAGCTGTGTGGGCCGAGCAGGGGACCAGGATGCCCATTGACTCCTTATGGCACTTTCAGTGACTCATTTGTCCACGGAAGCAGCACACCCACAGCAGCTGAAGCAGCCTGTCCTCCTCCCCAGGCTGCTCTGGCACAGCAGGGCCAGCCGGCCCCTTCTGCCTGGGGATGAGAGGCTGGCAGCAGCCCAGGGCACTCGGCTCACGCTGTACCTCACTTCATCTGGGGGAAGGAACACGCTGTCAGAGACCTTGCACTGCTCCTTCTGCACTGCCTGACATCCCAGCCTGCAGCCCCAGCCTGCCCCTCGCTGTTCCAGGGCCGGTGCCCCCCATGCTGCCCAGAGCAGCCTGGCACAGGGCACCAGCCAGCTGTGGGACCGGCAGGATGGCACCATCTGCTTCGTGTCCCTCGTGTCCCTCTCACTCCAGCTGAGCTCGGCTCTCCCACAGCCCTGGCAGCTCTCACACTGTGCTGCCAGTGTCTGTCACAGCCCATCCATGTCACCCCACTGGCCTCTCGCTGCCCCCCCTGCCTCATCCCTGCCTGCTGATCTGCCTCTGCTCCTGGTGCTGCTGCCTGGGCTCCCTTCAGTGCCCATGCCTGCCTGGCAGGCCTGCACCAGGAGCTGGGCTGTCTCCTGTATCCCCACCATGCTGCTGCCAGCTGCTCCCAGGAGGAGTGAGGGCATTGGGGTGGCTGGCTGAGACCCAGGCTGGCCTCATCCTCCTCTGCTGATGGCTCCAAGCAGGGCAGCTCCTCCTGCCTCTCCCTGGAGGCTGCTCAGAGTCTGGGTGCTTCTCTTCCTCTCTTTGTTTTAACTGCCTCATCCCAGAGATGTGCCATGATCACCAGAGCAGGTCCTGATCTTCCTGCACCAGCAGAGCTGGCCAAGGCAGTGAGCGGTGGAGGGAGACGCTGTGGATCTGCAGCACTGCTGAGCAAGGACTTGCTGTTCCCCAAGCAGCTGTTGCTGGCAGGGATGTCCATGGGCATCTCCTGGCTCGTGACTCCCAGCCTGCCAGGCTGGCTCTGTCTGTCCCTGGGCCTGCATCTCGCAGCACCCCCTCCTCCTTTGTCACCAGCTGTCCTCTGAGCAGCCCCCACAGTGACTGGCCACTGTCCCCAGCTCCTGGGCACGAGTGGTGGGAAGGGGCTGGTGCTCAGCTCCTGGCACCCCCTGAGCACAGACGCTGCTGTCAGAGCAGAAACCCCTCTGCAGGTGTTCCCCCCTTGCCAGGCTGATGAGCAAAGCCACCCTCAGCACTGTGGGGAGTTGGGGGCCGGGGGCTCAGTGGGGCTGGCTGTGAGGGGTGGGCAGCAGGCACCGGTGCATCTCCCAGCCCTGTGCAGACACTGCTGTGCTGCTCCTCAGCGCCTCAGCACCGTCTCCCTGAGCAGGAGACACTTCAGCTCCAGCCAGTGCTATAAATAAAACCATGTTCTTTTATCCCGCCAAATAGGTTCTCATTGATTTTACCTATTCCTCCTCCTCCCCCCAATCCCTTTGGAATGTGAAGTCAGCTGTGGAGGAGCTTGGGGAGCCGCCAGGCCGGCTGGGGAAATGCCACCCCCTCCAGCCCCTCTTCCTGGGAATAGCTGCTCTCTCTCTGGGCAGGCGGCACCGCTGGAGGAGAGCAAACGAAGCTCCCCGGTGGAAGTTTGCCGGCTAATTATTTATTAATGTCCTGGCAGCGCAATCACCGGCAGCCAGGCAGCCCCTGAGCCCCAGGAGAAGGAGGAGGAGGAGGATGGAGAGCTCTGCTGGTGGAGCTTTCTTGCCGAGGAGGTGACATCGCTGCGGTGCCCAGCTGCTCCGGTTCCCCGTGAGGTAAAGGGGGCCCATCCCAAAGGGGACCATCCCAGAGACCCTGGGACGTGCTGAGGGCTGGTCCCAAAGTGGCCCTGGTCCCTTGTGGGTGATGGCAGCTGTGGGGCTCAGCCCCCCCCAGAACAGGCAGCGTTTGGATGCTGACTTGCTGCAAGCAGCTCTTCTGCACACAGGAGCTCCCCGTGCAGGGATAGCAACAGAAATAATGCAGCAAATCACAGCTCGCACAGCCTCCCTGGCACTTGAAAGCATCTCGAGAGCTTAAAAAGCTGCAAGATGCTCTCATTCCCATCCTCTCCGTGCTCCTGTGCTTAGAGGACGGGGGGGAGCATCAATTTCCCCGGCAACGGGGCCCCGCTCGGGCACGGTGCGGGAGGCAGGGCAGCCTCGTGCTGCCCGAGCGGGGCTCCGGCTGACTCATCGCCATGCAGTATGCAATTACCACGGCAAGTGCGGGCCCCTGCTGTTCCGCACAGGTATCTGTGTCAGCCAGGGCTATTTCCAGCTCTCCCCGCACTCCCGGCTCCGGCGAGAGGTAAGAACGCAGCCGCCTCGCTCCTCCGCCCGCCACAGGCACGGGCACGAGTTTCCCGGGAGCGGCGAGCCAGGGGGCTGAGGATGGCATCCCAAGAGCCCCGATTGCACAACTGGGGGAGGAGAGATCCGTGCCACTCACTGCCCACGCGTTCCGTGCTGCTGAGGGCGCAGCTCCGGCTGGCAGCGGCCGGGGGCTCGCAGCGCTGGCACAGGGCAGGCAGCGTTTGGGGCCGTCATTAGCAGCGCTGGAAAAGGAGCAGCAGGGATGGGATAAAGCACAGACTGAGAAATGCTCCGGCCTGGAAAGGCAGGGGAGGGGCGGGAGCGGGATAACGGGGGCGCAGCGGTGACAGACAGCGCCTTTCCCTGACCGAGCAGATAACGGGAGCCCCGCGGCTCTGCCTCCCCGCCTGACATCGAGTGCCTGCCGTTCCCCAGCAAGCTGTCGAGCCGAACTGCACTCAGGGAGTGAGATTTTTGGATTCCCAAAATGTTTACCTAAGATTTTGCTCGCCGCTTTTCCCGCTGGTTGCTGTGAGCTGGAATTGGGGAAAGCCTCAGGAGCTGGGCACGTCTTGGACAAGGATGGAGCCTCCAGGCTCAAGCCTCGATCGTGGCAGGGGTTTTCCAGCTGGGGCTGTCCCAGCAGGGCAGCAGCTGCAGCCCTGTCCCCGTGGCCATGAGCAGAGGCAGCTGTGCCATCACAGCAGCGCTCAGACTGGGAAGGACTGGAGTCCCTGCCTGGGTGGGATGAGTCTGCCCAGGGGGAGCAAGCCCAGCCTTGCACAGCCTTTGGGGGTTTTCCCGAGGTGCTGGAGGTTTGCTCACCTTCCCCTGGAGGGGGTGATATGGGAGGAGCCTGCACATGTGGCAGAGATGTGCCTGGCATGGGTCTGCCCAGGGCGGTGGCACGATGGATGTGTGACACCCCTGAGCCCCGGGGTGCAGCCTGCGTGGCAGGGAACATTCTAAATCCACTTTCCCTGCCCTGAGCATGAGCTGTGGTCACTCCTCAGCTGGGCTCGGATGGCTGGGCCTGCTGGGGGCAGGTGTGGGGATAATGGAAAAAGAAGGGATGGATACATGCAAGGGGCTGGCAGGGCTCTGTGCCTCAGCATCCCTTTGGCCTTTGCCTGACCTGTGCCCACCAAAGCCCAGCCTGGGAGGGGGTGAGACCTCAGCCAGAGCTGTACCCCTGCTCCAGGTGCCAGGCTGAGAGCAGCACCCAGCATTTGTCCTTCTCACAGCCCTCAGCACGGGAGAGCTGCTACAGTATTTCACTGGAAAAACCACATTAATCATCCTCAGCACCGCCTCCCTGGCCTTTGTCACAGTTTGGTGCCCCAGCAGCGGCTTTAAAAGCATTATTTATTTTTAATAAAAGCTGATCTAAAGAGTGGCGTTGGCGGGATGATAAAAATAAAAATGCAGTGGTTGTCACAACTGTCAGCATCCCTGGGAATGGGGTCTGGCAGTGCCCGGCTGCCTTCCCCCCCCAGCCTGAGTGGCTGCACAGGAAGGCAGAAAAAGCCAGCAGCACGTGCCTTGGGCAGCCTCTGTGCCAGGAAAGCAGCTCCTGCCCCTTACTTTAATACACAGGTGCACTTCTCCAGTGTATTTGTAATTTTCTAAATGTTTAGCAACTTTAATTTCATTTACTGCATGAATAAATGAGCAAATAGGACATATACAAATGTTGGGAAGTAAATTAGCTTAAGTCTCTTCATTAAAAGAACTATGTGTTATTAAAACATCTGTGTTGCAATGTGCTGATATCACATTAGCAACAGGAATAAGAAATCCTGTTTATCCCTAGGAAACTAGATTTCCAGGGCATGGATCTGGCAGCGTGCACCGGGGCTGAGGCTGTAAACCACAGTGCCTGGCAGCATCTCCATTTCCCCAGGGAGCCCTGCAGAGTCACGGGGCAGCATTCCATGTCCCAGGCTCCAGGGCAAGCTGAGAGCTGCATCCCAAAGCTGCTGTCCCTGGAAAACTCTGCCTGCACTGCCCAGCCCCAAGGCAGTGTGCATCAGGCAGGGGGAGAGGGAAACGTGCAGGGATTGAGCAGGAATTGAGCAGGAATTGAGAAGGAATTGTGCAGGAATTGTGCAGGAAGCACACCTCACTCACTTCCTGACCATCTCTTCTCTTTCCATCACTTTTCCTTCTGGCAGAAGGGAACAGAGCTGGACTGGAGGCCCTGGGCAGAGCCCACCCCAGCTCTGCCATCCCTGCTGCTGAGGCTCTCTCAGCTCTGGCCAGCCTGGCAGGTTTCTCTGCAGAGCAGGGTCAGGGAGCTGCACCAGGGCTCCTCTCAAGCTCAGGTTTCTCCCTGGCTCTTCCCGAGGAGCTCCATTTGCAGAGCCCCGTGAGCAGCAGGGTTTCAATGCTGTCTGGCCAAGGCAGAGCACAGCCGTGGCTGGGACAAAACAAAACCAGCATTCACGGGCGGTCATTGAAATTCCCAGCAGCTGTTCCCTCCCAGCACACTCAGGTCTGCCCTCCTTTGCTGTCCTCAGGCACTTCCAGGGACGTTTTCCTGGGTGGCAGGGGAACAGGTTCACCCATGACCAGCATTCCTCGTCCTCCTGCTCCTGCCTGATGAAAACCAGCCCTGCTGGGGTGGCACTGCCTGGTTCAGGGGTCACTCAGAGCCACCCCCAGTCACCGGCACCCCCAGCCCCTGCCCCGCGTGTCCCTCCCCGGCTCCAGCTCATCCCCATCTCCTCGTGGTGCTGCCTGAGCCCCCGAGGCCGAGCCAGGCTGTGGGGTTGGCAGCCCAGGCTGTCTCCATCGCCTCCCCACAGCGGGAGAACGCCCGGGACACCGGGAGAGCCCCCGGGGATGGCTGGGGCTGCGGGCCAGGCACGGTGGCAGCGGCCCGAGCGCCGCCCCAAGCGCGGCTCACATGAGGCAGAAATTGCTCGGGCACGTGTTTTGGTCAGGTTGGGGTTAACCCCAGCCGTGCCTGGCCGTGGGGCAGGCAGCAGGAGCCAGCACACTGCTGCAGCACGGCTCGCTCAGGGAGCCGGGGCTGAGCGCTGCCTGCAGCCCCAGCACCGAGCACAAACGAGTTTAGCGGCCTCAATTTAATTCCCTTTTGGACATGGTGGGAAAAAGATATTAAAGGAGGGAGAAGGAGAGCAGAACCCTGGATTGATCAGTGCTGGGATGGGATGGTGAGCTGCAGACACGAGGGGCCAGGGCTGAGCCCTGGGGCAAAGGGGGCTGTGCTGGCAGCAGGGACGGGGTCACAGGGACAGCAGAGGGGGTGTCACTCCCACTGGATGTGCCCAGTTGCCGTAGCTGGAGCCACCAGAGTGAGGGTGCACCAAGCCCGGGGCTCCTCCATCCCAGGATATCCATGGGCTGCCCCTCTCCCCCTGCTCTCCCCACCCTGGGGCAGGGGCACACCCAGCCAAGGGAAGGCTGGCAGGGGGAAGGTGCTACTTCTAAGCCCTCAGGAGCCGGGGCTCCGATTTCAAAAAATAAAGTGAGGTTTTCATCTGTATTTGCTTAGCAGGGTAATGACTTTATTTCTGATTTGATGCTCTGGTCCCTGATGGCTCAGGCACGGAAAGGGAGAGCTGATAAGAGTGAAGAGGCCCCGCCAGAGGGATGCTGGTGGCTGCTCTGTGCCTGGCAATCCCCACCTGGATCCTTTCCAGGGGATTCCAGAAATGCTGTCAGCTCTGGGAGCTGGACTGTGGGCATGGGGAGGGCAGCAGCTCGAGGAGGTGAAAGCCAGCCCTGATAAGAGCTGGGCTCTGCCCCGTTATGGCTGTGGGGAAAGCACAAGAGCAGCACAAGGTATTCCATACTTGGTGTGACCTGCCTGGATCACACTGTGCCTCTGGCCTCGTCCTCTCTGGGAGGAACAAACCCTCCCTGGCATTCCTCTGTGCCCACCCCATGCCCCTGGGTGACTGCTGAGGCCTGGCAGGCAGCAGGAATGTCCCTCCTTGGAAGATTTAATCACCCAGAGCAATCCAGCTGCATTTCTGCATCACAAGAAGCAAACTGATGTGTTTTGCCTGAGGTAACTGCTTTAGACTGGGAGGGCAACCCCAACCCCACTGCACCCAGTTCCCCCCAGCCTGAACAAGCAGCTGGGCAAAAGACACATTTTCTTAGCTGAGGAGGAAGGAGGTTTCTCCTCTCCCCCATCACTTGTTCCCAGTTTGCCAGTCCCACAGAGACACGAGCAGAGCTCTGTGCAGCTGGAGGGTTAACATCTCAGCTCTTCCAAATAAATAGAAAATGACCCAGTTTCTTTATTTTCCTCTTTTCCCAAAGTCCAAACACCCAAAAAATGAGATGGTAAGTGGAAGCCACAAATAGATTTCATGTATCCTGGCAGAGCTGGGAGATGAAAGCAGGGAAATCAGCTCCTGCCTCCCCTGCTCAGACCTGGGAATGGTGCAGCACATCTTGCCAGGGGTTGGTTTCCCTGGATCAACCAAGCAGGAGAGGTTTTGGGTCTGATCCCAGCTCAAACCTCATCCCTGAGGGATCAGGCTCTTCCCAAGCCCTCCCCAGTGCTGCTCCCATCTGCCTTGTTCCAGGCATTAAGGTGAGTGGCAGAACGTGCCCAGCCTTCAACCATTCCTATCACGTCCCATCTGGAGACAGAAATCTGCCTGCTGGCTTCACAATTAAAATTGAAATGATTTGATTATGGGGCTTCATTAGTAAAAACAAACACCAGGCAGCCTCCCCCCCTCCCTCTCCCCCCACATCCCCGCCCAGCCGTTCCTCCCTGGGGCTGTTTTAGGTAAATCCCAGCCGGGATGCGGTCGGACTCACAAAAGGCTTCGTGTCTGCAGCTCCTGTCGGGAGCAGCCTGAAAGAGGCAGATTTTAGACCCACAAATGAGGGGAAAGAGGCAAATTTTAGACCCACAAAATCTCCTTCGGGCAGAGATGGAGAAGCAGCCCCGATGGGCTGCATGGAGTGCCCGGCACAGCAGGGAGGGGAGCAGGGAGGGGAGCAGGGAGGGGAGCAGGATGCTTTCAGCCCCTCTGGGTGTTTCCCAGCCCCTCTGGATGCTTCTCAGCCCCTCTGGGTGCTTGCAGACCTCGCCAAGGGGCTCCCAGAGCTCGTGGGGCTCCTGCCTGGACTCCATCCCCTTCATTCCGTGAGTCTTTGCACCTCCACACCAACCTGGCCTTGTCCTTGCTCGCTCCTTTTTCCTTCCCTGCAGCTGCAGCATCCCACGGGAAGGGCTGAGCAGGCTCAGAGTAGACTCAGAGCAGGCACAGAGTAAGCTCAGAGCAGGCACAGAGTAAGCTCAGAGCAGGCATGGAGTAGACACGGAGTAGGCTCAGAGCAGGCTGCCCATGGTGTGTGCAGATGCTCCAGTCCCTAAAGCATTGGCAGCTCTGGGGGAAGCAATTCAGTTTTCACTTGGGGCTTTGGGAACAGGCTGTGCAGGCTGGGAGAGGAGCAATGCCAATGGAGGAGGGCTCGGGAATGCTGCTGGGGTAGGGGGCTCTCCCTGGGACTGCTTTTCTCCAGCAGTGGCAGGACAAGGGGAATGGTTTGCAACGGACAGAGAGAAGGGTTGGGTCAGATATTAGGAAAAAGTTGAAGAGTCACCAAGGCAGTGGCACTAACAGCATTGCTGTCCTACCCTGGCTTGCCTTGTGGGCTAAATCTTTAACCAGATCAAGGGTTTAACTTTATCAGTAGCTGGAAAAACGTGGCACCACTTCCCTGGGGCAAAGTATCCTGATCCCTGCAGAAATGCCTTTCCCTGGGCCTCACTCAGCAGCTCCTTTGCCATGGGGACCCATGGGACCCTCTGGAGCAGGGAGCACCCAGGCCCCCATGCCAGATCTGGGCTCCCAGCTGCTTTTCCCTCCAAAATCACGATTTTCACAGCCCCAAGGAGAAGCTGGCACTTCCCCTGGCAGGGTGTGTACCTGGTCATGGATGGCCCTTCTGGTGGGCAGTGCAGGAGGGAAGCCACCCCTGGAGCAGGGGCCTCTGTGTCCCCTCAGGGGAGCCCCCCAAAATCCCCCTGCCAGCCCCACCAGCTCCCCAGCCCTGGAAAACTTTGCACACCTCCTGCCCAGAGCAGGATGATTGATTATCGTTATTAGAGGTGCAGAACAGTTTCTGTGCACAGCCAGGTGGCTCAGGAGCAATTCGTCACTCACCGGCGAGGGGGGCCGGGCTGTCCCTCTGTCCCTCTGTCCCTCTGTCCCTGCCACGGTGGGAGCTCTCTGCAGCCTCGGCAGGCTCCAGGCTGTCCCTCTGTCCCTCTGTCCCTCTGTCCCTCTGTCCCTGCCACGGTGGGAGCTCTCTGCAGCCTCGGCAGGGGCTGGGTGCGGCCGGATGGAGCCCAATCTGATGGGCACGGGCAGGGCTTTGGCAGCGGCACAGCCGCAGGGCAGGGCTCCGACCTGAGCTGATCCCGGTGCCCCGGGGCATCCTGTGCGATAAGGAGCCAGGATGGCCGCCCCCCAGCCCCCATCCCCAGGGCTCAGCTGGCAGCACCAACACAGCCACAGTGGCACAGGGGTGATGGGGCAGTGCCAGTCCCAGCAGTGCCAGCCCAGCCCAGGCTCAGCTGGCAGCACCAACACAGCCACAGTGGCACAGGGGTGATGGGGCAGTGCCAGCCCCAGCAGTGCCAGCCCAGGCTCAGCTGGCAGCACCAACACAGCCACAGTGGCACAGGCACAGGGGTGATGGGGCAGTGCCAGTCCCAGCAGTGCCAGCCCAGCCCAGGCTCAGCTGGCAGCACCAACACAGCCACAGTGGCACAGGGGTGATGGGGCAGTGCCAGTCCCAGCAGTGCCAGCCCAGCCCGGGCTCAGCTGGCAGCACCAACACAGCCACAGTGGCACAGGCACGGGGGTGATGGGGCAGTGCCAGCCCCAGCAGTGCCAGCCCAGGCTCAGCTGGCAGCACCAACACAGCAGGACAGGCACAGCCGGTGTGGGCAGTGAGGGGGGGCTGTAATGACGGTCCAGCTCAGCAAAGGTAGCAGAGCATGAAAGCAATTTCACACTTTATTAGACAATTCAGGTGCCAGCTGCACCAGCCTGGAGCGAGCACTGCTGTTCACAGCTCCTCTCCCGCTCTGCAGCCCCGGGCTCGCTCTCCGTGGGGCTCAGCCCCTCCTGGGGCCACGCTGGTCCCAGCAGGCACATGAGGGGCCAGGGAGGGTGGCCTGGGGCTCGGGCTGCTCCTCGTGGGCCACCATGGGCAGGTGGCAGGGAAATTGCAGCACAGGCTGGCTCTGCTGGGAGCCAGCTCAGCCTGGCAGCGTGGGCAACCCGAGCTCTGTGCCTAAAGCCACTCGGGCTGGCTGTGCCCTTCAGCCCAAGTGGCCACTCTGCTCCTCCTGGCTCCCTTTGCCCTCTCCTTTCTGCACCCCGTGCTGAGGGGATGGCTCTGGGATTGGGGTTTGTGGCAGCTGCTTTTTCTCACACCTCCCTGCCCCCGGGGTGCCCCAGCAGAGCCGATGGGCACATGGACACCTGGGCACTCAGCCATGCTCCTGGCATCCCGGGATCTCACCTGGGATGTGTTTTGTGTCCCTGCCGTGTCCCCAGGGAGCCGCAGGCACACGGAGCTGCTCCCGGCACGTGGCTGGGCTGGCACCCGCGCCCTGGGGACACCGTCACACCCCGCGGGTGGACAATATCCAAATGCCTGCACGTCCAGGATATGAATCAGCCCGGACAGGAGCGCAGCAGCCGCTCTGGGACACCCAGAGCTGCCCCGGAGGCTGCTCGGGCAGCCAGGCAGCGCCGCTGCCAAATTCCGGGCGGGCTGGAGGGCGGCTCAGGGGCAGCAGCGGCTCCGCTGCCACCTCCGGATCAGCCCCGGGCACGGCAAACCCCTGGCCTGGCATGCACTTCCCTGTTTGCACGGCTCTGTTCCCCCGGTGCCAAGCATGGCACGGTGGCACCGGGCCAGGGCCGTGCCTAACCTTGACCTGGCTCCTGTTGAGCAGCCGGCCCTGCCCAGCTGTCCCCCCGTGCCCCCGGGCGCAGGCATGTTCCACCGGGCCAGCCAGAGCATTCCTCCCGGGAGAGCCTGTCCTTGAGAGGCTATTTAAAGGAACACTTGTGCCCTTTATCTTCCTTCATGGCTGGGCTGGAAGAGCCCCGTGCCCTCCCGTGACTCCAAAAGGGCATTTCCAGGCTCAGGGCAGCAGCAGTGCCATGAATTTGGGTGAATTCAGGGAGAAGGGAGGGATGCAGGCACCCACCTCCTGCAGCCAAGCACCAGGGCCCCATCCTAGGGACAGACCCCTGGGAAAGGTCCCCTGGCCATCGAGGCTGGCAGCAGGGCTGGGGGGAACTGCAGGGCCCAGCCCACCCAGAGGCTGGAGGAGCCACAGGAACTCATTGCCCTCTCCCTGCTGGACGTGCAGCCCAGCCCTGACCACCCCAGATCTCCTTCCAGAGGCAGATCAGGGCCCAGGCAGCAGCAGGCTCAGCCCTCCCTGTGCCACCATCACCTTTGAGCCCCCAGAGAGTCTCAGGCACCCGAGGGCTGTGGAGCAGGGCCTGCCCCACTGCTGCCATGGCTGGCATGGGGCTGATTGCTTGGCACCCCACCGAGCTGGCAGGAAGGCGACTCGGGAGGGAAACCCGAACTGGTGGGATTTGATTAGGGATGGAAAAATCCAGAGGAGCCACCTGCAGGGAGCTGGAGGGGTGAGCCCTGTGGCTGCAGGGCCTGGCCTGGGTGGGCAAGAACAGACACACAGCCCCTGCTCAATGACCCTCGTCCCCAGCCTGCTCATTTTCCCTTGCTGAGGAGCCCACCAGCCTCTCCCCAGGCCGGGAGCATCCCCAGGACACGTCCCCAGCTCTGGCACTGCTGTCCCCTCCCGGGATTGGTGTAGCTGAGCATTTCCTCGGCCTTTCAATGGCACCTGGGCAGAGGTGGCTGCCCCCCAGCCACCCCACAGGTCCAGCTGAAAGGAGGGTGAGCCCCACTCTGCCTCACACCAGAGCCCAGCCCCACACAGGGCACTGCCTGGGGCTGTCCCCACCCGCCTGGCAGCTGCTCAGGGTTGGTGAGGCTGTGCCAGCCCTGCCCGCTGCCCAGCCCGCAGGCACGGCCGCAATGGGGAGCCGGTGGGGAGCCCGTGGGTGGCCGGGTGTGCTGCTCCTGCCCCGGGCAGGGCAGGGCAGGGCAGGGCACCTTTGATGCGGGCAGCCCAGGTGACGCCAGCCGGGTGCTCCACTGGCCTGGGTGAGGGATGGGCACCGTGCGGTGCCAGACCCGGGGCGCTCCTGAAGTCCCCTCTGGCACCACGGCAGGGCTGCCCACCCCAGCCCCATCAGCATCCCCTAACAGTGCAACCGCGGGGAAACTGAGGCACGGATACCTCGGGAATGGTGGCAGGGGGCTCTCGGGTCTCCAACCGAGCCTTAGGTCAGGACCGACACGGATCGATCCTCCCAAAAACCTCTTCCATGGCACCTGTGCCAGCCCACCGGGGATCCGTGCGGGTCGCAGGGGAACGGGGTCCCGGGGGTCCCGGGGGTCCCGGGGGTCCCGAGGGTCCCGATCTCCGTGCCCCGGGCGGTGCCCCCGCACCAGCGCTCCCAGTGCGAGCCCGGCAGGCACCGGGAGCGGGTGCGGGGCGCCCTCTGGCGGCCGCAGCCCCGCGCTGCCACAGGGCTCGGGCACTCCGGTGCCCAGGGAGGCAATCCTCAGGTGCCCAGGGAGCCAAATCCTCAGGTGCCCAGGGAGACAAATTCTCAGGTGCCCAGGAGCCAAATCCTCAGGTGCCCAGGGAGACAAATCCTCAGGTGCCCAGGAAGCCAAATCCTCAGGTGCCCAGGGAGCCAAATCCTCAGGTGCCCAAGGAGACAAATTCTCAGGTGCCCAGGTGCCCAGTTTCTCAGGCCCTCAGGTGCCCAGGTAGCCAAATTACAGGTGCCCAGATGCCCAGTTTCTCAGGTATTCATCTGCCCAAGTAGCCAAATTCTCAGGTACTCAGGTTCCCAGGCCAGTGCCCAGGTGTCCGAGTTCCCCCTGCCTGGCTGAGGACCCCTCTGCAGTGCTGCTCCTCTGCTGCTCAATCCTGCTCCAAGCAGGGACGACGCTGCCCAATCTCCCCAGGACACATTTGTCACTTGCAGGGATTGCAGCAAATCCCTGCATAACTGCAGCCACCTGCCCTCACTCCCTGGTGCTGCTTTGCTTTGTGCCAACACACACACACAGCGCCTGGCACCCTCACACCTCCTATCAAAAGGTGCCTCCCAAGTGCCATCCTCATGCCCGTTTCCCTCGGGTGCCTCCCACCACCTTCCCAGCCGGGGGCTGCCTCCCTCCAGCATCTCCTGTGAGGTTTCCTCGGGTGCCAGGCTGGCTGCTCCATCCTTGCCCTGCTGGGGCTGGCACGCTCACACGGGCAGGCTCCAGCCCGCCGGCTCCTGCACGGGCACGGTCACCAGGTAGCTGGAGGGCACGTAGCCCCTCTGGCCGTTCACCTCCACCAGGCTCCACTCCGTGCTGCCCTTCTTGTCGTGGGGCTCCAGCAGCAGCACGGGCTGCCCCGCCTGCAGGCTCAGCTCCTGCGGGCTCCGCGCTGCGAAGGAGAAGCCGGCCACCACCTGTGGGAGCAGGCAAGGAAAGAGGGAGGGAGGGGTGATGCTCCCCGAAAGCTTTCACAGGTTCATGTTCCATGGCAATCTGTCCTGTTCCTAGAAATAAATTAGTAGGTTCGTGATTTTTTTGATAACACCTTCTGTGACTATCACTGTAATTCAGCATAACATATTGATTGTGGTCTGTTTCCTCATTACTGAGTTCACAAGAAGAAAACGCATCAGTTTTAGTTTTAGAGCAATGCTGTCACTCCTCTTCAGATCAGAGAAAAAAGCTACACCTTCTTATCCTAGACCTTAAAACTGTGATCTCGTTTTCCTGGCCACCACCTGTGGGAGCAGGCAAGGAAAGAGGGAGGGAGGGAAAGAGGGAGGGAGGGAGGGAGGGAGGGAGGGAAAGAGGGAGGGAGGGAGCCCTGGCTGGAGCTGGGAGTCAAGGTGGGAAGGATGTGGCAGTTCCCAGAGGGCAGCACAGCAGTGCCATGGATGGAGGGACTGGGGACACACCAAGGACAGTTCTCTCACCCTGTCCACGCTGGTGCCAGCAGGGGGGACACCTGGAAAAGCAGGTCCACCTTCCCAGCCACACCAGGACGAGCAGGGAGCTGGTGGGGTCGCTAGAAATGGCCCCAGGGATGTCCCCCACTCTCACCTGGAATGTTGGGGTGAAGGTGGCCACCTGTGGCCTGGGAGCTTCAGGGGAGGCATAGGAATGTCTCCTTCTCTCTGTGTCACCGTCCAGGCCCAGCAGCTGCATCAGAGGCTGCTGCACCTGCACTGGGCTGTAGGGCCGGAGCTTTGCAGCAGGAACAAACCCTCGGGGACCTGCAGGACACAGACACACCCAGGTCACGGGGCTGCCTGGCACAGCCAGCACTGGCTGCAGGAGACAGGAATGGCAGTTTGGCTGTGGCCTGGCATGGCACAGCAGCCCTGTCCAGCACGAGGGGATACGCAGGAGAAATGCCCACCAAAAAGGGAATTCCACGTGTTTATGTGTGTGTGGATCACCCTCCCCAGCCATGACACTTCCCCTGGGGAATCAGTCAGGGCACCTGAACCTTACAGCTGGTGGCAAAGCTCAGGTGGCCTTGGGCTGAGCACAGCCTGGAAGGGAGCACAGGAGACCACGGCCTGCTGCTTCATCCAGGAGAGGAAATGAGTGAGGTGAACCCGGCCCTGGTGCCAGGGTGAGGAGAGGCTGCCCACAGTGCCCACAGTACCTCCAGCATCCACCAGCCACCTGCTGGTGTTGCCCTTGGTGTCGGCGCTCTGCAGCAGAGCCACGATCTGTCCCCTCAGCAGGGTCAGGTCCAGCTCTCTGCTGCCACTGATGTTGCTGGTCACTTGGTAGAGCTTGTCTGGGCCGTGCTTGCTCACAAGGGAAAGGACCTTCCTCTCCTCAGCAGGGGTCAGGGGCTGGTGGGGAGCACGAGACACAGGAGCATCCCATGAGACCCCCACTCCTGCTCTCCTTTCTGCAGGACCACATCCCAGGGACAGCTTAGGAGCAGAAACTCCTTCACACTCCCCACTCCACCCCCAGGTCTGGTGATGAGAGTCCAGAACCAGCAGAGCTGAGCTCTTCCATCCCTGCTTATCCCCAGCTCTCAGGGGCTTGGGGGAAGTCCTGTGGCACCCCCTGGGCCCCATCCTGGGCCAGCCTCCCCACCAAGGGCATTTTCTGCACTGGGAAGCCACAGTCCAGTCTCTCTATCCAGCTGGCCTAAGCCATGCCCTGCCCTGCCCCTACCTGTGTGCCAGGGCTGGGTGTGACAGTCTCAAAGGCCTGGCAGAAGGCACGGAGCTGGGCACCCGACTGCTGCAGGCTGTCCTCCACCACCTTCCAGAAGCTGGGCAGGGCCATGTGCCCATGGGGCAGCTGTGGAGACAGACTGGGATCAGGGAGGGCCCTGAGGGAGCTCTGGGCAGGGGCAGAAGGGAAGCAGGAGGAAGAAAAGGGGGGAGAAAGCAAGAGAGCAGAGCTGACCACTAAATTCACCTGGCACAGGGGATCAAAGGTGCTCCTCTCTGGCTTTGAGCTGCACCTTGTTCTGCTCCTGGTCCTGGCTCAGGCCAGGGCTGTGCTTCCCCCCAGGGCTTCTGACAGGCCCCCCTCCCTCCTTCCCCACGTGTACAAACATCAGGGAGGAGTTTTGAGCAGTGAGGAGTTCTGGAGACATCTCCCAGGGGATGGGGCTGGGGGAGCTGTTCCCCAGCCCAGGAGCTGCCTTTCTCCTCCCTGCCTTGCTGGCACGGGGCTCTCAGGAGCTCTGAGCTCACACTGATCTCTCAGACAGCAGCACATCAATAAATTACCAGCAGCGTCCACAAACAGAAAGCAGGACAGTTTCTGACAGTGCAGAAGAGAAAAAATTGCCTTTTTCCAGGAAGGAAGGAAGGAAGTGAGATCCTTACAAATGCTCCACAGTCTGCAAGGGCAGGTGGGCACAGCAAACCTTCAGTGTCTGAGAGATCAGCAAACCCTGGTGTCTGAGAGATCTCCCAGACCTGGGGAAGGCAGTTCCAGCTCAGCCCCTGTGCCACTCACCTGCTCCAGCTCCTTTTCTGCGTGGTGCAGGACCTGGGCAGCCAAGTCCAGCTGCAGGGCGCTGAAGGAGCGCAGGATCTGCCCCAGGAGCTGCACAGCCACCTGGTTGAACTGGGGCAGCTCGGCCACCAGCAGGTCATTGATGGCCAGGTAGGTGTTCATGGCAGCCTCCTCATCATAGCTCACGGTGCCCATCTCACTCTTCCTCTCCTGGATCTCCTCGTAGTCCAGCAGCTTGTCCAGGCGCTTCTTGACCAGCTGCTGGGGCCCCTCCAGCATGTCTGAGAGGCTGCAGAGGGGCTGCCACACCAGCCTGCCCACACGCTGCTTCTGCCAGGGGAGAACCCCAGTTTCCAGGTGAGCCCCCAGGCAGGAGCAGCTGCCAGCCCAGGGGCAGGGGGCAGAGGCCTGGGGGTCTCTGTGGAATGGGGAGCACCTGGGACATCTTTCCCTGAGGGCTCACAGGATGCCAACCAACACAAACCCTTGGAAGGGAGCCTGACACAATTCCAAACCTGTGATCCATGGAAAGAGCTGGGCAGGACCCTGGAATGGCTCAGAGCAGCCTCAGCTGAGCCTCCCCCCACACCCCTGCCCAGAGCCCATTTAAGGGCCCTCTGCCCCTGCCTCGGGGTGTTCTGGTGTCCTCCCCATCTCCCTGGAGGCACATCGGGCACACACTGCAGCCCATCCCAGCCCTGGCTGGGCTCAGGGGCTGTGCTCTTGCTGTGTCCCTGTCCCTGCCCTCCCCTGTCCCCTGGAGCTGCTCCCTCCCTCCCCGTGCCAGCGACTGCAGATGGATCCTGTTACTCACTCCTGGCTCTGCCTGCTAAGCTGGGCTCTGGGGGACTCTGAGGACACTGGGGTGCCCTCAGCTGCTGGCTGCCAGCCCCCAGTGTGCCTGGCAGAAGGTGGGAGAGCTGCAGGAGATGTGCAGGGCAGGAGCACTCACAAACTCGGGGAACACGGTGCTCTGCAGGAGCTGCGAGAGGCGGCGGTGCTGCTGGGCTGGCCCCTGCTCCATCTGCAGGTCACGCTGGTGCGGGCTGGGCTGCAGGAACGCCTGCAAGGGAGGCAGCACCACGCTCCTTTAGCTCCTTCCCAATAATCCTGCGTGGGCAGCCCTTGTCAGTCTTTCCTGCAAGGTCTTTCCAGCCCAGGAATTGCTGCTGAACCCTCGGCCACTCCCCGAGGCTTTCCTGATAATGCTGTGTCTGGGGATTGCATGTTTTGCCAGCACTCAGATTTTCATTTTCCTCAGATGCCCCAAGGGATTTCCATGAGAAAATCGTAGCAGCTGCTGACCCAGGTGATTTCAGAAGGGCAGTTTGTTGTCAGGACTGATCTGGGGACATTTCTGCCTTATACACATTATTAAAGTGAGAATTCCCAGGCTGAACAACACCCGGCCTTTTCAATCATTTAAGACCTTGAAATAATGATAAGTTTAAGGACGGATTATTCTCAACTGACACCAGCTCAGACAGTGTTGTCAAAGCCTCAGCTTTGGTTTAAAGTCCCCTGGACCTGAGCAATCCTTGGGTGTTGTGCAACCCCCTGACACAACAGCTCAGCAGCAAATCCCTGAACATCCCCAACAGCTCCTGCTTTCCACAGGGCTTGGAAGTGTTCCCCAATCCCAAGGAACAGCTCCTGAGGGGATGGGGCCAAGGTGTTACCTCCAGGTGGCCCAGGTAGGATGCCATGTTCTCCTTCAGCGTGGCCACACTGGATGCCACACACTGGAACTTCTCTTCCAGGTCATCATATTCCTTGTCCTCAGTCTGTAAGGAGAGAGGCAGCTTGTCACCAGCATGGGCAGGGCCGAGGCCCATCACTGGGGGCTGAAACAGCAGCCAGGCACCTGCCTGGAGCTCACAGGGCAGGGCAGACCCTGGGGGGCTCCATGAATCTGGGAAGGAGTCAAAACATTGGGGCAGGCAGCAACAAAGCTCTTGGTGTGCTCGTGGTGCTGGGGAACACTGGGACGTCTTTCCTTTGCTGGGGGGCCCAAGGGTCCTGCAGGTCCTTTGGAGGCCAAAGCGCTGCCCTGCAACGCTCTGGGGTGGGGAGGGAGGTGTGCCCCTGCATTCCTCTATCCCACTGCTCCTTGGCATGATGGAGAACCAGGAGGCAGCACCAGCCACCCCACCCCACCCCACCCCACAGTGGCCTTGTCCTGCTCATTCTGCCATTGAGGCACTTCAGGAGCAGCAAAACGCCCCAGAAGCGGCGCAGGGAGGGGCAGCAGGTGCCCGGGTGCAGGTGAGGGCTGCCCACCTTGGCCACGATGCCAGCCTCGTGCAGGAGGAGCCGGCTGAGGCGCGTGGTTTTCTTGGCGATGGAGTGCGTGTTGAGGCGCGCCAGGCGCGCCCGCAGCGTCAGGTGCTCGGCCTTGGTGTATTTGGTTGCTGCCTCGGGTGGGAGGACACAAAATAAGGGGGGGAAAAAAAAGATCAGAAGAGGAGACTTCATGGCTGAGCAGGCAAGGAAGGTGAGCAGCACAGGGGCTGATCAGCAGGATAAGCACAAGCCACATCAAAGAAGGGAAGGACCAGAAAACCAAAGAGAAAGGTGAGCTCCCATCTATGGGGAGCCTGATTTCTCCTATCCCAAGGGCAGAACTGTTATTCCCCGTTCCCCAGCCCCAGGAATGTGGACAGACTGGTTTCGTCCTCAGCCCCCCCATGCCACCCTGCTCCTGCAGCCTTTGGGTCTTGCCCAGAGTGGCACTGACAGGACCAGAGCAGTTCCAGGAGCTGCCTGCACAGAGTCTGCAGCTGCACCAGGCAGGATTGAGTGGAGGGCAGGAGAGCTTTGAACTGATTTAAGTGGGAATTAGTGCCCAGGACACCACTGGGGCTGGGCTGGGTGCTGTGCCCCCTCCTGCACCAAGGCCCTGGCCGCTCACCCACTTCCCGGCGCCGTTTGTACTCGTTGATGTTGGCATTGACCTGGGCCATGGCACGAGCCGCTGCCTCCAGGGCTGAGTGGGCACTGGCACTGCTCGGGGTGTTCTCCAGGATCTTCCCCAGCAGCAGAGGGTACTTGGTGACCCTCTGCACGGGCATCACCAGGAAGAAGCTGAGGTCTGAGGCGCCCGTGTGAGGCCTGGTGGAGAGGGGAATTGCTCAGGGTTGGTGTGTGGGGCTGCCTTCCTGCCCTGCTGCTCTCCACGGCTTCTCTGGGAGTGTTTGAGGGACAGAGCAGCCCAGGGCATCTCTGGCTGCTCCCCCCAGCCCTGAGGCAGTGGCAGCCCTGGGTGGGTGTCCTGCCTCCCTGAGCAGCTCTGTGCTTGTCAGCCCTGGACACGGGATCAGTGGGCAGCAGGGAGGGAAGGTGTTGGCAGTGTCTCCTTCCCACCCACAGGAAGGCACCCATCTCTCTGTTGGGAATCACATTGTCTGTGCCCTAAGCAGTGAATCCCAGGAGCTCCTCCACTGCCACTCCTGCTTCTCCTGCTTTGGACAGTGTTTGAGAGCCCTCCAGATAGTTCAGGTCCCCTAGGGCCAGCCTGTGTCTCTCTGGTCAATGTGGGGAGGATGTGCCCTCCCTGGGGAAGGCAGCAGCTTGGATATCACCCATCCCTTCTTTTGGGATCCATCATAAAAGATCCTGAACCAAGAGTCCAGGACAGGCTGCCAGGAAATGCCACAAAGGTGGTGGCCATGATATGACACCCAGCCTGGTGACACAGATCCACGCAGGCAGCTTGTCCAGGGAGGAGAAGGGCAAAGCCAGGATGTGAAAAGGGACAGGGAGGTGGTGGCTCCGCAGAGGGACCTACACGGTGGCATTGAGGGTGTCCAGGATCTCCTCCTGCAGCCGGGGGTCCCTGCGGTAGCTCTCCACCAGCTGCAGGGCATGGTCGTAGCTGGCACAGTAGATCTTGTAGACAGCCTCCATCTCTTCCTTGAACTCCTGGAACAGCGTGCCTGGGGAAGGAGAGTGGGGCTGGGCAGGAGGGTCCTTTCCCATGAGAAGGCAGGGGTTTATCCCCAGCCTGCTGGAAGGACAAAGCCAGTGGAGCAATGCCAAGTGTGCCAGAGCAGGGCTCTGCCCCCGGGCACCCTGCTAAGCTGGGCCTGCTGCTGTCCCCGTCACTCTGCAGGCTGGGCAGCTCAGCCTAGGGCGGACACGGTGGCACCAGCGCTTCCCAGAGCCAAGGCAGGAGCAGGAGGTGCCAGGGCAGGGGTCTGGGCTGGCACACCCCCACATGGGGGCACAGGGCAGCCACTGGCACTGCACCACTTACTGATGCAGAGCAGCTGCTCCTGCCCCGGGCCGGCCGTGGCCTCCAGCCCCTTCAGAAAGCGCCTGGAGACATGGAGGATGTCATCAGTGTTAGAGAAGAGTCCTTCCAGGTCCAGCTCGGGCAGCTGAAGGGAACAAAGATGCCCCAGGCTAAGCCAGATATGTCAGAGATGGACCAGGTGCTTTAGAGGCACTGCTGGTCACCTTCTACCTGCCCCATGGGACACCCCAGTGAGTGATGCTGTGTTTCAGGAGGCTTTGGGGATGCTGAGACCTGTCTGGGCTCCCAGGTTAAGGTCGTAGGTGGCTGTACTGGGTCAGACCCAATGTCCATCCAACCCCAGAGCCTGGCTGGTGAGGGGAGCACAGGGAGGTGGAAGGAGCACCTGCAGTGATTTGGGCATCTCCCAGCTGTGGACAGATTCCCCCTGCAGTCCCCTGGCAGGGGTGCCCGTGTCACCTGCTTGTCCTGGAGGTGTGCCCGGATGTCAGACACACACAGCTGCATGTTGTGCACATAGCTGGCCTCGGTGCTGAGGAGCTCCTCCACGGCCAGCCGCTGGCTCAGCTCCATCCTGTCACAGGGCATCTCCTCGTACACGGCCTCTTCAGCCTCAGCCGCGTCCTCAGCGCCGGGCTCTGCGCTCGCCATCTCTGCAGGGCACTGCGGGGGTGGCAAAGGCAGGCCTGGGACTGGTGCTCTGTGCCCAACCCAGCTCAGTGCCCGTGCTCCCTCCCCTGGACCCCACAGCACATCCCCAGGGACACTCAACCCGTCTGCACACTCCAAACCCATAAAAGCATCAGGTGCTGCGAGGCAGGAGCAGGCTGGCTGCAGACACCCACGTGTGGCAGGCAGGGACTTGCCACACACACGTGCCCATGCTCTGGTGACCACGTGTGGGGCTGGGGTGCAGGCAAGGGGGTCCCTGGGTGCCAGCAGGGGCCTGGCAGCTGCCACCCAGCACTGGGACTGTGCAGGGACCCGTCCCCGTGGCAGAGCAGGCTTTGCCACCTCCGCTCCAGCTCCGTGCTGCCAGGGCCAATTGTTCCCTCCCTGCCTTGGCTGCCGGCGCCTGGCACCTTGCCTGGCATTCAAGGGTCCTGTTCAAAGTACAAACAGTGGTTCTGCAGTGCTGGAACAAGAGATGTTTCTGTGACAGCAAGAGCTGCTTTAAAAGCCACTGGGATGGGGGAGAAGTGGGCAGAGCTGCTGATGCCTCTGCCAGATGCACTGGCAGCCCCTGGTACGCAATGCCAGGGCCCTGCGTGGCACAGCACACTCTTCTCTCCTCTCTGCCGTGGAAATTCTGAGCTGATTCCCGGTATTTTCTTCTCATGAAACACACTCTGCTCTAACTGATACCAGGGAGGATGAGCAGCTCCCAGAGCATCACAAACAGTGCTTGGCTGCTGGCAGGAAGGCCTTGAGAGAGAGGGAGGTGTGGCACAGGCACAGCTGGGCTGTGACCAGCCCCGGCCGGGCAGGATTCCTGCCAGGCTCCCTGCGGAGGAGGAGAAGAGCAAAGGCAGGACAGAGGTGGCAGATAAAGGCCAGATGGCACAAGCAGCAGCACGGACTTTGCCCTGCCCAGCCAGTGCCAACCTCCACAGCCAGACTGCACGGTGCCAGGTGCCCCCTTTGGAGGCTGCAGCCCCTCTCCCTGTCCCCACCGGGTCCAAGTGGCTGATGCAGCTGCGAGCTGTGGGCAGGGCCACTGTCCCCTCCTGGCACATGCCCACTGCTGGGCTTGGCACAGCCAGTGAAGTGGCATTGGATCTCCACTTGCCTGAGAGGAGTGTGTCACCCTGCCAGCTGTCACCCCTGCCCTCTGGGACTTGGCTGCCTCCCCTGCCTGTGCCTGAGATGGGACATGGGGTGGAGGAGACTTTCCTGCACCCCTCTGAGTGCTTCCCACGTGTCCAGGCAGAGGGATTCCCATCAAGGACCAGTGCCCTCTGCCTGGGGTGGCAGCAAAACCCCCGTTCAGTGGAGGCAGGTGGAAAGGCCCGATCAGAGACACCCCCTGAGCCCTGGAAGGGTGCCCTGCAGCTCAGGGCACGCCAGTATTGGGGTGAGCCTAGTCCCAGCAGCAGCATCCCCAGGGCACAGAGCTGCTCTGGGGGGGTACCCCAGGCCGCAGAAACCTCATTGCCTCCCCTCACCCCCCTGGCCTGAGACCTCAGAGGGACAAGGAGACAGTGCAAAAGGAAGCCCCAGCATTTCTGGGCAGCGTTGGAGCAGGCAGACAGTGCAGGAGGAGGTTTCGTTTTCCCAGCCCCCCCTCCCAGGCAGCTTCCCGCATTTGAGCTGTCACTGCTGCCTCGGCTGCTGCCAGCACCCCTGTCCCTAAGGGGGGTCTGGGTATCCTTGTCCCTAAGGGGGGCTGCGGGCATTCCTGTCCCTAAGGGGGGTCCGGGTATCCCTGTCCCTAAGGGGGCTGCCAGCATCCCTGTCCCTAAGGGGGCTCCGGGTATCCCCGTCCCTAAGGGGGATCCGGGCATCCCTGTCCCTAAGGGGGGTCTGAGTATCCCAGTCCCTAAGGGGGGTCTGGGTATCCCTGTCCCTAAGGGGGCTCCGGGCATCCCTGTCCGTGACGCAGACACCGGCCCGGCCCTCCCGCGCCCCGGGGTCGCCGGCTCCGGGCCCGCAGCTCCCACCGCGCCCCAGCAGTGTCACCCCCGCTCCTCAGCCAGCCCAGCCTCGCCTCTGCCCCCCTGAACCCCCCGGCCCCGGCTCTCACCTGCGGAGCGGGCGGGGTTGCGCAGGTCGCCGTGCCCGGCCGCGCTGCCGCTGCTGCGGGCACGGGGGATCCCGAGCGGGGGATGATCCCGAGCGGGGACTGATCCCGAGCGGGGGATGATCCCGAGCGGGGACTGATCCCGAGCGGGGGATGATCCCGAGCGGGGACTGATCCCGAGCGGGGGATGATCCCGAGCGGGGACTGATCCCGAGCGGGGGATGATCCCGAGCAGGGGATGCCCCCAACAGGGCTGATCCCGCCCAGGGGCCCGGCCCCGCCGCTCGGGGCCGCGGCAGCCGCCGCCGCTCGGTGTCGGGCTGAGCGGAGCGGGGCGGGCCCTGCGCACGCCCGGCGGGCGGGGGGGGCTGGCACCGGCTGGCCCGAGAGCACCGCCCCCGCAGCACCGGCACCGGCACGGGCTCCCGTCCGTGAGAACGGCCCGGCCGAGCCCCCGGTCCCGATCGGCCCCCGCGGCCGCCCTCCGTGTGCCCCCCGTCCGTCCGTGCAGCCCCCGGTGCGCTGTGCCGGCCCGGCAGCAGCTGCGGGTGGAGGGCAGGGACACACCGGGAGATGATAGGGGACACACCGGGAGAGCAGGGACACACCGGGAGAGCAGGGACACACCGGGAGGGCAGGGACACACCGGGAGATGATAGGGGACACACCGGGAGAGCAGGGACACAAACTCGCCCTGCCACCAATAGCAGGGACAGGTCCCCCGTGTCTCCCCGGCATCGCTGTGGTTCCCATGGACAGCCCCAGCGATGCCCTGCTGTTCCCACAGCCCATCCCAAACGCGCAGGGTTCCTGCCGTGTTATCCCAAGGTCAGGCGTGTCCCGGCACTGCCCCTGTGTTTCGCTGTCCCTTACCAGCTGCTCAGCCTCGGGAATGGGGGCAGAGAAAACAGAAATGAAAATATAACCGAGGAAGCTCAGACATGGGGAACCAGTGCCTACTTGGCATGAAGCTGTTTTTTTTTTCTCATGAGGTGTTTGGACCCTTATAAACAAGCTATTGAGAAGAGACAGGCTGTTCCCTTGTCCTGACCACAGGGAGGAGGTGGCAGCACCGGGGTTTTTCCAGGCTGACCCACAGTGTGCAGAAAGTGTCACTGTGAAAAGGACTCTGAGTTTTTCAGTGACACGTGCAGGACAAGGCAGTGTCTGTGACCAGATCAAAAACTCCCCATGGGCCAGGACAAGCTCTCTGGCACTTCCAGCCCTTCCCTCTGGGTCCCTTTGTGGGACCCTTTCTGATGTGGGCTGGACAGGGCAGCACAGGGACCCACATGCACCTGCTCCACTTGCTCCCAGCCAGTGCTGGTGCCACAAAGGCCACCCTGTCCCACTGCTTGTCCTGCCACAAAGGCCACCCTGTCCCACTGCTTGTCCTGCCTGCCTCCCATCCTGCCCACAGAGAGACAAAACTCATGGAACTGGCTGGCTGGGTGGTAAAGCACCCCAGGAGGATCATTCCCAGGCTGGTCTGTGCCATGTGGGCTCAGACAGTGACACGGCCACGGGAGCGACCCACACATGGCTGGGCAGCGAGGGCATTACCTGGCTGTGGCCAGGAAGGGCACACAGAGGTCCTTCCTTCCTTGCAGGTGGCAGCAGGGCTTCAGTCCTTGCCCAGGTGCTCTCTGAAGCAGCAAGAGGCCCTTTGGGCTGGCATTGCTCTGATGCCAGGAGTTCTCAGCTCCATCCTGCTGCCATGTCCAACAATGCCATGGGGACACATCACAGCTGCTTTGCTCCCATCAGCACATTGTGGGTGATCCAGGACAGGAACCACGAGGGAATCCCAGCAGGGCAGAGCTCCCTCCTCCCCCAGCATCTTCATCCCACCGGGCAGGACCAACACCCCCATCCCCAGCTCCTCCCCGGCCAGCTCACACCACGGGTGTTCCCTCAGGCATATTTCCCGTTCCAGTCTGCTTTTTCAGAGGCAGGATAGCCTGGCTCCAGCGAGTTCCTTGCAGGATGGGCTTGTCCTCCTTCCTGACAGCTCCTTCCCTCAGCACAAGCCGTTTCCTTCCTGCCCTGCTGCTGGCACCACACACCGGGCTGGGGCTGCGGCTCCGCCCGCCTCACCTGGGCGGCTCAGGGAGCCCCGGGAGCGCTGTGACAGCGCTGTCACCGCTCCAGGGCTCCCCAGGAGGTGTGGCACGGGCTGCCTGCCCTGGCCCGGCTCTCCTTACACCAGGAAAACAAACAGGCGCCGGCTGGTCGAGCACAAGTGTTTGTGTCCCGGGGTTGTGGGCAGCTGAAGCCAAGCTGAAGTGTCCCAGCAGGGTGGGCTGTCCCCTGGCACCCAGCTGAGTGTGCTCCCACCCTGCCAACACAAACCTGGCAAGCTGTGCCAGGGAGTTTGGGTGTCCTGTGAGACCCTGCAGGGAGGCAGGACCGGCTTCTCCTGCAGCAGAGCCAGCTTTGTGCAACCCCATTGCAAAACTGCTGCTCCCAGAGCAGGGTGAGCCACGTCTACAGCATCGCCCAGCCCTCCCCAGACCCACTGCCCCTGCAGGAGAGCATTGCCCAGCCCTCCCCAGACCCACTGCCCCTGCAGGAGAGCATTGCCCAGCCCTCCCCAGACCCACTGCCCCTGCAGGAGTGTGTGCCAGCCCTCCCCAGACCCACTGCCCCTGCAGGAGTGTGTGCCAGCCCTCCCCAGACCCACTGCCCCTGCAGGAGAGCATTGCCCAGCCCTCCCCAGACCCACTGCCCCTGCAGGAGAGCATTGCCCAGCCCTCCCCAGACCCACTGCCCCTGCAGGAGTGTGTGCCAGCCCTCTCCAGACCCACTGGCCCTGCAGGAGTGTGTGCCAGCCCTCTCCAGACCCACTGGCCCTGCAGGAGTGTGTGCCAGCCCTTCTCTGGCAGTATTTAAGGAACAACCCAACCCCATGAGGCTGGTGGGACTCGATCTCCTGGGACACTCCTTGTGTGATGAGCACAGCCTCAGCAGGGGCTGGGGAAGCACCTGATGATGGTTCTGTGCTCTGGCTCCAAACAGGACATGGTGAAAGCCTCGGGAGGAGGGAGGTGGATGGGAGGCAGGAACATCCAGGCAGAAGGCATCACTCACCCTGGAATGGGGTTATTTCCACCCTCCATCTCACCCTGAACTTGCTGGCTCCTGCAAAGCCTTTTGCTGTTTTGCCTTTTCCCAGCTACTCCAAACATTAACGCTCAGGATATTGGGATGAAAGCTAAAGCCATCAGGGGGCTCTCTGGGAACACTCCAGACAAGCTTGGAGTTAAACAGGGCTTGCTCAGAAAATAAACACAGCTTCCAGCCATGCAAAGCACCACAGCTCAGGCTCTGCCTAAGAACAGCAGGTGGGGGTTCCTCCCCCAGCAGCACGTTTGTGCAGGAAAGTTACATTTCCTCAATTTAATCTCTTCCATTCTTACTGTTCTTGGGATTTCTTTCCTGTCTAGAAAGGACCTGGTGACCACAGGATGGAAAGGAAAACACAGGGAGAAAAACAGCAGCTCAAGAATGCGCTCCCAGGTGCGTTCTAATCACAAAACTTCCTCCCACACAGGGAGGCAGGGCTCGGAGGTGGACTTTGCCTGCAGCCCCACTGCGTGTGCTGTGCAGCTCCAGCCACTGGAAAGGAGGGAAAAGCCTGTGAAATTAAAGGTTTTCATTCTGCTGAGCTTGCCACCAGCACGAGCAGCTCCTGAAAAATCACAGGGATGTCATTGCTTCCTCTTCCTTCTTCCCTCCCCAGCTAATGTGCTTAGGAGGGAGGGAGGGAGGATAATCCCATCAGGTACTCCCAGGCAGGTGGAAATGGTGTCAGCTCCAGGGGTCTGCATGGAGCTGCAGGCTCCAGCCCATGCCTGCACCACGAGGCAGAGCCCAGCCTAAAAATAAGCAGATAGGATTTGATCTAGGCAGAATAATGAAGAGTCAGCTCTTTATTCCCAAGAGGGTTATTTACGGGCCTTGCAGACGTCTCCTTCATGGGGGAGGCTTCAGCCCCTCTTGGCCTCTCTGAGGCTACAGCATGGATCCTCCTGGATCCATGTTTTTGTGGTTGAAGCTTCACATCCACCAGCCTCTGTGGTCCTTCCCTCTCCCCTCTGCTGCCCTGCCTTGCTTTCCTACACCAAGATCTCCATTTCTCTCCCAGGGCTGGTGGCTCTGGGCATTTCACCCATTTGTCACAAATCCCTGTAGCCAGCTGAGCCAGCTGGTGCTGGCAACAGCTCAAGGAGAAAGCCAGAGGCTGGTGTGAGGGCACTGAGATATTCATATTTCTGCCCTGACACAGGATCTGCTCTCTCAGGACCAGCATGGAGAATGAAGGGGCGTGCACAGTCCGTGGGCACCTGGGCTGGAATGCAGGCAGAGATGGAGGTGTCTGCAGCATCCTGCAGCTCTGGAAGGAAGGACAGATGTGCCCAGGCCAGTCCAGCCCCACACAGGGCCACCCACACCCCACCAGGGGCAGTGCCAGTGACAACACTCCTTGCCCAAAGCATCCCACAGGGCACCCCACCCTTCTGCTGCAGCAAGGGGGTAACAAGACATGAGAAAAGTAAGAAGAGCTCAGAAAATTCTGGTGGTTTCTGCTGATTACTCATTTGCACTGATCCAATACTGATCTCCTCCCTGCCTGACTTTGTAGGATTTCTGCTCCAGCCACGTCATCACAACCACCCACCCATGGAGCTGGAACTCCACGTGAGCTCCTCCTCCTCCTCCTGCTCCCCCTGTGGGCACCCCACACACCCGGGCACCCCGGGCACCCCCTGCCCACAGCCAGCCCCGGGTGCTGCTGCTCTCCTGTGCAAGGTGAGGCAGTGAGGAGCCAAGGGGAGGCACATCCCCCTGGGAGTCACCTTCTGCTTCGGGGTCAGACGCCTCTGGAGTCCCACCAGCTCCTCCAGGCAAATTCCTGCAGGAGTTTCCTGTTCTGGAGTCGCAGCAGCAGCTGCTGCCTGCGCAGGAGGAGCTGCAAGAGCTGACTCCTCTTGCTTCAGAGAGAAAGGAGGGGTGCCAGGGAGGAGAGAGCCCCGTCAAGCTGCTGAGCCAGTCCCTGAGCAGCCTCCCCATCCTTTTGCCCACTGATGCACCCAGGAATGGCTGTGCCACATGACAGGGCTCATGTCTCTGCCACAGACAAGTGTACCAGGTGCCCCTTGAGAGAGCCGCTGGGTGTTGTTTCACTACTGAGGGCAGAAACCCAGCCCAGGGGGCTCAGCTGGGGCTCACAGCATGGTGAGGACACCTAAAGCAAAGAGCAGGCAGGTCACCAGCTCCAGGCTCTGCTGGGAAGGAGGGCAGGGCTGAGCAGCCCCGAGCTTTGTGCTACAGCCTGGGGAAGTTCACAACCAAGAGCTTTTTCAAGGGAGCAGCCTAGGCCCCCCTTCATTTTGGGAGAAATGATCACCAGAGGCCTTAGAGAGCTGGGACTGCTGGGGCTGCCAGGTGCCAAGGCTGAGAACACAGGAGATGTGGCTGAACAAAGCCAGAAGGGATGAAAAGTGGTGGAGGTGGGAGGGAAGCTCCAGAGGTCCCTGGAGCCTCAGCAGCAGCAGCAGAGGGGCTGCAGGACCAGCTCATGGTGTGGCCCACACGTCCTCCTCTGCCCACCACGTCACATCAGAGCAGGGAGGATGTTTTACTGGGGAGGAGTTTGTTGGGAAAAACCCCCAGCAGCAGCAGCAGCTCATGCCATGGAATATGAAATGACAGCCAGGAATCCCAGTAGTGGTGGCACTGAGGCCTGCCAGCTCAGCCTGCTGCCAGGTACAGCTCAGGATCCCCCATGCCTGTGGGGTTAGCCCAGCTCTGGCTGTGTGGGTCTTCCTGCCAAAGTGGCAGTGCCTGCCCAAGGTTACCCTGCCTGTCCACTGCTTCTGCTGAGAGCAGAGCCCCCCTGTGTGTCAGCAGCCATTGCTTCACCTCCTCCCTGCAGCCACAGCGTGGTGCAGTGTCAGAGGGATGCGTCCATTATTAATGAGTCTCCATTATTAATGAGATCCCAGCTCTGGCAGCTGCCCTGACTCACCAGCCCACGCCCCAGCTCCTCCCCAGGCCATGCTGGTGGGAGCACTGGCCCTGACACCCTCTGCCTAGCCTGGCTCCTGCTCTGGGCCAAGGGGGATCAGGGGCCATCCTGCAAGGATGGGGAAGGAAACCTGCACTGTGAGATCTGGCCAGGCCTCCCAGCAGAGCCCTCAGGGACGGGGGAAAAACCTGCCAGGCACAGCAGTTACAGGCAGGAAAGGAAGGGCTGGCATGAAGGGTTTGTTTTCACAGCTAAGGGATGTTACCTGTGGGCAGCCATTGACTGTGTCCACAAATTATCTGGAAAAGGGCAGGGCCAGCAAAGTGAGCGTGTTTGGCACCAGCACTGAGCTTTTTGGAGCTGCTGCTCCATGTCCCTGAGCAGGGGACAGCCAAGGGAACTCAGGAAAGGACAGGGAAAACACATAAAAACCAGTGCCAACACTGCCAGCCCAGTGATAGACTCTGAGTGGTGCATCTCCTCCCGGGAAGGGAATCTTGGGGGTCCTGCTAAATGATGCTTCCAAAACGCCTGGAGCAGAGAAAGCAGAAACTTGACTGTTGGAAATGAGCAGGGAAGAAGCAGAGGATGAGAAAGGAAGCACTGGCACCGCGTGAGCTGGGGATGTGCCCACGCTGGGGATGCTGCCTGCAGCTCTCCTCGCTTCCTTGTCTCCAGAGGGGTGTGCAAGAGGCTCGGGGAAGGGAAGCAGGGATGCCCCAAGCCCTGCAGCAGCCTCTGCATGAGGAATGGCACCGTGGGCAGGAGAAGGGCTGTGATGCAGATCTGCCCTGCCTTGGGAGGCGTGTGAGGGCAGGGAGGGTGATTACTCACCAGCCCTGCCCCTGCAGGAGTACAGGCTCCAAACGAAACTACCTGCAGGGAAGTTTGGGATGAGGAAAAGGAAGTGGCTCTTGGTGCAATGTATAGTTAAACCATGGAGCTCCCCACCACAGGATGTGACAGATGCAAAGCATTTAAACAGGAACTGGATGAATTCATGGAAGAAAAATCCTTTGGGTTATTAAAGACAAAGAGCCACCACCTCTTCCTTAAGGCTGGAGGTCTGGGGGGAGCTCGGGGGATATTCCTGGGACAAGAACACTGCAAACATCTGCTGTGGGCCACAGCCAGAGCCAGAGCAAGGGTGAGCTGTCCCGTGGCTCTGACATGCTGTCCTGAGATGGAACCAGAGATCAGGAGCTTCCTGGGAACAAGGCACACCACTTCCTCCCCCAAGGAATGCCTGCTGCACCCCAAGGCTTGTTCACCCTATGTGAGCACCGAGCACTCCTTCCTTCCCTTCTGGACTGAGATCTTTTTTGTCTCTCTGCAGAGGGGAGGCAGGTCCCACATGTCTGAATTTTCTTGAGAAGTTTCAAAGTGAAAAACCTCCTCAAGAGAAGGCAGGTGGGATCCCAGTCCCAGGAGTGTGGCTCCACCAGCCCAGGAACATGGGCTTGCTGTGTGGGGACACTGTTCAGTCACCACACATTCAGGGGACACAGACACCCAGCATGAGGACTGCCTCACTCAGGATCCTGATGAGTCCTGGGCCTGAGTCACACGAGATTTTGATCTGCTCCCCAGGTCCTGGTGGGGTTTGGACTGGGCCAGCAGCACTGTAATGGGGGTGAGGTGTCCTGGCTGGGTGACATTTCTGTGCCAGGCATCAGCCACCACCTCACAGGAGGTGCTCAGGAAGGAGTGTGGCTATGAGAGCTCAGGTGGTGACAAATAATTCTGTCTGTATTTCCAGCCAGTCTCAGTGCCAAGGAGAGCACAGAGCAGTGACCAGCAGAGCTGTGCTCCCATCATGAAGCCACTCTGCAGCCAAATCTGGTCCCTCCAGCTCTGCAGCAGCAGGGAGCAGTCCCTGGCAGGATGTGCTCCCCCTGAGCAGAGGATGATGCAGAGGGAGCCTGTGCTGTGTGTGAGGAGCTGCAGTCGGTGCAGAGCAGGAGGGAGGTTCATCCTTGCCCCTGCTGCTCCCACGTTTGCATTTTGGGTGTTTGTGGAGCACCCTGCTCTTCAAGGCACCCAGATGCTTCCCAGGGCTGTCCCCCTGAGCAGCAGATCAGCCCACAAGCTGCCTTGTGTCACAGCTGTCCCCACAGAGCCACCCAGCTCTGGGGCTGAAGCTGGATGTCCCCATCATGAGACCCCACAGAGCCACTCCTGGGGTGCCTAAATATGGGCTGGAGTGTCCAACATGGGCAAGACTGCAAACCATGGCCCTGCTCTGTGCTGAGCTGCTGCTGATTAGTGCTGAAATTCGCTGAGGGCCCAGCAGTGAAGGAGCCCTTGACAGAGCTCATTCCCAAGTGCATGCAGGCAGCACAGCCCGTTCTGCTCCCTGAAGGACCCACCTGTCCTGGCTGCTGCTCCAGGGGCTGTAGGGCAGGGCCTTGTGCTCAAGGGGCTGATGGACCCATTAGTGGTATTTCCAGTGCTGTGCTGACAATAACATGTGATGAGCCTTTCCTCTTATCTGGCACTTTCCACCCTGTGCTCTTCCCAAACGCAAATGAGCTCGTGATGATCTTTGGAGGAGGGGAGAGAAAAAAATTCAGGGACAATCAAACAGCATCTCTCAGCTCATTGTTGGGCTTTTTTTAATCTCAGCAAGCATCAGCTTTTGAATGACCTGAAAAGCTCACCCATTGAGTAGGGAAGATGTTCAGGCAGGAAGGAACTTGCTTTAAAAAAAGAGAGGAGGGCCTGTAATGTCCTGACAGGGGAACTCAGTCTCTGCTCCTGCTCCACATAATTTCTCCCCCAATGTGTAAAGAGATCCAGAGCACCCCGAAAAGGGGGTGATGGGGCCACTGGGACAGACTGGAGAGCAGCAATGTCCAGCAAGCACAGCCAGAGCCTGCATGGGACCAGCTCAGGCACTGCACCAGCCGCCTTTGCTCCTCTTATCCTCCCCAGCATCCTGAACCACTGCATACGACATGTACAAAACCCATGTTCCCTAAAATGGTTCAAGAAATTGCACTTAGGAGGATGATTTACTCCCAGGTGTATCAGCTGTCATCCAGCAGCTGAATTATTTTGTGTTAGAGCAGACTCACCTCAGTGATTTGAACCTGACTGATTTAAGCAGCCACAGAGGAAATGTGCCTTGGATGCCAAGTACCAGAACTCTGCACACCAGCAGGGTAATTAATTCAAGAGCACCAGAGAAGCTGCTGCCGAAGACTTCTCCACAGCACTTGACATGCAGTGAATCAGCTGTGCTGCCATTTACATCTTTTTGGGCCCATGACTCCTTCAGTCTCTCTTTCCTCACCTCCCAGCGCATCCTCTCAAGCACTCAAAGCAATTTCAGCCCTGACATCACTGGAAAGTTTGGGCCTCAGCTCCACACACTCTGCAGGAAAAGTCTTCCAGGGAACAAGTTCATTGGTGGAGCTTCAGCTGTGCACTAACAACATTCCTGTGAATCATCCAAATTACTTGAAAATCCCCCTTTTCCTCCAGTACTTAAAATAAAAACAACCCAACAATCCTCTCTCCAAACAGCCAAGAATGTCTCAGGCTGCAGAATTCCCCTCTAACTTCTCACAGCTTGGAAGTGGCACTGTTGGCTCCTGGACACAAACACCTTTGGTTCAAGCCAAGCACTGAAAGAATGAGATTTGTGCCACTGTCCCTGCCTGCTCCAGGCTCTGTCCCAAAGCCATGTCCCATCTCCAGGGCCTGCTGTGTCCTTTCCCTGCAGGAGGCTGAGCAAGGCACAATGGCTGTGGGTGCTGGGATCTGCCTGGAGACACAATGAGGTCAACTGTAAAGGTTTGGCATTAGTGGGGGAGCCTTGTCCCAGCCTTGTCCCTGCTGCCCTCTCCTGCAGCACTGCTGGAGATGAAATCCCATCATTTCATGGCTGCTCACATCCCTGCTGAGGCAAAAAGGCATCTCCTGTGCTGGCTGTAATGTCAGGGGCTGACAACTTTCTGAGGGTTGCGTGCAAACACTTAAAGCAGTCACCCTTGCCAAAAATAATGGCGCCTCTTGCCTCGTGCCAGCACTGGCATTGAAGCTTTGCACTGAGATCCAGCCTGGCAAAGGCCGCCAGTGTCAGACTGTTCCGGAAAAACTGAGTTATTTTCAACCTGGAGCAGCTCCCTGGGCTGGCTCCCCACAGCCCTGAGCAGGGGAGGCAGGCACAGGAGGGCAGGGACAAGTGGCTCTGGCAGGGGTGGCCAGCAGCACCCCTTTGGCATGGGCGGGTGTCAGGCAGGACACTGCCCGTGGAATGTGGAGGGACAGGATCCCTCCTGCCACGCTGCAATGTCCTGGGGAGCCCCACGTCACCCTGCTCCGCAGGAGCCACCTGAGGGACAGGAGGGTTTGGCAGTGTCACCTGTCCTTGGGCAGGAGTGCCTGAAGGTGAGCTGCCTCACACAGGGGCCCAGGTGAGCCTGGTTTGGTTCCTGCTGGCACAAGCTGCTCCTCTCCTGCCACTTTCCCAAACACCACAAGCTCTGGTAAAAATAGCAGCATGGAGGATGAGCTGAGGTCGGCTCCAGGCTGGAGGCAGAGGTCCCTGTGTGGGGGACACGCTGCTGGTGTGAGGTGAGGGCAGATGCCAGAGCAGAGAGGGAGTCCCAGGCCAGGACCTGCTGAGACTGCACACCTGGGACCAGATCTCACTGACACACAGCCCTCAGTTGTGCCAGAAGCTCGCTTGCTCCTCCTGGCAAAGAGCAAAGGGATTCTGAGGTGATTTGGGCAGCCCAGGACTCAGTGACACCCATTGGTGTCACTTGGTTTTGTCTGCACCTGGGTTTTGCTCACTTACAGGGAAAATGGGGTAAAACTGTCTTGGGTTCTCCATCTCTGTGAGAAAATAAACACTTCAGAGAGCAGATCAGAGCTCGGGCTGAAGATGAGGGCTGCTCACTCTGGAGGCTTGGTCATGCAGCAGGACTTCTGGCCTGCCCTTTGGAAAGAGAAGAGAGAGGATTTATTCCTTTCACTCTCCCAAGTGACACAGATACAAAGATGTTTTCATTGTGTCAGTGGCACTGAAAGATGTGAAAAATAATAATGGACAGGAGGGTGGGAATTCATGGATTGTCCTGCTCTCTCCTGGTGTCTTCAGAGCTCCTTTCCAGGCAGTGGGAGATGTTCCTTCACTTTTCCAGCTGACATCTCCTGTCTGTTGTTCTGCCATGGCACTGCCAAGCTGGGACAGCCCTTGCACTGCCCCTGGAGCTCCATCAGGGTCACCAGCCTGGCAGAACATTAACCCAGAGAAAGCACCGGGAGAAACCATTTGGAAAATTTTCTGTAGGTTTGGAGAGCTGAGCTGACCATGGGGCTCTGCTGGCCTGCCAGAGCTGGGCAGTGAGAGGGTGAGTAGGAGGCAAAGAGGCTGAAGAAGAGAGACCACCCTGTGTATGAGCAGCAGTGAGACCCGGGGTGAGCTCAGCCTGAATTTCTCCTCCCAATTGACATTTTCAGTGCTATTTAATTGGAATTTTAAATCCAATCTCTGGACATGGAGATACCCTCTGAACAAGGAGCTGTGCCCTGGACAAGGAGCTATCACCCAGCTGTCCCCAGGACACAGAGCTGTCCCCTGGACAAGGAGCTATCACAGGACACAGAGCTGTCCCCAGGACACAGAGCTGTCCCCGGCAGGCAGGAGGTGGCAGCATTGCCTAGCCCAGCAGATCCTGCTCTCCTGCATACCCAGGCACGGGGCTCTCTCCTCTCTCCAGGAGCTCCAGACCTGTTTTTCCAGCTCCTCCAAGGATACGTGACTCGAGCCAAACGCCTCCCAGCTGCCCAGATCCCACTCAGAGCAGCCATTAAACACAACCCCAAAGGGCGACAGAGGCACATCAGCCCTGAGCTGTCTGCAAATCACAGGGGGCACCTGAGGACACGGGGCTCTGCTTTCAGGAATGGCTGAGATGTTCACAGATACCTCATTTGCCCTTGGAGCTCCAGCCCCCTGAAGGAGTGTGTGATGCATCCCAGATCCCCCACACGAGATCCACAATCCCTGTGAGTGACAAGAGTGTGGATATTCTTGCCTGCACAAATGCTCCCTGACAGAGCCGAGGTGGGAATGAGTTGGAGGCCAGCTTGTTCTCGGAGCATCGTTTTTTCCTTCTGGTGCATCTGGCTGATTTTGAGTCATTTGCATTTCAATTTTTTTCATCAGAGACGCAGAGAGAGCTGTAGTAAAAACCTTGGATTTAAGCTCCCTGAAACACAAGGGGAACTTGGAGATGATATTTGCCATGCAGGGCATTGCTGAGTGCCAATCCTCCCTCTCCAATCCTCCCGGTCTCTCACTGTGGAGTCATCTGGAGCTCACTGAGTCCACCACAGGAAGAAACTCAGGAAAATCACAGATTTCCCTTCCTGCTTCACAGCCAGATGGGCACAATCCAGGGCTCTTTTGCACTTGTGCAGGCAGAAAGTGTTTTTACCAAGCTAGAAAGCGACATGGTGAGTTCAAGAAGAGCTTCTTCCACTGTGTGGATGCTGTTCTTTGAGAGAACTCCTCCACCTTCATATCCTACTGACATGTCCTAACCTGGACCTCTCAATCTCACTTTTCTCCAAAGCAGTCAGCTATTAAAAAAAAAAAAATCCATGCATAGACAGGTCTTAAAATCCATAATTTTATTATTTCCATGGCTTTGAGTGCACCAGGCACACTGGGAAGCAGTTTCTGCCTGCCTGCCTCCAAAGCAGACACCCTGAGTAGGCTTTCCTTCTACTTCCATGAGCTACATTACTGGAGGAGCTTTCTCTCTCCTGCAGACTGAATCATTTCCCAAACGCAGCCCTGCATGGCAGAAGACGCCGCTGTGACAGGGAGTGACGATGAGTCACCGGGAATTCACAGTTTGGTGTTCCTGCAGAGGGAAAACTCACAGAGAGAGAGAGCGAGGGGGCAAGGCAGGAGATGTCACTTGTGACAGACAGCCAGGAACAGCCCCTGGAGCGTGAGCTGCTGGGTCACGGTGACCCTGGCCAGCAGAGAGCTGGCTGTGGGGGCCACGTGAAGGTGGACACTGCAGGGACAGGGGATGCGGTTGTCACGGGTGGTTCTGCTGGTGGTGTCCTTGTCAGGGTGTCACAGGCTGCTCCTGGCTCCTCACCTGCAGTGATCACCCAGGAGCTGCACTGCTGGGCACGGCACAGGCCCAGGGTGAGGGCTGAAAGGGAGTTATGGAGCAGGGAAGGGTGATGGAGCACGGTGTGAGGGGCTGAGGAGCAGGGAAGGGTGATGGAGCACGGTGTGAGGGTCTGAGGGGGAATTATGGAGCAGGGAAGGGTGTTGGAGCATGGTGTGAGGGGCTGAGGGGGAATTATGGAGCAGGGAAGGGTGATGGAGCACAATGTGAGGGGCTGAGGGGGAATTATGGAGCAGGGAAGGGTGATGGAGCATGGTGTGAGGGGCTGAGGAGCAGGGAAGGGTGATGGAGCACGGTGTGAGGGGCTGAGGGGGAATTATGGAGCAGGGAAGGGTGATGGAGCACGGTGTGAGGGGCTGAGGAGCCCGAAGGGTGATGGAGCACGGTGTGAGGGGCTGAGGAGCCCGAAGGGTGATGGAGCATGGTGTGTGCGCACAGGAACAGCTCGGCCCCAGGATCCCCCAATGGACACTGGGAAAAGGAGGTTGTGGATTTCAGAGAATCACGGATTTGTTGGTCCTGGAACAGGGGGTACGGGGATGCGTCCGGGTGGGTTGGGGATGTCTCCAGAGAGGCTCTGGGCAGCTATTCCAGGGCTTTGCCACAGCCATGGCAAGAATCTCAACATGCCAGGATGGTTATGATTTGAAAAGATCTCCCAGATCACTGAGTCCTACCTGTGACCAATCCCCACCTTGTGACCCAGACCAAGGCACTGTGTCCCATCCAGCCTTTCCTTAAACACCTCCACGGAACGAAGTTGTTGTGTATTTATTTATCCACAAACTAGCCTGTTATCATACACACAGGCTGAGGCCTGGGCTTTGAGAAGAGCCTGGCAACAGCACCATACGAGGGGTGGCATCTCAGTGCTGGCTGAGCCAGCTCCATCCCCTGTCCCTGTCGCGGACCCGCGGTGCCTCAGGGCTGTGTAGGAGCACAGACACCGCAAAGAAACCGCCAACCACCCCCCGCCCGCTGCGGCGCCTGTCCCTTTAAGACCGAGTGAGGGCACGTCCGCTTTCCCCGCCCTCTTCCGCCCGGACTGGCGGAGTGGCGCTGTACGCATGCGCACACCCGCAGAGCACCCAATCACCGCCCCCCGCTGGAGGGCGGGGCGCGGAGCGAGGGCGATGATTGGCGCAGAGTCGCGAGGGGGCGTGGTTATCGCGGCAGCGGCCCGCCCCGCTCCCAGCGCGCCCCGCGCGGTGAAGAAGCGGCGGCCGCGCGCCGGGGGCATTTTGTGTCGGCGGCGGCGGATCAGGCACAAGATGGCGGCGGCGGCCGAGTGAGCGGCCGGCGGCCGCCGCGACCCCGCGAGTCCCCCCCCTTTCCCCTCCCTGCTCTCACAAGCACCTCCGGGGGCCGCTTCTCCTGTTTCTGGAGCGCGCCGAAAGCCGGGGAGCGGCGCAGAGCCGCGCAGGGGGGGGCGCCCGCCCGAGGGCCCCGGCTGGAGCTGAGCGCGGGGACCGTCCTTGGCTGCGCCGCTCTCCCCGCTCCAGCCCCTTTCCCCTCCTCGGGGGCGGCCGTAGAGCCCTCGTTGTCCCGCCGAACCGGCCGGGAGGGCCCGAGAGCCGCCCCTCGCCATGGCGAGCAGCAGCGGCTCCAAGGCCGAGTTCATTGTCGGAGGCAAATACAAGCTGGTGCGGAAGATCGGGTCGGGCTCCTTCGGGGACATCTATTTGGCGATCAACATCACCAACGGGGAGGTAAGGGCCGCTCGCACTCCCCCTCAGCTCCCCGGGGGGAGCCGGGCATCAGCCATCGCCGCTCCGAGCCCCTCCTGCCCCCGGCGGTGCCCTCCGTGTCCCTGGGGTGGGATTTTCCTTCCCCCGAGGGTCTCCTTTCCCCCTTTTTCCCCCCTACGAGGGGCTTCATTCTCCCCCTTTCCCCCGAGGGTCTTCATCCCCCCCTCCCCACCGAGCGTCTTCCTCGGTGCCCCTTCCACAGCGGAGCCCTGGGGTCGTGGGCTCCCCCACCCCGCACTCGGGAGAGGAGAAATGAGGCGAAAACCATTGTGGGAAAAGATATTTAAAGGTATTTGCGTTTTGTGAGCGGCCAAAATCGTCGTCCCTCGCCCGCCATTCATCTCCTCCTCTGCCTCAGCTGGGGAACACTTTGTATCTCGTTTCATCAACACTAATAGAAACAAAGAAGATCCCCCTGTTTTTCCAGCTTTTCCTTTGGGTTTTTTTTTTCTTTTCTTCCTCCCCCTCACGGCTCTGAGCTGTAAAGAAGAAACACCCACGTATGTTCTTCCTCACTTAAGTGGTTCTGAAGACTCCACATCTCTAGCTCAAATGCATGACCCGGGACGGATATTTATGTACAAATCACCGCGATGTGGATTTTCTCGGAAGACGCCACAAAATGCAGCACGTCGAGCTGGGAAAATAAATAAATATATACCCGAAAGCGTTGGCATCGGGGGTGTGTGGGGGATGTGGAAGTGCTGTGCCCCTTAAAGCCCGGTGGACGCTCTGCCCTGACTCCTTGTTCCCTCTCACTGCAGGAAGTTGCTGTGAAGTTGGAGTCTCAGAAGGCTCGGCACCCCCAGCTGCTCTATGAAAGCAAACTGTACAAGATCCTGCAGGGAGGAGTTGGCATCCCACATATACGGTAGGAATCGGCCGTGTGTGCCAGTGGCGTTTCTGTGTGCTTGGCATGACTTTTTTTTGTCATGCTTATTACTGTATATTGGCACTTTTTTATACTTTGTAGTGTGAAAAGAAATTTACCCATGCAGGATTGGGGGTGATAAAGGGGGAAATGCTCCATTCCAAGCTCTCCAACTCGCAGGGTTCCCGTGGCAGGCCTGCTGGCTGTATAGAGAGCGAGACACCCAGCAAGAAATTCTTGTGGCCATTAGAACAAAGTGTGAGGAGGCTGTTTCTCGAGAGGCAGAGAGTTGGGAGCCGTCCATGGAAATGGCTGCTTTCTTTTGTTGCCTCTCTCTCTCTCTCTCTTTTTTTTTTTTTTTTTTTTTTTTTTTTCAACATGTCTTCCTGCTCCGCTCAGAAAATGGCGGCTGGACGTGATTAACCCTCCCCCTTCTCCTGGTGGGACAAGGGACGTGCTCGGGCTTGTGCCTTTTTCCTTTCATAGTTATGAGCCGCCAGCCTTGAGACTGCGGAGAACCTGGAGCAGGAATGAGATGGCAGCGGCTCCTTTCTGCTGCCCGCAACAGATGCGTCACCAGCCTTTCCTTTCGGGATTAATCCCTCCCAGTTCCTCATTATGCGGCTCCTCTCTTCGTATTCCAGCTGAAACTTTCGGCTGGGTTTCAGAATTTCCTGATCTGGCAGAAAATGGCCTGTGCAGGACCCCTGGAGGGGTTGTTCCTCCTGGGATTATCGAGGTGTGCCCAAGTCTGGAATCTGGGTGTTAAAGAGTTACATGAAACTTCATTTTTCTCGGGAGACTTTTTACAAGTTGTTCCTTTTTTTGAAACTTTGTTAATAATTGTTTTTAAAGTTAGTAAATTTTTTTTTTCCTTGACACAATGGCCTAAAGGATTTTTGTTCTTTGAACTGCACAAACAATTTCAATTTAGGTTCTGTGTCAAACTGTAGATTACATTTAACTCTCCCTGACTTTGTACAGGATGATTGGTGACATTTAGGGTCTGTTTTAAAGTTTTCACGATGACATAGCCCAGATTCTGTACTAATTTGGACAAAGCCTAGTACAAATCTGCATTTCTGAGGTTAATAGCTCCCTCCTCCTTCCCCCCAAACACAACTGGCTCTGATCCTGAATGTGAGCTGGAGGAGACAGTGTTGTCCTGGCCATCTGTTCCCATTCACTCCAGCCTTTTGCAGGGACACAATCAACATACCTGAATTAAATACTTGCAGCTTCAACCGAGTTGCTGGTGTGAAAACAGATGCAGTCTTTCTTTGAGAATACAGTTTCCTTCTTTTCTCACGTGTGGATGCCTTTATTTCACAACTGAAAGAATAGGAATTGCATTTTGGAAAGCTTTCATGGTTATAGTTGCATGCTAAAACAGGGATAACTGGGAAAACAGCCAGAGCAAGCAGATATCAGGTGTTTCATCACAGAACTGGAAAAGCTGGCATTCTTGAAGTACTTTTTTGAAAAGTAAATGAGTGAGTGGTGCTATAATGAGGCCAAGTTGCAAATTTTTGGCTTTTTCACTGAGGTACTGTTTCATTTCTTGTATTTAGTTAAAATGCCCTGGGAAATACTGATACCTTGCATGCTGAGAAACTTGCCTCTGGCTTCAACTACAGCTTTCCTCTGTATTTGGTATTCTTTTACCCCCTAAAAAAATACAAGGTCCAAAAAAATTGAGAATGGATAAATGAGGAAACACTCAGCAAACTGATTCATAGACTCACTGTGCTAAAGGCTGTCAGTCAGTCCTTTCAGGTTCTCACAACCTGAATCTTTTAGTTTTTGTAGTATTTTTCTAGAAAAGTGTCTTTTTGGAAATCCTCTTTTTCTATTCAGAAGCAGCATTAATTGTAAATCTATTTTTATGTGCCAGATGCTCCTTGAGAGGTTTCTCTGGGCTGCTGGTAATGGTTTGGTGATGCTTGAGAAACTCTAAACCAGCATTCTTATGTTTATTTCCTTTTAAGAGGAAGCTGAGTAGGGGACCAGCACAGTTCCTGTGACAAATCTTAAAATGTTCTGTGTTTAGTAGAAGTAAAATCCATGGTGCTTTGAATCCAAGTCAATACTTAGGTCACTTTGCATGTGTGGCTGATAATCCACTGCCACCATTGTGTTATAATAATATGCTGTCACATGGGAATAAGCTGTTCCTGGCTCAGTGTATTCACAAGGGTGAATCGAGTTGAAGGAAAGTCAATACATTTGGTGAAATTTCTGTAATGTGACACCTTTAAACAGCAGCAGCACAAGAATGTGATAGGAAATGAAGGAATCATGCCAAAATTTCCCCATTGCCATGCTTTATAAACCTCAGTTCACAGCTTGGACACATCAACACGAGAATTTGTGTTCCTCATTTGGGAGGGATGGACTTTTGCTCTGTTTTTCACCTACTTAAGTGATGCTCTGGCCAAGATCAACTTCCTGGCAATTGCACGATGTGACTTTGCCTCACTCGAGTGGTCTCTGCTGTGGTTCTGTGACTCAGAACCTGAGATAATAAATGAGGGCTGGATTGCTCATTCATTGGGGCTCCTGTTTCTAAAGCTGATTCTGCCCTTAGAATTTAGAATTACAAGAAGATGTGTCTAGAGTGTCACTGAAGTTATCTCGAATCAAGCAATTATTTTTTTTACAGCCTTTAAGGTTGACTTGGGGCACTTTCTGGCTCATTGCAAGAAACTAATAAGCAAAATTCTCAGTTTTGGGGTTAAAAGTTGAATATTTCTGTGGGGTCAACAGTGAGTCTTCACCTGTTGTGGAAGTTGAACAAAGTGCCTTGGTGCTTAATTCCACTTTAATAGAACATGTTTGTACAGAAAATAGCAAAAAATGAGATTGGCGTGAATGAATTGGAAATTTTATTCTCTGAATATTTCAAACCACTTTAGGTCTTTAAATTTGCTGCTTATTGTTTCCTAAAAGAGCAGCAAAGTTTCTGAAATTACCCCTAAAGTTTCACAAAACCTTCATTAATACAAAAAAAAACCAAAAACCAAACACTTAAAAACTTAAGCTATGTTTTATTTTTGATGTTCAAATTTTGCTTAATTATTACTTTAATTTTTCCCAAAAGGTGGTGCTTACTTCCACTTTAATAGAACATGTTTGTACAGAAAATAGCAAAAAATGAGATTGGCGTGAATGAATTGGAAATTTTATTCTCTGAATATTTCAAACCACTTTAGGTCTTTAAATTTGCTGCTTATTGTTTCCTAAAAGAGCAGCAAAGTTTCTGAAATTACCCCTAAAGTTTCACAAAACCTTCATTAATACAAAAAAAAAAACCAAAAACAAACACTTAAAAACTTAAGCTATGTTTTATTTTTGATGTTCAAATTTTGCTTAATTATTACTTTTAATTTTTCCCAAAAGGTGGTGCTTACTTCCACTTTAATAGAACATGTTTGTATAGAAAATAGCAAAAAATGAGATTGGTGTGAATGAATTGGAAATTTTATTCTCTGAATATTTAAAACCACTTTAGGTCTTTGAATTTTCTGCTTATTGTTTCCTAAAAGAGCAGCAAAGTTTCTGAAATTACCCCTAAAGTTTCACAAAACCTTCATTAATACAAAAAAAAAAAAAACAAACAAAAACCAAACACTTAAAAACTTAAGCTATGTTTTATTTTTGATGTTCAAATTTTGCTTAATTATTACTTTAATTTTTCCCAAAAGCCTCTTGAACCAAGCTTAGCATTGTGACAGTCTGCTGTGCCTTTAGGACACTGTGGCCAGGCCCCAGCATTCTGCTGGGCTTATTCTCATTGTTCTCCCTCATCAGCTGCCCTTTGCTTTTTTTCCTCTCTTTTTCAGTGACAAAGCATTTTGAGCTGTAATCTCGTTAACTGGGCACTGATCCTATTAGCTGGGGCTGTCCACCTTCATTCCCCAATTCCTGGTGCTGCCTTGGAGGAATGCAGCACAGTGTGTTGGAGTTTTGGGTGTTTGTCCCCAGTGGAGCTCTGGTAAAGCTTTATTCACAAAAGCAATCATTCAAATTACCTGGGACAGCAGCTCTTGATTTTTTTGCCATTTATGGTGTTCATCAGCAGTTGGTTGTATCCTTGATGAAGATCAGCTATTTGTAAATTAAAAACAAAAAGTTACTGACTTAGTGTTTTGTGAGTGGTTTTTAATTTATTTTTTTTTCAAAGTTCCCTTGCAAACTGAATAAGTCAACCTCCACTTTTCTGAGTTTTTCAGTGCAGCACTTGCAAACATTTTGATGTTGAGGAATTATTTTGATGTCGAGAAATTCAAAGAGAAATTCTCAATTGAGTTTTCTGGAAAAACATTTCTTACAATATTTGTGTTTCTGGTTGATTACTACCATGTTGCTGAATAATTATTAACAGCAGAATGTGCCCTTATATATTTTCATTAAATACTACCTGTGATGGAAAAATGTGGTCAGGCTGGTAATCCAAGTGTTATCACAACCAAGTTTGCCTTAAGCACCTGAAATGTTAATTTTTTAGCAGTGCTTAAACAGCTGTAAACACACCTCTGAAACACCTGCATTTTTAACTGTTTTCTCATTAACTTCCTGCAGTGTAAACCCCCAACCAACCACCAAAAATTCCCAAACCACCATGAGAAAAACAGAAAAGCACTCACTGACCCCACAAGAAACCCCACTCCCTCCTCCAGAAAAAAGGTTCTATCAATAAATCCTGCTATTAATGAACTTTGTGTTATTAGTTAGTCTGCATATTGAAGGGTAGAACCACCTGATAGGTAACCAGAAGCCTGTAAATAAAATGGAAGATAATCTTTAAATTAATACCTATGGTTCCTTTATTAAAAAAAAAAATATGTAAATAAAATTTATTTCCTGTTTTCCACCAATCTAAACTCTTGGTGGATTTTGTCAAAGCATCCAGGAGAGACCAAAGTTAGAATTTTCTTCTCCCTGCCTTAACTCAGTTTTTGGAGTTTGAGGTCAGTGTTACTCCTGATTGGAACAAATGCTCAGCAGCCATAACACTGGAATATTCTTTTCCTCAGTGCTGTTGGCTGTCCCCACTGTGGATGAATGGTTCACCTTGTCACTGAACTGCAACTCCTGCCTTCCTCCCGGGGGTTCATGGGCTTTATTGAACAGCTCAGCAGAGCGGGGAGCTGCGTGTTTGCAGCATCACACTGGGCAGATGAAGGCGCCTCCTTGCTGGGGGATGAGCTGTGCTGGCATCCTCGGTGGATTGCTCTCAGAACTGTACAAAAAGTGATCCAGAATTTTATTTATAGAGTGCAGCCAGTTCCATAGCGTAGGGTGTGCATGGCTGTTGCTTTATTTAGTGCTTGGGTGGCCTAATTCATGCTCTCCATGGCAACTAACGTTAGGTGACATCTGCTAAATATTGCACTTCAGGATTTCAGTCATGCCATATTATGTGAAGTTCATTTCTATTACTCCTAGCTGGTTAGCAGTTAAGTGCTTTTCCAGTTTCAGGGGAGATAAAGCAGAAATATAAAATATGTGTCAATTTAGAAATGAATCTCTGATGGATTACCTTTCTCTTGTGTGTTGCTTCAGTGTCTGTAAGACTCAGAGCATTTTTACAGGCAGAATTCCCTTTCCAGTTTGTCTGCACTGTCATTATTTGTCAGGAGATGTCTGTGCTGAGAACATGGGAGCAGAAGGCTCTGAATTAGTCAGGTGCAACATCACAACTTTCTAGGCCAGCAGGGCAGTGCTCATGGCTGTGCTGTTGGACACAGAGAGCCAGAGAGTTTCTGTGCCTGAAGATAATGCTTGGACCCACAGGCAGTCAGCTGCCAGCTCTTTTTTCCCTGATTTTTGTTAAAAACCTTTTTCCCTTTTCCCGTCCTCCTGTATCTATAAGGAATAATTGCATGGCTCCATAAGTGCCCTGCTGAGCTGTTGGAGTCAATGATTGCAGAGGTCACAACCCTCCCATTTTTCCTGAGGTCTCTTTTGTGCCCTTGCTGGGATTTGGGTTTCCTCTCCTGGTGACAGGGCTTGCAGCAGTGATCCCAGTTCACAGGGTCTGTGTGTGTGGAGCAGCTGCCCCTCTCCTGGTGGGATAAGCTGGTGTTTTTCAGGGGTATCAGAGCTCTGGAATTACAGGGAGGTCAGTGTTTTCTCTTTAGTCCCATCATCTGACTAATGCCCAGTTCAGAGACTTTTGTGTGAGTGACTTAGGGCTGGCAGGCTTGGAATACAGTTCCAGAGTGTTCACCACATCAGTGCCATTTGGATTTCTGTGGGATGTCTGAATCCTTTGTGTCCATGAGGCTTTCCAGACTTGCATATTCCCCCTTATGTGCCTGCTGACTTGTCAAACTTACTAATTAGGTGACCTCAGGTAATTCTGTTAGCAAGTTCTTTCCAGCTTGCTTTTTCACCTTACATTTTTGTTCTAACAGCTTTTTAATCCACTTTGGTTCTTCTGACAATCTCCATTTCTGTCACGAGAGCTCTTTCACTTGTTGCTTGCAAACACAAGTGCTGAGAAACTTAATTACATAGGATTACACAGATTAATCATAGAGTCACACACCATAATTTATCAAAGTGGCAAAAGCTTTATGTAATGGCAAAGAAGTCAGAATCACCCTTTTTGTAATGGGGTATAAACGTTTCTGGAAGTGTAAAGGTTTGAGTTCAGATATTCAGTGTTGGAAGAACTGTCCTTCCCTGCAGTGAGGCACCAGGAGATGGTTTTTGTCTGACAGAAGCACAGGCTCCTGTAGCTCTGTGTGCAATTCCAGGCTGCCAGAGCCCCTGTGGGAACAGTCAGTGATGGAGCTGACAGAAGCCTTTAGTGGAGGATGGGTTACCTGGCAAAGCAGGTGTTGATTGAGCAGAGCTTATATTAAGTTGGAACAAAATGGTCTTGTCATGGTTTGTCTGGTGGTGGGAAGAGTTTTTTGTGATACTGAGCTCATGTTCTGGTTTTTTGTATAAGCTGTAGGCAAAGGGAGGTGCCTTTATTGCCTCCATGTCTTCAGAATTCTGGCATTTGGGGTTTCTTTGCCAGTGCCTTACAGCTGTCAGATTTACTAATTCAGTAATTTGCTTTGTCTTGATTTGAATTTGATTTTTTGTTTTGTTTTATTTTTTTTTAATGTGAATCTCCTGAATCCTTTGATTTATTTCTGAATAAATATTGGGTACTTGTGGGTTTGTTACATTTTGGGTACTTGTGCTGGGTTTGTTACCTCGTTGTAATTATTATAATTGCCAGTGTAGTGAAACTGCTGGTTATTGACTGGAATAGTGTGAGTGACACAGTAGTGTGAAACAGGGCTGGAATATCTGTGTGATTCTGTTAGCCCTTCACCCCTTTCTCTGCTAGTTTGCCTGGTTCTGTTTGACCCTTTCAAAGGAAGATGTGAAAAAATACTATTAATAACCAAATGAAATGTTTTCTTAGGTAAAACAAATAAAAAAATGCAAACAAAACAAACCCAGCTATTAAAAAACATTTCCTCTAACATTTCTTCTTTTGTCCTTGACATTATTTACAAAATAGACAGTTGCTGAAATAGAAATCATTGATTTTTTGAAAGATGCAGCTCTGAAAAGGCAGAAGGATTTTAAGTTTGGGTAGAGCTGACTACAGTGTTTGCCACCAAGTACTAGATATGCATCAAGCCTTCACTTCCTTGTCTCAAGGTTAGTCAAGAGAATTTAAACCCACCCCATGTCAGTTGAAGTAAACAACATCCACTTGGCATGTGACCTGACATCATACCTGCTTTATTGTGTGTTCTTTAGAAACGAAACACTTTCAAACTGCTCTGTGGTGTGACTTGGATGTTCCCACAGAGCTCAGATGCTGAAATCTAAGATGTTCGAGAATTTCAGCTTTGTGTTTATGCTGGGGTTATAGACGAGGCTCTCACACCACATGATTTGGAAACTCGGTGACGTGTCCACTCTGCTCTTTCACACAGACAAGTCACTGAAGTCACATTCAGGTCACTGTGCTCAGCCTTTAACCATGCTCTGATAGAAAGCTTCATAAAAGAGCTTTGCTGTATTCTGACTAATTGGAATCGTTTGATTATAGAGCTTTAAACAGATGAGGGAAGGGAGAGTGATGAAGCATTTTCCTGCCTGGGAGCTTGGGCACACCTTGAAGCTCAAGGAGGTTTGTGACATCTGTATCAGATGTTTGTGTGACACTGCCTGTTCAAGGGTACACTCGACTATTCCTCGTGATTCTGTCCTGTTCATGTTTTGTGTAAGGGTGTAAAGCACACTAGGAATCAACTAGAGAAAGATCAGGAGAAGTTTTTCTGGTAAATCAGCTTCTCTTCTTGAAATAATACATTGTGTGTAACCAAATCACAGTAATTACCCACCCACAATGGCTCTCAAGGAGTTCAGTCTCTTGATCCCACTTTTTACTCCTCTCCAAAACTCTCCCTTACTTAGGATGTGTTGCTTCATGAGGCAAAGGACTTCAACTGAGCTGACAGAAGTCCAGGGTCTCTCAGACATGTGGGCACACTGTATTCTGAGATACCAGTGCCACCCAGTAGTTGCCCAGGGCTTTGTATGAATCATTCCCTCATATTAGGAGATAATTCCAAGTTTCCCTGCTGATGCATATAAGAACTTGTGAAGATCTCTTTTTGGGACACCAGCTTTTATAGATCCTAATATCCAAGTTTTGCTAAGAAAAGCCAAGACTCCTAAGGTTCTTTCATTCAGAGCTGCCAGTAGTAGCAGCTCCTACACCTTGAGTGGACATGATGTTGCTTTACTTCTTAATCCCATTTTCCCTGGAGATCTTCCAAGGGAAATGAAAACTTACTTGGAGTGTTAGCAAAGTAAATAAAACACTCTGATACCTTGGAAGAAGTTCCAGTTGCCAGCAGTGAAATGAATAGGTGTCACAGTCTTCAGTGAGGAATTACAGGCAGGTAAATGTGAAAATGAAATATTAAGAGGTTCTGCCTTATTTCTTTGTCTTGGAGAATTGAATGTGCTTTCCACCAGAGCACAGTGGTCAGGAGATGAGAATTCTTGTTCATACATAGAAATAGGGCAGACAGAGGTTGTGCAATCATCCTGAATTACTGCACTTACTCTGCAGACAGATCCCTGTGGAGGAACAAAAAGGTTTTTAAAATGTACCTTCCAGGGTGGGCTTCCTTTGCATCAGCTCACCTCGTCTGTGAGGCTGGGACTCAATTTTCTTAGCTCCACTGAAGGCTGATCTTTGATCTTTTCCCCTTCACTGCATCTCTAGGGCACTGAACCGTTGCTGTGCTGAACAATTACACTCAGCATCTCAATTAGAATTCCATCCCTTGAAGGAAATGGTACTTTAGCTAGATCTTGATTTACTCCTTAGAATTCTTCATTGCACCCCTTTACTCACTAATTTTTTTTTCTCAACAAACCTACATTTCATAGGACAGAATACCTAGGCAGGTCATTTGCTCCAATTTCATTTCTTTAGGTGCCCATAATGTTTTATTTTCACCTGTGACCCCTGGAGTTGTTTACAGAGCTGTTCTGTTGACATTTCATTTGAATGATTGCTTTCAAAATACATATTTTCTGCATCCCATTTTGATGCAGAGAATGAATAAAGGCCTTAGACTGATGTGTAAAGCAGGGAGTGTGAGCCACAGCTCATACATAACTTTAATCAGATTTATAACAATGCAGGAATGGAGGGCATGGTTTCTCCTAGGATCCACACAGTGGGAAGGTACAGGCCAGTAGTTCCTGAAACAAATCCAAATATAGAATCTTTTCTCTCTGGCTTTGTAAACATTTTATTTTACTATCCCAGCTAAGCTAAGCTTGGAATCCTTTGAGCACCTAGGAATTTGTTGACTTTATCAGTGGTAACTGTTTTCCAGACAACCATGCATTGGTGCACTGGAGTCATTGCCTAAAGTGGAAATACAGTGTCTGTACAGATATTTAAGTGCCAACTGCTACTTTAGCTGAATCTTGAGGGTTTTTTTTTAATCTGCATACTCTTCTTGTGAGGCACATCCTTGGGGCACCTTGTCTGTGCCACTGTTGGGAAATTAAAGGAAATTCTCCCTGGACTGCTGGCAGTAGGTCCTTGGTGTAAGGACCAGGAGCTCAGAAAAGGCAGAATTGCAGCCTTCTGATCAAACAGGTGCCCTGTCAGCTTCAAAACAGGTTTTCACTCACAGCTGTCACTTGACTGCAGTTATCTGGGGCGTGCAGAAGGGCTGGAGAGGAGAATATTCCAGCCCTGTCTTTCAAGGGTGGAGATTCACACTGAGATGTGCAGGAGTCCAGGAGGTGACTCCAGGCCTGCTCAGGAGCTTGGCTGGGGAGAGACCACCCCCAGCTGCAGATGCAGTAAAGCAGGGCTATGGTGGAAATGTTAAACCTGGATTGGAAAGGAAGTCATCCAAGGAAGGACTTCTGCTTGTCCTCACAGCATTGTAAGCCTTTATTTTTGTCCAAAAGGGATGTACTAGGCACTTAAAGGTTACTATCATAGTATAGCAGCAATTAATATTTTGTTATGTGTCTACTTTTGCTTTTCTGACACCTGAGTGCTTCTTTCTCTCTGATATTAAAAGCCTGATAAAGAGCCTCTCTTTTGACTTAATTGCAAATAGAACTTGATTGGCATTTTTTAAATTGAGAAAGAAATGAAAAACGATGTGAGTGAACTGCTGTGGTCTGGTGCAGAGAAGTCAGACCTGAAAACGAAGCCTAAGGCACGTCAAGATGGTTTTGTGGAGTGAAATGATGCAGGAGCAATGAGGGTAAGGTGTCCTGCAGAGGAATTTCAGTCTGGGTGTTGTACACACCCCTCAGTGTAAGGACACTGCTGCTTTGGCTGCATTTTCATTCTGGTGTTTGGTATTTTGGTTGTTGATGTGGAGTAGTGTTTTCTCTTCAGGGAAGATTGCCAACTTGTGTGTTCTGGTTTGTGCTCAGGCTTTTGTTTCCAGGAAAAATAAGATATTACCAGCATTAATTTCTCATTAGCTTTCAAGATGGTACATTAGTCAGCAACGTGCCCTTGCAGCTGAGAGCACTGAGGGTACCCTGGGCTGCATCAGGATTGCTGCTAATAATGCTGGATCATTTCCTCTCTTGCAGGTGGTATGGTCAAGAAAAGGACTACAATGTTCTAGTCATGGATCTTTTGGGGCCCAGCCTGGAAGACCTCTTCAACTTCTGTTCTCGCAGGTTTACCATGAAAACAGTACTTATGCTAGCAGACCAGGTATGTGCACACCTGGGGGAGCAGCCTCAGGGCCCTGGGGGGGTCCTGCAGAGTGGGTTCAATAATTGATGCAGTGGTTTGGGCACTAAGTGAACACTTGGCCTAAATGATGACAAAGGGATGGTGGTTTCTGTGTGCTCTGCCCTACCCAGTGCACCGAGTGGGAGGGCACTGCAGCTGCCAGCTCCTTTGTGCTGCTGCTTTAAGGGCAACTTCATGAAAATATTCAGACTCATTTGGGTGGATTCACTGCCAGTATCACCACAGGGGCTGTGGTAGGGGGGCTGAAACAGTCTCCAGTTGTGGCTGATTTGATTCAATGGCATCTGTGGTGACAACGTGCAAGTCTGTCCCTGTGCTCTCACACCCTCCTGTAGCCTCTAGTGATGCCTCAGGTTTTAGCTTTTCTATTTTTCACATTCTGTACTGCTTTAGTGTGCAGTTCTGAGCTTCATATGAGGGGATGGTGAGTTCTCTTCACAGAGCAGGGAGACAAAACAATTCCTTCTCCAGCTGGGCACCAAGGACAAATGATCCAAGGCATCACTAGGACCAGACAGGGAGCTAATAATAAATAACTGCCTTGCTTGTTTGGTCCTCACAGACAGTTCTTAAAGCTGTTAGTGGAGATGCCACTCTACCTCCAACATAATCAAGGCCTCTAAAACTCTCTTAAGTCTTTTTTTTATAGCAGTTGGTATTTTTCCAACTTGGTCATGAGAATACAGCGTTTGAAATGAGCAGCCATCTTCATTTCTTGCTGCTTAATAAATGGCTTGATTGTGCTTCCTTCAGCTCCTTGAAAAGCACTGAGGGTTTTACAAGTTGAATTTTTCAATGGTAGTTGAAATTTCATCTAATATTACGTAATAGATATCAGTACCAAGTTGTCACTCAGCCAGATGCTCGTAGAATCCCAGGCTCTTGGCCAAGGAAGCTCAAGGCATTTGTCTGGAGACAAGGTCAGCTGTCCCTGTTCTCACTGCCCTGGGAGGGTGATGTGCTTGCTTTAGAGAGCCACTGCCTGCTCCCCTAGCCAGAGTCTGGGTGTGACAGCATCTCCAGGAATCCACGAGGGGTTTGGGCATTATTCTTAGGATGATGAGCATTAATTGGCTGTCAGCTGGGAAACAGGCAGAAATGGGGGATGGCAGGGCTCAGAAGTGGCTTTTAGGGCACAGTCCAGCAAACAGCTGTCAGGGGTGTGATGTAACAACTCAAGGCTGCAAGAGGAGTGTTTGAGGAGCTGCAGAGCTGTGCCACATAACCATGGGCTGTGATCTCACCCACAGGAAATGGGCTGGCCCTGTATGATGACACAGATGTGCCAGAGTTTCTCCATGTCTCCAGATACTCTGGGATTAGGGTAACCTGGCTATGGCAGGATGGGCCACCATCAAGTTGGGACTTGGCCCATGAAAACTGTTCCCTGAAAAGTGATGTTTGATGAAAGAATAACCAGATGAATGAGTAACTGGGGCAGGGGGAGGGAATGAGCTTTAAAATTGGCTTGTGGTAGCTATAAAAGCTTTGAAACAATGAAAAAAATTAATTTTTAATTGGATGCTATAGTTAGAAACATGAACTTCAATATCTGGGAATTATTCAGGTATTTAATCTGCTGGTTTCTGACCAAGATTGTGGAATTTTAACATGAAAAGAAGCTACTCAGCATTTAAAAAAATTGGTTTTCATTAAGCAAAAAATTGGTTTTCATTAAGCAAATGCATAAACTGAAGTTGCAGAGGAAGGTAACACTAAAATTTCATACTTTCATTAAAGGTTTAATGAAATGTCTTGCTCTCTTTGAAATCTTACATGTTGCTGGTTTTTTTTACAGATGATCAGTAGAATTGAATATGTGCACACAAAGAATTTTATACACAGAGACATTAAACCAGATAACTTCCTAATGGGTATTGGGCGTCACTGTAATAAGGTTAGTCCAAAGCTCTTTGTTTCCAAGCTGCAGAGGGAATGCCTGTGTGATTTGATTCCAGCTGCACAACTTCTGTAAAATCCATTGCTAAAACTGCTATTTTGGATGCTAAACCACAGTTCTTGGGTGGGAGAACTTGGTTTTCTTGGTGTCCACCTGTAAATGCTGCGGGTCTCTGACCCACCCTGGGAGATTCACTTGATTGCAAGATGATTTCTGGACTTGCAACAAGGTTATAAACTAACCCTAGAGAATACTTGGCTACTTCTCTCAAGATGTCTGTTGTCATAGCATTTTATTCCTCTATGATAAAGTCAAATCTTATCTTTGGCTTTGGGGCTGACCTCCTAAGGATGAAAACAGTTTGTGCAACGTGGGAGCTCCTGACCTACCCAGTCAGCAGGGCATTAAACCTTGCAGTGACAGACTGGTAAAGTCTCTTCAACCATCAGAATTGTGGATAAGACCAAGAGCCAACATGCAGATACTTTTATAAATAAAAGAAATGATGCAATTATGTTGATGGAAAACTGTTAAGCTGTAGAATACCTGCTGTACAAAAAAAATTTTGCCTCAGTTTACTTTGTGGGGGAAAAAAAAAGCTGAGGGTGGGTGGGGGGGTGGGCTGAGGTTGTTACACTTTTTGGGATGGGTAAACATAGTCAGAAGTGCATGTTTCCTGCCTGGAAGGCAACTTTTTCCTTTTATTTTTAGTTTTCTTGAGTGAAATATGCTTAATCCTGCAAATTTGTATGTCGAGCTCGGGCAGACAGGCAGCATTGGCAATGCATTAAGCATGCTACTGATTAGAAATTAACTTCAGGACAAATGTACGTGATCAAGCTGTTTATTGGAAGCAAGATTCCCACTTATCTTCTCTAGATGCCATCCCAGGATGTCTCATCTGGTTAGGCACTACCAGTAATCAAAATGTTTACCTTTGTTTGCCTGTATGAATGCCAACTTCAGGGCCATGAGCATTAGAAGGGGAAAGCTTGGATAATGTGAGATAACAGCTCTTGTCTGAAGAGGTGCAATGCACTGAGTGTTTAGAGACAACCATGGGTGGAAAAGCTTGTAATTCCAGCTGAAAGACAGTCTTTATGTAATCCTGTTGCTGTTCAACTTTGTTTGTTCCCAAGTTTCATACTTTCACTCTGTACAGCTCTATTTTTCTCTGCTGTGTTGAGCAGTTTAGGCTCCTTAATTCTCTGGCATGACTCAAAGTAGAACTTGAAAACTTTTATTTTGGTTTTTTCCTAGTTTTAGTTTCTGATTTCCAATTGTTCTTTTTGGGCCATTTTTCTATACTTTTGCACAGTCATGCTAGGTTGGCATTGCTGCACTCCAGTTCATCTTGGTGTGGATTAATGGCCTAGAAATTGCTTCTCTGCTTACTTTAGAGGAGGAACACATTAGATTTGCATCAGCTGAAATCAAAGACAAAATTGCCTACAAACCATTTGATTTTTTCCCTTTAGGGAGCCATGCAATGATATGGTGGTAAAGCACTGTGGGCATGGGCTTCACTTATGTTTCAGGGGGTTAGGGAGTTAGTTCCTGACCCAAGTGCAAATTAATAGTTTTACATGAGCAAAATATGGAATGGGTTCCTTCAGTTTGGAATCAAGTGCTTTGTCTAGGAAACATTTGCCACCATACAATATTTAATGTTTCTTTTTGTAACCAAGTGTAGTTTTGGGGTTTTTAGAGATGCCTCTACACAGTTCAAAGAAAATCAGCCACAAAGACTAGAACAGCATGGTAATCTTGTTCCAGTAGCTTCCTGTCAGTTGTATTAAAAAAAAAAAATTAAATTGATTTTTTTCCCCAAATTTTAATTTGGTGATTGGGAGAAATTTTGCTCCCACCTTAAAAGATGAATTTCCAGCTCTGCTAGAAATAAGCCCTGCATGCTTATGAAAGTAAACTTTAAGGTGACTAAATGCCTTCTACCTCTTCCTTACTGAAGATTTTACTTTTTCTAAATATCTTATGGGGGAAGGGCAGTTTGTGGAACCAAAGGCTGCTTTTGTAAGCAAAAACTTGAATTTCCTTTTTTAATAGAGCCAAATGTCACCATTGCTATCCCTGGTTAAGGCAGTGCCATTTTGGAGCGGCTCACAGTTGAAATTTACCTTGTCCCATCTGTCAAATTTTCTCCTTGGAAAAACAAAAAAAATAATACCACGATAAATAATCAAAATATGACTCCAAAAAAAAAAAAAGATGGAAAGATACAGTTTTTTTGAAAAGTACAGTGCTTGGTGGAAGAAGGATGGCATTTGGCTACCCTGTTCTTTCTCGAACGCCTCGGTGTTGCCTGTCTGCGCCGGCCAATGTTGCAATGTAAGCAAGACTGTTTGATGCACTGCCACCCTCTATTGTTTGTTCAGTGTTTAGAATCTCCAGTGGGGAAGAGGAAAAGAAGCATGACTGTTAGTACTTCTCAGGACCCATCTTTCTCAGGATTAAACCAGGTCTGAACTGTCTCCTATTCCAACCTCAACCCCAAATTCATGTGCTTTATTTTTGTTTCGGTTAATTTTTCTTTTTTTTCGTTTGGTTTATTTTTTGTTTTTTATTTTGTTTTTCTGGAGAATGTAGACCTTGCAAAAGCACCTCTTATGTTGGCATTATTCAGACATACTTGGCAAACATGTAACATTACTAAGATGTTTCCCTGTGGCGCTTGTTTAAATTGTGGAATTATTTCTAAACTTTGATAGGGCTAAATGTACGTGCTTGATTTCAGGTGCAGGTTTTATTTGTGGTCTTTCCATCTCAAAAGGCAATCTCCTAAAAGTGTGGTGAAGGATAGACATGAAATAGCAGGGCTCCTGCTTGCCTTGCTGGAGGTTTCCTGCAGTTCCTATGGATGCATGTGGAGAAGTTCTGTTACCACTTCAGCCAGACTCCTCCCCGTGCAGTTTCCTTTCAAAACCACCCCAAATGTGTAATGAAGACTTAATATTTTCATCCATTTTGCTTAAAAACTGAAACTACTCCGACAAGCTGCGTCTTGGAGAAGCAGGAGCTTATCTTGTAGTGTCTAATGTCATATTTCTGACTCTTGAAGAGAAGATGAATTGCAGAGAGAGGAAGACATTTGCCAGTTGGTAGCAGGACAGCTGGAAATTGCTGAATATGAATCACTGCTCAGGAGCTTGGCCGTTGGTGCACAGCTTTCCACAGTAGTCTCCATGGATTAAATCCCAGGCAGATCCCTGCTGTACACAAGCTGACAGGCTTCTGTTGTCTGCTTCTGAAACTTTCTTATCAGAGGCACAGACTTTGATCTACTTCTCTAGTTGCTCTTGGCAAAAATCGTGCCCTACTTCTCCAGTTTCCTGCTGATAGTGCAACAAACAGAATGAAGGTGGTGTGAGGTTATCTGGGAGCTGGCACTGGGACGTTCTGTGCTCATCCAAACTGAGCTGTGTCTCCCAGCTTCGTTCTTTCCAGGAGGGGCTCACTCCTCTGCCTTCAGCCCATCCACAGGGACATACAGACTGATCCTGAGCTAGGGAACAGGGCAAACTTCCCCAGGGAAGCTGCTGCTGTAAAGTAATAGCCAGTTACAGGTCTGTGTTGTGGACCAAATCAGAAAATGAGGGATTGCATTTGAGCTCAGGCTTTGCTTCTAGGAAAGTCACAGCAGAGCAATCACGTAGAGCCTTACACTGTCTGCTTTGGGATTCAATATCAAATATTTCCTGGCATATCAGGTGATTTCCTGGTAGCTAGGGGACATATCCACATGCTCACTGAGTAGCTGCCTGTAGTGGGTGCAGCACAGCCAAGACCCACACCTTGCTGGGCTGTGTGAGCAGTGGAGTTGATTTATAAACTTGGGTTTATGTCCCTTGCTCCAAGTATTCTGGGCTTTCAGGATGACTTTCACCTGAACAGCAAATGGAGCACTGCAGTGCCTTGTGTTTGCATGTAGATCATGGTAAGACTTCAACCCCAGGTTTTCTGCTCTGACACCAGTAGTTTAAGAGGATTTTAGCTTTGCTTTTTCCTGTCTAGGCTACTGTAGTTGGTAAATCTTCTTGAATCAGAATTCTGAGCCATAGCTATTCTGCAATTCAGAAGCTTTCAGTATCTTGGATACTTCAAACAGAACTTCCTAGTTCACAGCACTTCCAGTGTGCCAGTGACCCCCCCATTTCAGCCTTGGATGTATTTTAGTCTCCAGTTTGCTTTTAAAGATGTATCTTCGGTTCTGGAATCAGCTTTAAGGTGATACAGAGTTGGTTTTTACTGAGACTTTATCAAACTTTAAATGTCTTCTTTCCATCACGTTCTGCCCCCACCCAAGTTACTTTTGCAGCACTGATCAGTCTGTAGGGATTGTAGTCCTTGATCCTGTAGCATTAATCCAGTGTTGGAATCAGGATTTGTAGCTTGAAGTCTGAAAGGTTCTTTATGTGCTTCTTTCTGCCTCAGCTTTTTTTGCCTAGTCCTGAAATCTTGCCCAAGAAAGTACAGCCTGGATGACCCTTTGTAGGTGGGCTGGCTGGCAGCACGCTGATTGCCACACACTAATTACCACACACTCAGGTTGCTAAATACCAAATCATTGGGCAAGCTTGGTTATTAGAAACCCAAATTGGATCCATTCCTTGGCTCCAGCTTCCTGGCTGTGCTAAAACCAGTGAGTTTGTCCTGCTGCTGTGGCAGTGTTCTGGGAGCCTTACAATGAGCCAAGAACAAGCTGTCTTGTTTGCTGGGGAAGATTTTGGCCTTGTGCTCTGCAGAATGGCCACTGTTCTTTGGGACAGGAGGTTGCAGGATGTGCCTTGTGCATTGAGCTGCCCTGAGCTCCATGTGTGTGCCCTTTGTGCCAGTGGGGTCTGGGATGTGCTTTCACACATCTTCCTCCCTCAGGAGACTACAGTAGTGATAGGAACTAGTGGCAGAACTGAGCTCCAGAGGCTGAGTAGCACCATCTAATCCATTGCAGGGGATTGAGAAAAGGCTTGAACTAATTCACCATCGAGTTTTTAACTGACTACTTTAAGCTGGTTGCGCCTCCGCACTGTTACTTTGCTTCTTTTAACTGTAGGCTGTTACATTGTCTGGGTGTCTTAAAACATAGCTAATGCCTACTGAAAGAAGTTGGGAATTTGGGGTTTTGGATAGGAATCTAACCTATTTTCATTTCTCTTCAAGTTATTCCTTATTGACTTTGGTTTGGCCAAAAAGTACCGGGACAACAGGACAAGGCAACACATACCATACAGAGAAGACAAAAATCTCACTGGCACAGCTCGATATGCCAGCATCAATGCACACCTTGGCATTGAGCAGAGGTGAGTGCAACCTCTGGAGGGTGCAGGGTGCTCTTTGGAGGCTTCTGAAGAGCCTGAGCTCATTTTGTATGAAAAGTGTATCCATCTCTTTGCAAGTGTTCTTCCTTTTGGCTGCCTGTGCAAGGGTGGGGGGAAAATCCAAGCACCTGATTTGCTTCTTAAAGAGACCCGTGTGTCTTGCAGACATCACGTGGATGTTCTGCATATTATTTTGGCTTTTTAAAGGCTAAGCCATACTTTGATGTGGGTGTGTCAGAGGCCCTTCACACATAAAATGGTGCACTTTGCTGATGTGTTGGTACCTGTTGGCAGCACTGCTGACTGGCTTGAGAGGCCTTTCTGTAAGCACAAAGGCTGTTCTAAAGCTGGTGTCTGGCCTGTTTTCCCACTCTCTTCAACTTACTAAACCATTATTTCTCCTTTTGCCTGCAAGCAAGACTTAAATACCTTCAGTCACACTGTATTTTAGTTTTATGTCTGTAGGTATGTACACATGTGTGTGGATATATTTATTAGAGCTTTGCTTAATCAACAACCACATATTTTTATCTTCTGGATCAAAGGCATTTTGTTCCTACAGAATCCCAGCATTTTCTAGTGGAGAGAGCACTTCAAGTTGTTTGGAAGTGTTAGGTATTTATGGGATATCAAGGGATGCCTCTCTCCCTTACCTCTGTGCCTAAAAATTGTACTGGATAACTGAAGAGTGTGGCTTTACCTTTCTTGGATAGTTAAAGCTTCCAGGAATGTCTGTGCCTCTGACCTTTGGCTAACCAAGATGAGAATGACAGAATTTCTCGTGGTCAGCTTCAACAGAACATGTAACCCCCAAATGGTGCTTTAAAATGCTCCATGTTTCCTTTTTTACTTTAATTTCCCTAAGGTTCCTTCAGGGTATTTTATTGTTTGTCAGTGCCATTATTTAAGCCAGCTTGTCATGTGGCTCAGGAAGATAATGACAGGTGTCACTTCTGAAATAAATGCATTTCACAGATCCCAAGCAGTTCTGGTAAGGGAATATCTGTGCTTGCACCTGAGAGTAAAGGAGAGATCTGCAAAGTATGTTGCTTTAGAATTTAGTTGGGCACCAAAAATTGAGTTTAGTTGAATTTTACACCATATCTGCTGGTAATGGGAATTGTGTTATAATTAGAAATGTAGGTTGGTGCTTGCTAAAAGCTGCTAAACTGTCTAGGTCAAGCCAGCAGTGAGGCAAAGAAGTAATGCATTCCTGTATTCAAGAGAAACCAGTTCTGGAGCTTATGGCAGAATATTTCAACCTCTAGTCCTGTACTTTTAACTGTTACAGAACATGTTTTCCTACAGGTAATGACAGCGGTGCTCAAGGAGCTGTTTGCAGTGGTATTTATTTTAATATTGGAGAGGATTGTCCTGTTTTCCAAATCCTGAAAATTATTTTTATCAATATATTGTAATAATGTACCCACTGCAGATTCACAGAACGAAATGTTTCCTACTACAAGATCATTGCATTAAACACTAAAACAATGAGCTGGGTGGGGGGTGGATACTCTTAATCCCTTTATTGCTTCTGAATTTACCACTGCCTTCTCAGAAAATTTTATGTCCCTGTACAGGTTCACTGAATGCTGTTGGTGATTAAAATCTGCAGTTCTAATGGAATTAGCAGGTTTTGCAGGCTGGAATTTGTGGGCTCAGTATCATTTTTCAGCCCTTTGTCTGTGGTTTCATGTTGCAGCTGAGATGATCTGAGGGGAGGGAACCAATCCCCTCTTCCCTGGGCACAGCAGAGCTTTTCTGGCCTTGTGCTCAAAGCTTTCTGGAGCCAAGCTGATTTTCCCCTGGGATTGCTTTTCCTTTGTTCCCCAAGGGTCACAGAGCTGGCCCACGAGTGAGGGGTGCCAGGCTGTTCTGGTTCTATTGGCTGGGCTAGAACACAAAACATCACCAGCTTCTTTCTTCTCCTACCAAGTTAGATCAGGTTAGAGGCTGTTCCCACTTCCCCTCATCTTTTTTTTTGTGTAATCCTGTTTGCAATACCACTGTCAGCCTTTTGATCCTTGTAGAGTCTGTCCTGCCACCCTTTAAATCCTTCTCTGGGTGAGAGAGCAGCAGCAAAACCCACCAGGTTTTCCCCATAAGGGAGCAGGGAGGAGAAAAAGAAGTTATTTTTCTGCCTCATATTAAATAGATGTCAGCTGCAGAGGGGCAGTCAGGGGAAAAATCTGATTTTACCACAGCTGGGAAGAGGCAACTTTGCCAAGAGGAGAAAAAAATCCTGGAGTGTGTTTTCCACTCCAATGAACTGTGCTGCTCTTGGTGCTCAGGAAAGCTGTGAGCAAAGTACAGTGGAGTTCATGTGGCCAGAGTGGGGATGTGGAACACGTGCAGGGCAGAAAGCATTTGAAGCCAATCCATGAGAGTTTGTGCAAGTTCTCAGCTGGATCACTTTGGAGTTCTCCAGCTGCCTTGGAACACACCTTGGGGGGAAGAAGGCAGAGGCACCTCTGGGATTGATTCATGCACCTCCATAAATATTGCTGCCTTTTAAAATCAGAGACAGCTCAGGGGGTTTGACAGAAGGCAAGGAAGAAAGGAGCAATGCCCCTTAGGGACCAGGTGGTCAGGATTGATCCCAGGCTGAGCCAGGGTTCAGGGAAAAATGTGACTGACAAGATGTTACAGCCTTATTGACCTCATTAACCTCATTCTCTCTTACAAAGCATTCCATGGTTCCTACAGGAAAATTTTCAGTTTCTACCCAAGCTACTTAAGAAGGCAGGAAAGACATTTCATGGTTGGTTTTTTTGTTGGTTTTTTTTTTTTTTTTTTTTTGGTTTTGGTTTTTTTTTTCATTTTCCAAAGATTTTGTTTCTCAAATCAGTGTAACTGCAGGTGGAAGCTTAGAACACACAATACCTACAGAATATTCCTTGCTTTAAAAACAAATAGGATCTCTTCCTATCTTGGGCTTTTCTTAGGGTTTATTCCAGAATTATTTTTTAATTTAAAATTTTGAATGCTAGCACTATGGAATAAAGTAAGAAATGGCAGAGTTTGTAATTCCTTGTGTTTTTCCTCCTGCAGTCGTCGGGATGACATGGAGTCTCTAGGCTATGTATTGATGTACTTTAACAGAACCAGTCTGCCTTGGCAAGGATTAAAGGTAGGTTAGGATGCCTTTTTTTCCCTCCCCCACCCTTTTAATATTTTTTTTCACGTTTGGGTAGCATGCTTCTGCCTGCCAGGTGGGTTTATATAATGTTTAGCCTCAGTTGTACAAAGCAGCTTTTCCCAAAGCTTGATATTTATAGACTGTGGATTCCGCCTCTTACGCAGCAGGCAAAATGTGCATTGTTGGACTGGCTTAAAATTTATGCTAAACAATAGCTGATATCATCTTTGCCAGTTATTGTCCTGTTGCAGGCTGAGGCCCCTTTGGGAAATAAAAAATAACATTGTTAGTGGCTTTTTGAATTGCTGGAGAGAGCATGGAAATAATCTCTTGCCTGGCAAGTTCAGCCTCAGTGGTGTCTTCAGTCCAGGTTATGGCACAACTGAATAATTATTAACTGCAGCAGGCTTGTTCAGGATTTCCATGTATGGGAGCCAGCTACAGACATTAGCAGACATTTCTTATTTCACTTATTTAGACTCCAGTGATTGGTTTTCATGTTTTAATTG